>NW_022103905.1:709703-721531 GCF_000313985.2 Echinops telfairi | reverse complement strand
ACAGAGAGAGTTGTCTATTCCTAACGGCGAAGCCTGAAAAGTACCTTTTGAATGTATTAACACAGGACCCTTTGGTGAGCTAAGTGAAAGTAGTTTGGTGAAATGTTGTTGTCAGGTGCCATCAAGTCAGCTCTGACCCATCGCCACCCTATGCACCCTAGGCTGGATTGCAGAGGTTGAAAAATAGGTTGCAGTCAGAAATTTAGGACTTCGTGGGGTGGAAAGAGAGAAAGATGGTAATTAAAAGATTGGAGGTATCAGTTTTTTGCTTTGTCTCTGTTGTTGTTGTTTGTTTTGGATTTTTCTTAGCATTAAGACAGGAGGAACTTGAGCACAATGCAGAAGATGCAACCAAGAAAAAAAACTAAAGAAAGGGAAGAGCTCGTCAATCCTGGCAAAGATCTTCAGAAGAGTAGACACAGAACAAGGCACTGAGGGGAGGACTGCCTTGGAAGACAAAGAGAAGATCGCACCTTGGTTATCTAGTGCTTCGATTCCAGAAGTACCAAAACGACGGCTTTACTAAACAGGATTGTATTTTCTCATAGTTTGTTGTTGTCACTATCAGATGCCCTTCCAATCTGTCCCAACAAACCACCCTATGTACAAGAGAACCAAGCAGCGCTCCGTCCTGCATCATCCTCTCAATCGCTGTTTCCTTGTTCAGCCTATTGCTGCAGCCACTGTGCCTCTTCGTCTCCTTGAGGGGTTTCCCCTTTTCTGATGACCCTCGACTTTACCAAGCATGATGGCCTCCAGGTATTGGTCCTTCCTGAAGACATGTCCAATGTGCATGATGACAGTCTCACTATCTCATTTCTGAGAAACATTCTGGGTGTCCTTCTAAGACAGATTTATTTCTTCTGACATTCCATGGTGGATCCATCTCCTCACCAACACCAAAGTTCAATTCAAATGCATCAGCGCTTCAGTGCTCATGACTCATTGTCCAGCGTCTCATGCATATGAGGCCTTTGGAAATGGCGCAGCTTAAAAAAAAAAAAAAGAAATGCCGCAGCTTGTGTCAGGTGCATCTTAGTCAGTGGTGGGATTCAAGTAATTTAACAAGTTTGCTGCCCCATGACCATTTTAAGTATCATAAAAAAATGATATTCTGAAAGGTAGTTTATTATTTCATACAGTTAATACTTAAATAAGAACCATGAAAGAAGTACACAAAACTAGATTATGTTATATGAGTTTTAAAATATTAATGAAAAATACTAAACATCTGAGCAAAAATGATAATGATGTTAAGATAGTTCCATATTGCTTCTTGATTGATATCCTCATTTGTAATATTCTACGTTTTTATCCAAACATCATCAGCTGTGTGACTTATTCTTAACTATCTGTGGAAGTTACATCACCTGTTGTGTTGTCAATTTGAGAGTTAAAGAGTGAAGGGGTGGAGTGTAGCCTGTCAATCAGGTCACAGCTTGTTGACCTCATTTGTAGGCACTAAGGAGATAAAATAGCTCGCTGGAGGCAGGACACATGCACACTCCCTAGTAGACATTACTGAGGATGAGCCTGATGGAACTACAACTGATGCAGCCAGAACTCAGAGAGCTGGAGGAACCACGTGGAGACCCATGTCAGCGCTGAGAGGCTTCTACCACCACTGGATCCACAAGACTTTCCACCCACTGGCCTGCGATCTTTCTTCCTGCATTCGATGTCATTGCATGTGTTGCGTGAATCTGAAGAAGAATTTATAGACTGGTAAGGGATATATGGGCTAATATCGGATTAATGGACTTGACCTGGACTGGGCTGGGATGTTTTCTCAATATTCAATTTGTATTCAATTTGCTCTTGTATATAAAGCTCTTTCTTACACTTATATGAATATGACTATTAATTTATTTCTCTAGTCTACCCAGACTAACACACCATCTTTTCACTATAGGAGTAGGATCCCATTCCTTTGGTAAGCCAATTAGACAAAAGTCATTGTGTTTGAAATATTAGAAACAGGTGACATCTCTTCTCTGAATATATTATGTTCATCCTTGTAAAGCCCCTTTCTGCTTCTGCTGAACTTACAGCAATCATTCTGACAACATTTGTAGCTCTTTGAACACTTTCAGGAATTGTGTAGTTCACTCATACTATCTCATGGGAATTGGGGCATCACACAAAGCTGAACCGAATGACAGCTGGCGCCCTCTGGTTGTTTGGCAGTTTTTCTCTTTACATTTTATGTTTGTTTAGTGAAGTAACAAACACAAGGAAATAAAAGTGAAGTATTTCGTCAAAATAGAACTCTGCTTAAAAGTGCCATTTTAACAATGGATTCGCTTAACTCAACAAAAATTAGATATCAGTTCTGCCGAACCGGTGGGAACCAGCTGAATCCCACCACTGATCTTAGAATACTCAAAGTGACATCTGAGCTTTGAAACTTTTAACGTAGTCTCAAGTAGCACATTTGCCCAATTCAATATGTCACCTAATTTCTGGAGTGTTGCTTGTGGAGCCAAGTTAAATATTTAAATTATCTTCAGCCAGCAGAATTGCACTTGCATGTGATGTTTAAAGATATTGTTTGATAAATTCTGCATTCTTTTGGATCATCTTCCTTTAGAATGAACACAAATAATGAATCTCCTCTAGTAGGTTAGCCAGGTAGCTGTCTTCCAAAATGCCAATTACTGACCTCCTTTCTTCTAACTTTCACATCTCAACATCCATAATTATCGATGTGTCTTGATTGCATGTTTGATCTATTTCAGACTGCTGAAGTTGGTGAAAATCTTCAGTTTCTTCATCTTTGGCACTAGTTGTTGGTACATAAAGCTGAATAATAATTACATGAACTGGTCTTCCTGGTAGGCATATAAATACTGTTTTATCAGACAGCATTGTTCTTCAGGATAGATCTTGAAATGTTCTGACAATGAATGTAAGACCATTCTTTTTGTCATTCAATTTGTCATTCCCAGAATAGTAGACAATATAGTTTTCCCTTGAAAATGGCCAATATTTGTACTAATCCATTTCAGTTCACTAATGCCTAGGCTATCAATATTTATGCATTTCATTTCCATTTTGAGGATTTTCAGTTTTCCTGTATTCATACTTATTACAAGTTCCAAATATTAATGAATGTTTGTAGTTGTTTCTTCTCACTTTGAGTCATGCCACACAAGAGTCTAGAAACAGGGGTCCTCAAACTTTTTAAACAGGGGGCCAGTTCACTGTCCCTGAGACCCATTGGAGGGCCGGCCTATAGTTTACAATAAAATATAAACAAATCCCTATGCACACTGCACATATCTTATTTTGAAGTAAAATAACAAATGGGGGCAGGGCGGGCCGGATAAATGTCCTCAGTGGGCCGCATGTGGCCCGCGGGCCGTAGTTTGAGGACCCCTGAAGTCTTAGTTCAGGGTGCCAGCTCTAGGGGAAGGCTTGCTTCCTCTGTTGGCTCTGGTGGAAAGTCCTTGTGCCTCTGAGCTGCTGCTCTTGGGTGGTCTTCCTATAGTATGGCACCTCTCGTCTCCACCTCTGCTTGCTAGCTTGCATTTAATGTGTTTTCTATCTCAAATAAAATATTGAGATTGACTCCACACATACCTTCATTAAATGAACAAAGGACTATTTATGCATTGTTAATGTAAGAACAACCCATTTTCAACTGGACTTATGATCGCATGCATAGAGGTAAAGATTTACAACACATATTTCAAGAGGACAGAATTCAATACCTAACATTCCACTCTCCACTTAGCCCCCGCTCCCCCAACACACGCAATTTATGTCCCTTCATGCAAAATACATTCGTCTCATCACCAAAACCAAAACCCAGTGCCATCAAGTTGATTTTGATTCAGAGAGACCCTGTAGAGACAAACAGAACTGCCCCATAGGGTTTCCAAAGTTTACAGATTTGTAGCTGTTTCTTCTCGATTTGAGTTATGCTCCACCAGCAAATGACGGCCCTAAAGGCTTTACTCCCACGGGCTTTGCTCCAGCCACATCACGATGGCCGACTCCACCCTCCACTTTGAGAAGGCAGGGCTTCCTCAGTCATATTTTGAGTGCCTTCAGTCCTGAGGAGCCCATCTTCTGGCACTGTTCTCTGACAATGTTCTGCTTCTTCGCATGAGGTTTTCAGAATCTGACAATGTTTTGATGCTGTCCAGAGGCCTTTGGTGGCTAATTCCTCAGAAGCGGACAGCCTATTCCTTCTTCATAGTCTGTTCTTAGTTTGGAAGCTCTGCTGAAACTTGTTCACTTTGGGTGACTCTGCTGGTATTTAAAATACCAGTGACATAGGTTCAAGCATCACAACAAGACACAAGTCACCGTAGTAGGACAAACTGACAGACAAGTATGAATCTAGGAAGGTTGAAAGTTGTCCTGGGCCTCCCATTCTTCTCAAGGCTGTGCATAGTTTGTGGTGGTCCACACAGTTGAATGCCTCCGCATAGTCAATGAAATGCAAGTAAATATTGGTGTGGTATGCTCTGCTCTTCGCCAAGATCCATCTGACATCAGCAATGATAGCCCTTGTTCCACGTCCTCTTCTGAATCTGGCCTGAACTTCTGCTAGCTCACTGTCAATGGAGTACTGCACTGCTGTTGGATGATCTTCAGCAAACTTTTCCTTACATACGATGTTATTCTATAATTGGCCTGCATTTCTGGCAGCTCCTTGTCAGGGTACTACTGACCTCTGCTTCAGGCAGCCCCGTTCTCCTAGGCCATGAGAGTGGTGACCCCCAGCTCCTTGGCACCCTGCAGACATCATTATTCTTCCTCTTGGTCCTAGCCACCGCACCCTCTACTTCTGGCAGCTCCATTCCCCTGACACACCTCACAGCAGTGTAACACTCCGACCACATTGGCAGAAGATTGGGCTTTTAAAACTCTTCTGGAGGTGGGGGGTGGAAGGAGACGAGGCTCCAAACTCAATCTGTAGAGATACATTTATTAAGTCTTAAATAAAAGCAAATCATCAATCGGCATGGGGCCATCATGGTGTGCGAGGACTCACAGAAATTCAAACACTTAGACACACATGGAGACAAAAAGGGAAGGGTACCACAGGTGGTCACCATGATTGGCGGCACAGCAATACATCACAGTTGTAGGGAAAGGGCCACGATGGGGATAGGTGCACTATTCTAAATTAGATGAATGTGTACAATTGTTTGAGGGTCCACAGCAGTAAGGGTCTGATTCATGACTATACAGCCCAGTATCCCAGTTTCCACCAAGGTCAAGTCCACTCGAGCAAGGCCCCCCCCCGCCCCCCTGGGCTGACCAGAGAAGATTTTCAAACACATTGCTCCTGAGCAAGTTTTTTCGCAGTGTTGGTCAATGGTCAGATAATATGTGAAACTGAATCTGGGTGGAGACTGAAAATGAATGTCAAGCTCCCGGTGTAAACCGTATCCTTGGACAAACTCAGTGCTGAGAATTCCAGCTCTAATACAAGACCCAGGAGGCAATGCCCTCTGAACGAAAAAAGGTCCTTCTTCCAGTATGTTCTTTCCAACACTTCTGCTGACCTCTAAGCTGCTCTGAGGATCATGCTTTTTTTTTGGAGGAACAGGAATGTAGCCCCATTGGCCTGTCTCCTGATTGTGGAATTCAAAAAGACAGTTCTTCCCTTTGATTCTTCTGCTGTCTCCTGCGGTGGTCCTGGATTAGAACCATCAATCACAGGGCTTAATCTCTTTAGCAAGAGATTTGTAAGCAGATCCTTGCCAAACACGCTTGGTAAACAACGGAATTTTCCAAGTTGTTAAGTTTTGCTTTCATTTTACTCAGACGTTGAGGTACTTTTGTTTCTTCTTGCCTTTTACACTAAGTGGTGAGGAGAAACCATGTGGTCCCCTGTAAGGGCTTCCTTAGAGATTTCATCAGCCAGGGAAGTATCCAAGCTATTTACAAGTTCTACCTTCTACCAGACATAATTTGTACAAGTTACTTGCCGCTGCATAAAAACACTGCTCTTCCTCTGCTGTCCAGTCACGTGTTCATCACTTTCTTTCGGCACCTCAGCAGCAGCACACTTACTGTCCACATTTCCAGCATTCTGCTGCTGGTGCCATATGTGGTTTCTAAGACAATTGAAACTTCCTCAGTTGGTTGCTCCCTTTATTTCCTTCTGAGCCCTCATCAGAGTTGCCTTCAAAAAAAAAAAAAAGGAAGAAAACTCCTCCAAATTCACTGCCATTAATTTGATCTCCCCACAAGACAGGGTAGAACACGTTTGTGGGTTTCTGAGACTACAACTCGTCATGAGAATAGAAAGAATCACCTTAGTGCCTGTCATTCTCCCAAGAGTCCTTTCACTCTAAGCCAGGCTTTTAGTATCAAAGAAGAAAAAAAAAAAGTCCCTGAAATTGAGTCAATTCCGATGCACAGGGACTCCTGCAGGACAAAGTGGAATCCTCCCTGTGTGAGATTGTCTACTCTTTATGGGAGTAGGGAGCCTACCTGTCTCCTAAGGATCAACTGGTGGTTTTGAACTGCTGACCCTGTAGAAAGCAGCCCAACACATCACCACGACATAAGCTTTTACTATTACATACCTTAAAACCATTGTAGCCTATACCCATTACCCAATTTCAAATCCACTTCTGCTAGTGCAGCCCCCCACTCTGCTGGTACCAAATTCTGTCTTAGTCATCTAGTTGCTATGACAGAAATGCCACAAGTGGATGGCTTGAACAAATAAAGCTGTGTTTTCTCATGGTTTAAGAAGCTAGAGATCCAAATCCAGCTTCTAGGCTCCTGGGAGGCGCTAGAACCACCCAGGGCAGCTGCGGAAGCAGATACTTATACTTTATTCAGGTTTTTACTTGCCAGGGAGACGCTGAGTACTTTTTTTTTCCCTCCTGAAAAGGAGCAACAGGTCAAATAAGTTTGGGCACCTGACCTCTAGGGGAAGGCTTTCTCCCTCTATTTTAGAGGAAGGTCCTTATCTCTTTGATTGAGCTTCCGCTCCTGGGAAATCTTGCTGTGATTTGACAACTCTCTGCCCCCAGCTCTCTACTAGCTTGCACTTAATCTCTTTAATATCTCAGGAGAGGTTGACAGTAATCCTGCTTCCTACACCTGACATTTATCCTGTCTTATTAGCATTACAAAGATAAACCAGTTACAAATAAGATTATAACCACAGGTATAAAACTTAGGATTTACCACACATATTTTTCTGGGAAACAATTCAATCTATAACCCTTTTCCAGTTATAATAAAAGGAAGTGGGTGTTGCTGTTTGTAAGTTCGGCTGTTTTAAGTAACAGGAAGTTGAAGAAATGCTTATCTGATGCCCTCTGTTTTCTCTGTGCAACCGGAAATGAGGTCATCGGCTAAGAGAAGAGGAGGTAGTACTCAGAGTTTTCAGACAGGTGGGGAAGATGTGGCGTGTGTGTTGTAAAATGTGATCGGTCAAGTTGACCAGCGAAAAGGAGCAGAACTAGTACATTCAGGGCCTGTTTAAGATTGATGCAAGTGAACTTGTCCATCTGCTTTCCTGGGTGGTGTTCTCTAGCAGTAAACAATTTCTGAGGTCATCTAGGGTTGGGATGGTTATTGGCACAAGACCATGGTTCTCAGCCAGGGGCAATCGTGACCCACTCTCACCCCTACTCCTCCAGGGACATTTAGCTTTGTCTGTAGACATTCTGAGTCAGAACTGATTCCATGGTGGTGGATTTTAGTCTGGTAGACATTTTTTAAAAAACCAAAACATTTTATTGGGAGCTCTTACAGATACAACAACCCATAATTCAATTAGATCAAGCACAATTGTACAATTGCTGCCACCATCAGTTTCAAAACATTTTCTTTGTTCTTCAACTCTTTGATATCATCTCCCCTTTATCGCCTCCCTCCCCCACCTTACCCCCCAGGAACCCTTATCATTATTATAGCTGTATCTTACACCTTCCAATGTATCTGTTCACCCACAATTCTGTTATTCATTCCCCTGGAGTGTGGTTATACAGTCATCATTGCTATCAGTTCTCCCTTCCCTCCCTTCCCCTCCTCTCTTCCCATACCCTCAGGGAATCATTACTCCTGTTACTGTTTTTAAAGGGTTTATCTATCTAGGATTGTATGCATCTAACAATCTCAGTTATACAAATGAGCATATGCAGGTCTACAAGATTAATGAGGTAAAACTAAGACCATAATAATAAGGGGAGGAAATTTTTTAAAAATAGAGGATATTTATGCGTTTCATCAGTGCTATTCTGAACCCTGCGTATAGCATCTATTCCTTCCATGTGGCCCTTCTGTGAGGGGCTGTCCAATTATCTTACAGGTGGGTTTGGGGTCTCCACTTTGTCTGTGCTCCTTCACATCAATTTGATTGCTTATTTTTGGACTTCTGATACCTCTTCCCATTGACACCTCATGATCACACAGCTGGTGTGATTCTTTCATGTGGGCTTTGTTGCTTCCCTGCTCGATGGCTGCCTGTTTGACTACAAGCCTTTAAGACCCCAGACATTATTTAATTTAATAGCTGGGCACCATCAGCTTTCTTCACCACAGTTGCTTATGCACCCATTTTGTAGTAGACATTTTTGATGGTCATGATGACAGGGAGTGTATTAATGGCATCTCTTGGCCAAGGGTGATGCTAAAAACAAAGAATTCTCTGGTCCAAAATGTCAATAGTACTCAAGCTGAGGAATAGGAGGTAAAGTAAAAATGCTAGAGGGAGTTCAGGGTATTAGTAAAAATGTTATGGAGGGTGCAGTCCATGGACTTCAAGCCAGAAATCTGGAGAGGGCTGAAGAATTAGGAGATTGTTGTTGTTAGGCACCATCAAGTCAGTTCTGATTCATAGCGACCCTGTGTGCAACAGAACAAAACACCACCCTGCACCATCCTCACAATTGTTCTTATGTTTGAGCCCATTGTTGCAGCCATCACCTTCCTATTTTTCTCTGCCCCACCACTTTACTAAACTTGATGTCCTTCTCCAGGGACTGGTCTCTCCTGATAATATGTCCAAAATAATATGAGACCAAGTCTCACCATCATAAGGAGCACTCTGGCTGTACTTCTTCCAAGACAGATTTGTTTGTTCATTTGGTGGTCCACGACACTTTCAATATTCTTGACCAACACCATCATTCAAATATATAGATTTTTCTTCAGTTTTCCTGATTCAATGTCCAACTTTCACATGCATATAAGGTGATTGAGAATACCATGGCTTGGGTCCGGCACGCCTTAGACGTCAAGTAACCTCCTTGCTTTTCAACACTTTAAAGAGGTCTTGTGCATCAGATTTATCTAATGCAATGCATTAGGAGATAAGAGTAGGAAACCAATGAATTGGAACTCTTGATAATGTCAAAGAAAGTCATGGGGTTTGTGGTTGGCCAAAACTGGAAGGCGGGTATTTGAATAATAAGTCGCATTAGTGACTTTGGAGGAATTTAGAGATTTAACTCTTGGTTTGGTCATTCACATAGATATCGGAGACATCCAAGATGATAAGGCAGAAATAGATGTACATTCAATTGAAGTGAATTAGGGACAGAAAAGACACAATGTAAAAAGCATCCTAGTCAAGCTGCCCACTTACCCCATCTGTCAGTGAGAGGGGAGTGGAGTATGGAAAGATTTTCAGGCAGAAGAAGTTTAATTTATAAATTGACAAACTCTAGAGACCGGCCTGATGTATTTTAAGGCTATATTGGCTCTTAAAAACAACAACAGTTTTATTGGCACATAATCCATATATCATTCAATTCAATAGTTCAATCACATCAAAAAGAGTTGCACAATCATTACTACAATTTTAGAACATTTTCTTCTTCTTGTACTCATTGATTAGCTCCTCAACCCCAAAGAAACCATTATTCCAGTTACTATCTCTACAAATTTACCTATCCTGGATTTCATATACAGAAAAACATACCAAAACAAACAAACTAAACGCGAAATATCTGGCTCTTATAAGTGGCATAAAAATTTTAAGGGTTTCAATTTCCATTTAAGTCCTAACCTCTAACATAAGACGCCCCATATAGTCTAGGCAGTAAAAAATAAGGGTAGAGGTGAAATGAATTAGTGACAGAAAAAAACATAGCCTACGAAGCGATCCTTTCATTATTACCCTGCCCTTTCAACGACGACAACTTTTGCTTTTATCTAGGGCAATAGTTCTCAACCTGAGACTCTTTTGCACCAAAAGACATTTGGCCAGGTCCAAAGACATTTTTGATTGTCACAATTTGGGAAAGGGGAAAACTACTTGTATCACATGGCCAGGGATGCTGCTGCTTCACATCCTAGAAGGCACAAGAGACAGCCCCTCATAACAAACAACAACCACAAAGTCTAGTCCACAATGTCAGCGTCAAGATAAGAGAAGTTTTGATCCAGGGTTACCTCGATGTTCACCAATATCTGATGTTGGTCTTTCACAGGGCTATCCTTAGAATATAGCCCTGAGCTTCCTGGGTAAAGTAGTCCTTCCATTGCATGCCCTTACAGGAGAGGAAACTGGGAAGCTACCCCAGTCCCTCACTGTTCCAAAGACTTGTGATGTCACAAATACGTAACTGGAAGTTTCCTAAACCTCTAGAAGCTATCTGGTTTTACACAAAGATGGAGGCAGTGAAGGTCTCGTTAAACAGGGATGTTATTTCAAGTTCAAAATGGAAGGTGGGATAAATACTTCATTGTCAATTTTAATATAAATTGGTTTATCTGACTAGTTTCAGTCAGCGAAAGATAGGATCCTAGGAGACTGGGTATGGGTGAAGGTTAATAAGTCACTTAACTTATTCATGTGAGTTAATACAGATATCACATCATTCCATAGTTCAGTCACATCAAGCAGTATTGTACAATTGCTACCATTAAAGTCACTTAAGATACAAATCATATAATCATTAGTACTGATGGGCTGTCTGCATGAATGAGGCCCGGTGGCTTAGTGGGTTACTCATTGGCTGCTAACCTTTAGGTCAACAGTTCAAAACCACTAGCCACTCCATGGGAGAACGATGGAGTTTTCTTTCTCGCCCCCTAAAGATTTACAGTCTTAAAAACACACACAGGGCAGAGTTCTACTCTGCAGGGTAGAACGACTTAATGGCAATGCGACATGAAGTGCAGGTCACACCTCTCGGAAACCTCCCCTACATTGGATCAGGGCTGTGATGGGGTCTCCCACCCTTGATTTATTTATTTAATTTTTATTTTTTTCCCCCACCCTTGATTTTTTAACAACTCACCTGATGGGAGCGAGGTTGAGTTAGTTATTTATTAAAAACAAACAAACTCGAAGGAAATGGAGGTTCCCAGAAAAGTTGGGGTTTGCCCAAAGTCACAAATTATTACTGGCAGCTGGGTTAAAATTTGAACTCAGGTCGTCTTGCCCATTCTAAAGCTCCTTCCTCTCCATGAAGCATCAATACGTTTTTCCAGGAAAGAATGGCTTTGCTGGAACAGTTACCGCGGCTAAATTAGTTGAGGATTTAGGAAGAGATTTAAAAGCAAAGAGACACAAAGCAAGGCGAATCATAAAATCAAAGCCACAAAACCAGCCTGGTACAAAGCGTATTAATGGATGAATGGAAAAACAATACGTCCTGTAGATTTCGTATAAATCACGATAAAAAGAAAAGAAAAAAGGACCAGGGAAGCTGAACTCGATAACGTCCAGAGTAGTGGTAGGACTTCCCCAAGCCGGCTCAAGCCTTGCTCCGCCTTTTTCTTTTTTTCCGGTCCAGACTTCCCTCCCGTGTCCGTTGTTCGTGCTCTTGTGTTTAAATAAAGCTACCTTATTGAGAAAGGCGAACTGCAAAGGGGAAAAAAAAAAAAAGCGCGCG
>NW_022103905.1:665570-709575 GCF_000313985.2 Echinops telfairi | reverse complement strand
GGGGGGGGACGCCCCCAGGGGCTCGTCGAGCTCCCTCGCCGGGGCTTCGGCGGCGGGATGGAGTGAGAGGGGTCATCCGTGTGAGTATTTGAGGCGTGTCGGAGCCCGAGGGTCCTTCGCGGAGCTGCCAGGTCTCTGCAGGCTCCGGCGGCCTAGGGGCCGCCCAATGACCCCCTTTCTCGGAGCCCACGCGGGGTCCTGGCTGGCGGTGCTTCTGGCCTCGGGATCCAAGTTCTCGCGGGCGCGTTTTGGCTCTGCTTCCAACCCCAGCCGGAAAGGTGGCTCCAAAACCTTGACCTTTCGGAGAGCCTCCCGAACTCCTTAGGCGCCGGCTGGGGCTGGAAGCCGTCGACCCTGGGACCTGACGGCCTCTGGGTCTGAAGCCAGGGCCCAGGCAGCTTTCGACTTCTAGTGACTGGCAGCCTCCGTTCTTTTCCATCCTGCCTAGTGGGATGCATCTTAATAATAGCTACTAATTATCGAGCGCATATGATGTAGCCAGGGAGACCATGCATAATTATGGTGAGGAAATGCGTTGCACCCTTTCCCGCTTCAATCTGTTCAATGTAATCACCTTTTAAAAAGAATTTAAATCATATTAAATTATCAATGTAATGTAATCATCTTTAGGAGTATGATGACGCCATCCTATTGGGAGTTGGAAATCCTCGTGGCTCTTAGCAACTTGAGGTTGCTACTTAGGGGAATTTCTTTAAATGAGTGTGTTATTTACCATAGTGATTGACACCGAATTTATTCAATCCACAGTTTTTAGCACTTGCTGAGAGCCTTGTACTGCTATAAGCTTCATGGAAAAAAAATCACTAAATTTTTTTTAGGCCTTGCTCTCAAGTTTGGTTGAGAAGGAATCAATGGTAGGTAGTATTCCAATCAACTAGGATTTATTTGGTGCCAGAAGCTCTGGTCTGTCACTAAAATTTAGTGAGATATTGTGTTGGAAGATGGCTTGGGGCAGCGTATTATGATAGTTTGGTGAAGCAAACCTGGCTAGAGTAATTGGTGGAATTCAGGCACTATGATGCTTTGCACAGCAGGTTTTAATGCCAAGTTAGATAAATTATAGCTATTCCAAGCACGGTCTGCAAATCTTACAGGAGAAAGATGAAACTTTGTACTCCCACTAAAAAGCTACAGTTTTGGAAACCCACAAGGGTAGTTGACTGGCCTGTAAGGTTGCTGTGAGTCAAAATTGTCCCGATGGCAACAAGTTAAAAGTTAGGCACTTCTACTGAGAAGCAAACTACATCAGTTACATTTGTTCCAGTTCGTATTGAGCTAAAAAGTGGTGGGGGTGGTTGTTAGTTGCTGTTGTGTTGGTAAACCCAGGTCTAACAACAAAAGGTCTGATCCTGCACGGGTTTCAGATTGTTGGTATGCCCGGGTCCATTCTTATGATCACTGTGCATTTGGAGTGTCCTCGTGGCAGAGTGGCTAATGGTTGACCCATGATCTGCACGGTCGAAATCGCCAGTGGCACCGTAGCAAAAAGGGCTTTCTATTCCTATAAACAATCTCAGAAACTCACAGGGGCAGTTCTACCCTCTCCTATAGGGTTGCTATGAGTTGGCATTGACTCAATGGCAATGAGTTTTTTGTTTTTGTTTTTCCTAACCCAGAGGGCTTGTTTTCCAGCACTATATACTGTTGTGATCTTTAAGATTTTTCATTGGCTAATTCAGTAGTAGATCACCTGGCTTTTCTTTCTAGACTATTTCAATATGGAAATGGTAGAAGAAAACGTAGAAGCTTTGAATTAGTTTAATGATACTTGCTAGGCAGTTTTTTGAAAATTCAGAATAGCCAGGAAGAGGTAGAAAGTATGAGATTACATTTATTCCTTACTTAACGACTCTCCTTATCCAACATTTCACATTGATGTCAATAGTAAAAAATCTCCCCTCTGACTATTTTGTGCATTAACCCAAGTTTCTTCTCAGTGTCTGGGCTCCTGCCACAGATCCCCCCCCATCCTCCCACCCCACCCCCCACCCCCCATTCCTGTCAGCCTGAATTGAAGGCTAGGCTTCCTGTGAAAGAAGCAACAGGGGTTGAATTTGAGGTGGGCCTCCTGAGTGGCTGAGTGGCCCGGGAAGAGGTGCTCTGGAGTAATCTGGGGCCTGGTGGTTATAGCCGAAACTCCCTACCCCCAACCTCCTCCCAGCAGCTGTTTTTCTCCAGCAGTACGTAACTCCTTTCTGTAGGATCCTCCCTGGTGAAGTGCTTGGCGATGGCAGCGTCAGGGAGTTTGGTCACCCCCACCTACCATCTTGACCCCTGCTGCCCTGGTTGCCCAAGCTCCATAACCACCAACTGTGCCTCTAGTCCACCTTTAAAGCTCCAGCCCTGACTTCTGAGCAGTTGTGGTGGGTGGCGGGGGAGCACAGCTCCTTCCTCTCCTCCTTCCCCCTAGTGTAATGCTAATTTGGCAAGATGAACTGACCAGGTCTTTGGATCTTAACCTTTCCCTCCGGGGAATGTGGTTGTAGTCTGATCCAGCTAGTTCACAAATCATTGCAGTGAGTTAAAGCAGTGGTTCTCAACCTTCCTAATTCCGCAACCCTTTAATACAGTTCCTCATGTTGTGGTGACCCGCCCAACCATAAAATTATTTTTGTTGCTACTTCATAACTATCATTTTGCTACTGTTCTAAACCGGACAACCCCTGTAAAAAGGTCGTTTGACCCCCAAAGGGGTCTCGACCCACACGTTGAGAACCGCTGAGTTAAAGAATCAAACACAACTGCCATTGAGTCAATGCTGACTCGTAGGGTCCCCTGGTGGTGTAGTGGGTTACAAGTTTGGGGATGTTAACCACAGAGACAGTCATTGGAGCACATGAGCCACTCCGTGGGAGAAAGGTGAGATTTTCTCCTCTCAAAGATTATAGCCCCAACAACCTACAGCGGCAGTTCTATTCTGCCCTTTTAGGCAGAATACCTGTGATTTAAAGGTATTTTAAGTGGGAAAATAGAAATGGTGATTATTGCACATTTAGGGTAGAGCACTGGTAGTCTGGAGGCTATATACTCGAGAGGTAGGGAACAGTGGTCGATTTTAGCTGACTTGGTCCTGGAACATAGAGTACGCTCAGTGAGATGTATGCATATTATATATTTTGCAATTGGAGTATTTTAGTGGGAGTTTAAGAATAATTTGTGTACTTCCTCTTTTTTTGTGTGTGACTGTCCTGACTGGTTTATTAGATATGAGCTTTATAAACATGACACAGATTAGCAGTAATGGTGGAGCTGCAGGGTGTTGTGCCTTCTCCAAGCAGTGCAGCGGGAACCACCATCCTGTGGTGGAACTTGTGGCCCTTTCCTAAGCCCCGGCTCTTGTGGCCTGCAGACGTCAGCCCCAGCATCTTTCTGTGTTTGTGGACTGGCTTAGTGATCCACTGAGTGTCAGGATTTCTTCTGATAGCTTTATGGAATGGATCAATGAGGATAACTTCGAAAAATTTGTGTGTGGAATCTTCACCAAGCCAGTACGAATTCAGAACCCTCAGGGCTCCACAGTGGTGTCCAGCTTGCTCCTCAGTGACCGATTGAAGGCTTCGAGCAAACTTCAGCTGGTTAACACTATGATGGACAGGTTTGCCATAGGTTGTACCCTTGGGCACTGGGCGTTGGCAGCCACCACAATGGACTCGAATCTGATAGGTGACATAACCTGGCTTGGCCTTGTAGCCCAGTCTGCACGCCTTGTCCGGCCGGATGGGGCACAATGCCCAGTGCAGCACCGAGAGCTGGCGCTACTGCCAACAGCGGACCCTCAGAGAAAGCACATCAGGTCCGACTGCTTCTTCCTCCACAGCTCTTGGATGTACTGGTAGGCACCCATCTTGGCTCACTTGATGGCCGCTGCCCGATGGAAAAAGTGTGTACTGTACTTCTTCTTTTGGCTCACAGTTGAGGAGAAAGGTCCTTGTCTCTTTTCATCATCTGTGGACCTTGGCGTTCTTTGGAGATGTCCATGTATCTTGGTGGTATGGGTCTCTCGCTTTCTCTGCACCCTTCTTTCCCCTTTTATCTCAATACAAAAGTCCGAGGAGCCCTGGTGGCATCATGTGTTAAGCATAGTGCGTTCCTGCAAGGTCAGCACGGCAGCTGCAGCTTCATGGGAGGAAGCTTTCTCTTCCTATAAGGATTTACAGCCTTGGAAATCTGTAGGGGCAGTTCTACTCTGTCCCACAGGTTTCTGAGTCAGTGAACTCCATGGCAGGGAGAAGACTTCCCTGGGAAACTTCGTTACATTGGACCAGGGTGGGTTAGGGCTGTGATTGGACTAAAGATGTTGTCTTCCACCCTTGATCTTTTTACAACTGATTGATACTTCACATCAGATGGGGAGGTCATTACATGATGTCCAAAATATACCATCACATACTTTACCTGTAAAATGGTGAGGATGTATATTGTGATTCTGACAGAAAAATAGGCAAAGGAGTGTTGCTAAAATGTTAGTAGAAATATTAATGAGTTCTGAAATTATTCAGATAATCCAAAAGAAGAAAAGGAGTGGTGCAGTATGGACAGGCTTCAGCGGAGCATCCAGATTTAAGAGAGATTAGGAAGAAAAGCCTGGTGATCAACTTCCAACAGTTAGTACAAAAAAAACAACATGGGAAAATGGTAGACTTAATTTAACCATATCAGTAATTTCATTAAATTTTAATAGAATAATTAAAATTTGATTGGCTAAAAGGAAGTGCATGGGAAGTGATATAAAAAATAAGCATAAAAGCATAAGTCTGGAGTGGCTATAATAATATTAGAGTAGACTTCAAGATAGAAGAGTATTACTAGACTTAAACTGAGAGATCATTTCATATTGATAAAACAAAAACTGTATCAGGAAGAGGTACAGTAATAGATATCTATGTGCCAAATGCTTACTAACAACTTCAAAATAGATGATTAACTATTATAATTAGACATTTTAATATTTCTGTCTCAGCATTTACTAGGCATAAAAAAATTAGTATAGATGTGATCTCCATTCAATAAGTTCAGAATAATTTTTTTTTTTTGCAAGAGTATTGTATTAGTCTGGGTACTTTGGAGAAACAAATCCACAGCGACTCATGTATAAGAGAGAGTTTTATGTAAAGGAAACGTGCATCACGAAACCATCCCAACCCAATGCTGCCCAAGCCCACAAGTCCAACGTTAACCTATTAACCCAACACCAGTCCACAAAGTCCTCCACCTCACAAAACAGAGGCAATGATGCCGACTGTAGGAGGAAAGCTGAGTCAGTAAACGAATAAGCATCTCAGCACTAGCAGGGGTCTCCACATGGCTGCTCCAGCACCCAGGGCTGCATCGGGATAAGTCCATGCGGTTTCTCCTTGGGGATGTCTTGTAGGATGTCAGTCTTGCAAGCTGAAGCAGGGAACTGCTAAGGCAGCTGCACCCAATGCAACCATCACAAAACAAGAGACCCGAGAACTAGAAAGGCGAGGCTTCACCACCCATTTATCCCTCTGCCTTTCAACCAGCACCACATGTGATTATCAGACAGGCTGGCACAATTAACTAACTCAAGTATATAAGGCTAGATGTTGGTCTGTAAATTAAGTCACAGGGGACCAATAGAGAGGTCTGCCGGCTGGCCCCAATCAACTATGTGGACACCCCCCTCCCTCAGGAGAATGCACTTCAGAGGACAGCGCTGGGGCTACAGCTCAGATTAGAGCACACGGGAGAAACGCAAAGGGATAGAGAGGGAGGAGAGGACATCCTGGCCCACCAAGCCCCACAGATGATGTTCTTGCTCTGAGTAGACCACACATGGGGAGGACTGTAAGGGTGGCCCCACCACGGGACATGGCATCCCTCAGTGAACCATAGCGCTGCGGGGGACAGCACTGGAGATACAGGGTGGGAATAGTGCATGGTCTGGCCCCATCACGCTGGGACGAGTCACTGAGGGCATGCAGCAGAGCAGCAGGAGGAGCAGAGTGAAGAAACCCCTGGGGAATACCAAAAATAGACTTTGGAGACAGAGTGTGGCACCCATCATACTCGACTAGAAAACACTCGTAAAGGCCAACAAACAGACCTTGAACTATTTATAGGCTTTTCTATTTTTGTCAGTGGCTTTCTTTTTGTTATGATTATTTTGTTTTTTTGCTATTACTGTTTTGTTGATTTTGACTTCCTTTGTTGTTTTATTTGGCTTTGCCTGGTTTTTGCACTTATTGATGTATCTGCATGTCTATCTAGATAAAGATAGGTGGGATAAATAATTTGGAGATGAAAAGAATGGGGCCAATGGTTACTGGGGGGTATGGGAGAAAGGAAGGGGGTGTTGGGAACCAACCCAGGGACAAGGGAACAAATGAACTAAAATCAATGAAAAGAAGGTCATAGGATGCCTCATGGGGCTTAATCAAGAGCAACGTGGGGCTTAATCAAGAGCAACGTGGGGCTTAATCAAGAGCAATGTAGCAGCGAGGAATTGCTAAACCCGAATGAAGGCTGAATATGATGATGGGACAAGAGGAAAGTAAAAAGGAAATAGAGGAAAGAATCAGGAGGCAAAGGACATTTATAGAGGCATAAATACCAACATGTACATATGTAAATATGTATACATAAAATGAGAGGGGAATAGATCTATTTACTCTCATATCTATATGTTAAGAATTAAGGTTGTAGGTAGACATTAGGCCTTGACTCAAGTACTCCCTTAACACAAGAACACTTTGTTCTAACAATCCAGCATTCTGTGGTGCTCACCTTCCCGACATGATGGTTGAAAACATAATGGGGTGCTTAAGCAAATATGGTGAAGAAAGCTGATGGTGTTCAGCTATCAAAAGATATAGCATCTGGGGTCTTAAAGGCTTGAAGATAAACAAGCGGTCATCTAGCTGAGAAGCAACAAAGCCCACATGGAAGAAGCACACCAGCCTGTGTTCATGAGGTGTCAATGGGATCAGAGATCAGGCATCTAAGACCCAGAATAAAGCCATACCTAAGATGAATGGGGTGGGGCAGGGCAGGGAGTGGAGACCCAATACCCATCTGTAGATAATTGGACATCCTCTCACAGAGGGGCCACAGGGAAGAGATGAGCCAGTCAGGGGGCAGTATAGCACTGATGAAAGAACTTTCCTCTAGTTCTTTGGTGCTTCCTTCACCCCACTATCATGACCTCAATTTTACCTTACAAATTGGATTAGACCAGAGCATGCACACTGCTACAGATAAGAGCCTGAAACACAGGGAATCCAGGATCGATAAATCCCTCAGGGCCAACAAGGAGAGTAGAGATACCAGGAGGATTAGGGGAGGGTGGGGGCTGAAAGGGGGAATCGATCACAAGGATCAATCTAGAACCCCCTCCCAGGGGGACGAATAACAGAAAAGTGGGAGAGCGGCTACGGAGGATGATGTAAGATAAGGAAAAATTAATTTATAACTTATCAAGGGCTCATGAGTGAGGGCGGGCCGGGAGAGGGAGGTGGAAGCAATGGGGAGCTGATATTAGGCTCAAGTGGGAAGAGAATGCTTTGAAAATGATGATGGCGACGTGCAAATGTGCTTGACACACAAAGAATGTATGGATTGTGATAAGAGATGTAAGAGCCCCAAATAAAAGTATTTAAAAAAAATGTTCAAGATTAGTATTTGGCCACCTCTTGCCAAGTCAATACAAACATACCACATGTCTGAATAAATAACAGTAATGACTAACTGTAAAAAAAATTTTAAATTAAGTCTCAAATTTGAAATTATTGAAGTCATTTAAAGTATATTCTTGGACTATAATGGAATTAAATTAGAAACCAAGAAATCTAGAAAACTTTAAAATACATGGAAATTCATGGAAACTTATAAATAATCTGTTGGTCAAAGAGGAAATTAGGAAGTAGTTTTGAACAATGGTAATGAATGTGTTTATCAAAACTTGTGGGTTAGGTAACAACCAAGAGGTGCTTAAGGACACGTGACAATTACGTATAAGGTGGTATATTAGTAGATGGACTCCTGGAACAATAAAAGGACATTAGGTAGGAAAAAAAAGAAAGAAAACCGGAATTAAGTATGGACTTTAAGTTAGTAATATATCAGTTTTAGCTCATGCATTGTGACAAATAAACCTTACAAATGTAAGATGGTAATTGTGAAACTAGATGTGGGGCATATGACACCACCTTTTTTTTATAACTTTCTGTTAGTCATAAAATATTCTAAAATACATTTAAAAAGTACTGTCAACATGGTTCAACTATTACATTGTATAATAAGTTATATGCCATTAAAATCATTAAGCTATTAAAAATTTGTGGGATGCAGTTAAAGCAGTAGTGGTTGTTAGCTGCATTTGAGTCGGCTTCTCTCATGGGATTTTATGCACAGCGGAACAAAATGCTTGCTGCCTGTTAACTATGATATATTGGGGACCATTGTGATCTTTGGCTGATTTTTAAAAAGTATATTGTCAGTCCTTTTTTTCTTTCTAGTCCATCTTAACCTGGAAGTCTGGATGGAGGTGTATTGGCCAGGAATTGAGCCTAGCTCTCCCATGGACAGCAAGGCGATTCTTAAACTAGAATACGCTGTATCTTGAATGAGGGACTTTTTTTTTTAAAGCTTTAAACATTAGAAAAGAAGAAAGGTCTAAAATCAATAAAGAAGCCTGGGTGGCACTGTGAATTAAGCATCGGACTGCTGAAAAATACACCAGCTGCTTGGTGGAAGAAACGTGAGGCTCTCTGATCCTGTAAAGGTTTACAGTCTCCGTAACCTTAGGGAGCAGCTCTGCTCTGCCCTACAGGAATCAGTTTGAGGGCAGTGGGAAAGTCCATGACCTAAAGTTCTGCTTACAAAGTTAGTACTTGAAGAAGCTGTTACTTGGCAGTTTGTCCTACGTGCTTGCTTGCATGTTACTGTGGTGCTGGAAGCGCTGCCACTCGTATTTCAAATTCCTGTATGGACAGGCTTCAGCAGAGCATCCAGGCTTAAGACAGATTAGGAAGAAAAGCCTGGTGATCAACTTCCAACAGTTAGGGAAAACCTGGATCACAGTAGAATATTGTCTGATATTGTGCTGGAAAATGAGCCCCCTAGGTTGGCAGGTACTGAGACTAACACAGTGGCCAAAAGGGGGAACCCAAGTATACCAGCAGTCATCAAGATGTAGGACTGTCCTGGACAACACTGCTTTCTGCCGTACTGGCTTCTCCATGAATTGTGGGTAACTTGACAACAACTAACCACAATGAAAAGCAAAATAAATCCAGAGTAAATGGAAATAGTAAAGGGATCAATGAAACAGAAAAGGCAAACAAAAGACAAAACTATAAAGCTGGAAGTTGATTCTCTCAAAAAATCAACAACACTGGTAAGCTCATCAGTCTGACAAAAAATAATGCAGATTATTAATGTCAGGGATGAATGAGATTTGTCGCTATAGATGCTGTAGAATACTAAGGGATTTTATAAATAACTTTCTGTCAACAAATTTGACAGTTTTATTAAATGGACAATTTTTTAAAAAGTTGAAACAAAATATGAATGTGTTTATATTTATTAAAGAAAAATAATTATTAAAGACCAACATTTGAATTCTATCAAATATTTAAAGAAGAAATAAGTACCAATCTTATATACGTAAACTTTGAGAAAATAGAGGAGGAGGAGAGAACACTCAGACCGGATAAAGACAATGAAAACCAAGACAGTTACAGAACAATATTCCTCGTTAACGGAGACACAGAATCTTGAGGCATGTGAAATGGCGACTGTGTGGAACAGATAACATGAACCTGATTAAGCAAGGATGTTCTTAAGCGTCAGGTTGGTCTACCCTCTGGACAACAGAACAAAACATTGCCTGGTCTTTCACCATTCTCACAGTTGTTATGTCTGGGCCCGTTGTTATTATGTTGTGGCCACACTGTCCGTCCCTGTCCTGGAGGATTTTTCCTCTTTTTCGCTGACCTCTACCAAGCATGGCGGTCCTTTTCCAGGCCCTGGTCTCTTGACACCGTTTCCAAAGTAGGTGAGACAAAGTTTCACCATCCTAGCTTCGAAGGAGCATTCTAACTGTCATTCTTCCAAGAGAGATTTGTTTGTCGTTCTGGAAGTCCTTGGTACTTTGATTATTCTTTGCCAATGCCATAATTAAAATATATCAGTTTTTCTACAGTCTTCATTGTGCAATTTTTACATGCATATGTGGCAATTGAAAATACTATGACCTTAGTCTTCAAAAATAAATGACAAAACAAATTCAAACTTAAAAAAAAAGTCAGTTGTGTAGCAGGGCATCAGATTAACATTTACAAATTGATAGCTTTCACACATCATGATTTCTTGACTGTTGCTTCCATGAATATTGATTATGGACAATGAGTAAGGGAAAACATAAGAATTGATGCCTTTGAACTAGAGTGTTAGTGTAAAAATGGGATGAGAATGGCATCAGACCACCTCTGCCTTCACAAGGGCAAAGATCAAGAGCAAGGCCTCTGAAATCCAGGATAGGGAATCTGTGGAGACTGTACTGGGTTCATAGTTTTTTGGGGGCTTAGCAGGTAGGTTGGGGGGAAATGAGCTAATGAGTTCAAGAATAAAGACAATGCTTTAAAGCTGATTGTGTTGATGATTGTAAATTCTTCTTTATGCTATTGAACTGTTGAATTGTAGGATATATAAATTATATGCCAATAAAACAGTTTTGGGGGGGGAGGCTCTAAGGCTGATTCTAAGAGAGAGAGGTCAGCAATTCTCATAACAGCTGCTCCTCCCACAGCACTCTACTGGTTTTGATAATTTGTTATCATGTCAATGCAGAACTAAGAGACAGTAGGATTTATTAGGGAAAATAGCAAGTGCCAAGGGTCAGAAACAACTCCAAGTTCTTCATTCAGGACAAGTGTCTTCTCAGCTTTGCCCACAGGAGGCCTCTTTCTAGAACTCTCTACACTTCACCCTCTCAGCCTTCCTCTGCTCTGCTTGGGCAAGTGTTTCAAAGCTCGTTCAGCTCTGGTGATGAAATGCCCAGTGGCACCCTACTTCTGCCGTAAGCCTCAGCTCTCGCTCAGCAAGTCAACATGCCCGACAGACATCCTGTGCATGTTCCCGGCCTTAAGGCTTTCTTGCTCTGGGAGTCGGGAAGCCTGCCACTCTCTCTTGGTTTTGCTGCCTCTGCTGATGTGCCGTCTCTGTTTTTAGTGTCACAGCTCTCTGTCTCCTATGTTAATGAGGTCCAGCTCAGAGGTCTCAGGCCAAAGGATCTTCTCTACTCTGGCACTTCTTTCATGATTATAGTGAGAATCCCCACTCTTGCCTCTAGCATGGCTGGCTTGTTTTAAGCCTAGGGGGATGGCAAAACTGACCAACCCCATGCTAGGGTTCTGTATATTTTAGTTACATGGTACCACTCCCACAAAGGTGCCATGCCTCTCAATTGCATCGTTAGCAAACTTTCCAATTCTCTTGGTGGGCTACAAACATATTTGCATAGTCCTACCCAGGCTAAGCAAAAATCTTTGCAACTGGACCAAGAAACATTATGATAAATGGGGAAAAGATTCACCTGGAGGATTTTATTTTACTTGGATCCTCAAATATTGCTCACGGAAACAGCAGTCAAGAAATCAAATAATGTCATTAGGCAAATCGGCTACACAAAAGCTCTGCAAAGTTTAAAAGGGCAAAGCTGTCACTTTAAGGACGAAAATTTGCCTGACCCAAAAGGCATGTGAACGCTGGACAGTGAATCAGGAAGAGCAGAAAATAGTTGATGCATTTGAATTATGGTGTTGGTGAAAGTGATTGAAGTTGTCATGGACTACCAGAAGGACAAACTAATCTGTGTTGGAGACGTAGAGCCAGAATGCTTTTTAGAAGGAAGGGTGGCAAAACTGCCGTGCAATTTGGACAAGTTGTTAAAGAGGTACCAAACCTCCTGCCACTCAGACTTCATCTCATGTATTTTGGCCATGATTGCAGGAGGGATGAGTCCCTGGGAAGGACTTCATGCTTGGTGAAGTAGAGGGTTAGCAAAAAAAGAGGAAGAGCCTCAAGATGGATGAACAACAGTGGCTACAGCAATGGGCTGAAACAGCAATGATTGAGGATGGTGGAGGACCAGAAGTGTTCTGTTGCAATAGCGTCACGATGAGTTGGACCACCTGTCCCAATAGCTCTACAAGTTGAGGGCCTCCTGGAAGTGTCAGTCATGTATTTGTTCCTTAATCTCGGTGACTTTAGTTGACAAAAACTTGTTCTGCAGGTGAATGTGCTTTCCCTGTTGTCCTATCTTGCTCACCAGAAGTCCACTTGGTGCCTAGAAAATGGCTATGACCTTGAGTACTACCACCCCTTAGACAAAACGGTCAAGCTTTTTTTTTTTTCTTGAATGTTTTATGGTATATCATTGTCATGTGTAATCTGAGTTGCCTTTAACTCTGTCCAAATTCAGAGTTCTCGAGTATCAGCGGGCTTTGTTGTTTATGTTGTGAGTTGCCGTGGAGTCGATTTCATCTCAGGAGGACCCCAGGACAGTAGAACTGCTCTGCGGGCTTCTATGGCCTAGCAGATGATTGTCAGGCCTGTCTTCTGAGGTGCCTCTGGTGGATTCCATGTGCCAACCCTTTGCATTTACCTGCCCAGCCACCTGTACTGAATGTTATGGGGCATATAAAGAGGTTGGTCTCTTTAAAGAGACCAGATGTACCTGCTATCAAAGAGCCACTCTTACTGTACTTGCTTATTTTGCAAGTTCTTTGTACAATAACGTGGAATAACATGACACTGCTTTGATTCGATAACGTTCTTTGCCATGGGATGTGTTTTACAGCCATAATATTATGAGAAAGATCTCGGTGGCACTGACGGTTGAGATGGACCCACAGGCCTATGAGATAAGTGGTTTCTTGGATAGTTGTTTTGCGCATCCATTTAAGTCACTTTCAAGTGGCTCCCCAGGTGTAGGTGCGCTCTGTTTTATAGTGCAGGTAATTAAGTGCAGGAATTCTGCTCTTTACAAATTGAAGGTGTGGCAGCCCTGCATCGGGCAAGTCTATTGTGCCATTTCCCCCCCTGCTTGTGCACACTTTGTGTCTATCACGCTTTGGAAATTCTCAGAAACATTTGCAGGTTTTTTCATAATGCTCTTGCACCCTGAGTAGACCACAGTACAGTGTACACATAACTTTTACCTGCACTGGGAAACCAAAATGTATGTGATTTGCTTTATTGTGACCTTTGCCTGGAGTGGAACCCACATGTCCTCTGAGGTCTGCCTGCATAAGGTTGAGGAAAGCAGAGTGAACTGCACAGTGGGGCTCTTTGGGGTTCTAAGTCAAACGTTCTAAGGCGCCCACTCAGCTGTGTTTCTTCTTAATAAACTAAGCAGGGTGATTCTGATGCAACCCTGGGGTTTAGAGCTGGTTTTACAGTGAGGGCAGGGGTAAACCAAGAAGCAAGCCTGCTGCCACTGGGTCACGTCTGACTCCTAGCCATCCCGTAGGACCAAGCAGAGCTGCTCCATAGGTCCGGGGCTTGTCCATCCTTGTGGAAGCACCTCTCAGCCTCAGAACAGCTTCAGCTAGCAGCTTGACGCTGAACCCACCGTGTGACCAGAACTGCTACGGGGCAGGGAGAGACGAAGGACTCCTGCGAAGTCACACAGACTTATCACATGGGGAACTGAGAATGAAAATGGATAAATTTGTTAGGACTTATTGGCTAACTATGAGAGTGGAAGGAAAAAAAAGTATCTGGCATGATAGGGTTTTGCCTAAGAGGAATGGTAATTATACTGACAAAAACAGTTCAGAAACTTAGTATAAGGGATAGTTATTTGGGGAAGTTGAACGATTTCCTGGTGGGTATATTTAATTGAGATGGGAGAAATGTAAAATGAGGGTGACAGTGGTTGACTTGTTTATGTACGCTTACTTGACTGATGTCTGGTAACCTCTCAAGCCCCTTGGAGATCCCGCATAGTTGAGTGCTGCGCATTTCCTGGTTAAGGACTTCAGAGAGAGAGCGCAGTGATTTACACCCAGGGTAGCGGTTCTCTATCTTCCTCATGCCTCGACCCTCTAATACAGTTCCTCATGTGGTGGTGGCCCCCCCCCACCATAAAATTATTTTCGTTGCTACTTAGTCACTGTGATTTTGGTACTGTCATGAATTGGGCGACCCCTGTGAAAGGATCGTTTGACACACCCCCCACCCCAAAGGGGTCGCAACCCACAGGTTGAGAACCGCAGATCTAGAGGGTTGTGAGCTAATTGCAGTATTTCAGGAATCTTTATGAAATCATACATTTGAGGACATACTAATTAAAGTTTCTTTCCTTTGGCTGGAATTATATCAGTTCAGTGTTTAGATATTAAGTCGTATTGAGTAGAAACTTTGCTAGCAGTTATA
The DNA here is from genome assembly GCF_000313985.2 of Echinops telfairi. Taxonomy (NCBI): domain Eukaryota; kingdom Metazoa; phylum Chordata; class Mammalia; order Afrosoricida; family Tenrecidae; genus Echinops; species Echinops telfairi. The sequence continues at coordinate 695,151 of NW_022103905.1, read as the reverse complement.
CTTTTTTATTTTTTAAAAAGTGAAAATTTATGTCACATGTGCAGATTAGGATATGATACCTTTAGAAACATGAAGAGTAAAAAAGAAAAAAAATAGGAGGTCCAAAAAACCCAAACACTGATGTTGAGTTGATTCTGACTCATAGCAGCCCTGTAGCACATAGAACTGCCCACGGGGTTTCCTGATAGCAGCCGAATGTTAATCGCCCTTCTGCCACTGAGCGCGCAACCACTCTGCCACCACGGTTCTTAGAAAGAGGAGAACTTTGGCTAAATGTTGATAGACTTTTTTTATTATATGGCTTTATTTCTTTATCCGTTTACTCAAGGGTGATGCCTTTGGCTTTGTTAAATAGAAGCACAGTTTGTATTTTATGTTTATTTCTCAACTTGGGTCATCATAAAAACTTCACAGTAATTGATGTTGCTTTTGCTGTAAAGTCACTTTTATCATTGATTTAATGGCCTCTATCCTTTTTATGTTTGTTTTATTTTGATGGTTACTAACTTGAAGCATATCTGAGCATATATTCTTCACTATTGTTTCCTCAACTCTTAGGGCATTGCTTCCAAAACCTGTCATTGAGTTGATGAGAACTCAGTGACCCCAATAAGTATTTGTTGAATGAAACAAACCAAACCAACCAAAAAAGCCCCTGTGTATAAGTAGTAACTAAAGCTGAGATCAAGGCTAAGTAAGATAGCTCACTGTCTTGAGTTCATGCCAACTCAGCCACCCTGTAGGACAGGGTAGAACTACCCCCTACAGGACTAGGTTGAACTGTCCCTGTGGGTTTCAGAGACTGTCACTTGTTTGTGGGAATAGAAAGCCTCATCTGTCTCCTTCAGAGTGGCTGGTGGTTTTGAACCACTGACCTTATGGTTATCAGTCCAATACGTAACCATTATATCACCAGGGCTCCCTCAATGCTAAGATAAAGGGAATACAAAGAATAAGTATGCTGTGAAACACTACCAGAATGATTTATGTTAATCTTCAGTTAGATTGTTAGTAATACTCCCAAACCACAGTCAGTACGATTCTGAGTGCAGGAGTTATATGATCTGCTTAAAATGTAAAAGGATTCCATTGTGAAACTCTGTGGCTGCTGTTTTGAGAATAGACTGAAAGAGGACAAGAAGGGAGGCAGGAGGTGAATCAGTAGGCTTAATGCCGGGAGATGATAGACTTGCTGCTGCTGTTGTTAGGTGCCAGCCACCAAGTCGGTTCTGACCTCTGGTGACCTGATGCACAGTAGAACAAAACTGCCCCATCCTGTGCCATGCTCACCATGGTTCCTGTCCCTGAGCCCATTGTTGCAGCCACGGTGTTAGTCCATCTCCTTGCGGGGCTTCCTCTCTCTTGCTGCCACTCAACTTTATGAAACATGATGTCTGCCTCCAGGACTGGTCTCTTCTGACAGCATGTCTCAGTATGTGCCAGGTAGTGAGAACTGACTGGATTTTTCGAGATAATTCTAGGGAAGACTGACTGACAGGATTTGTTGCTGTTCATGGATTTAGAGTGAAAAAGAGAAAGATAACGGAAAGCTCACATAGTTTTTGCCCCGGTACCTGGGTAAAGGTGAAGGAGCTGGGGTGTTTTGATTATGTTAAGATGTGATTTGAAGGGTAGGAGGATGGATAGCAATGATGGTGGAATAACCCCCCTTGAGGGGGATGAATACCAGGATAGGTGAAGGGATAGAATGGGAGGTGTCAGATAGGTATTAAATAATAATAACAGTACATAATATTAAAGGGTTTGTGGGGGTGGTAGGGTGGGGGAGAGAGGGAATAAATAAGAGCTGATATCAAAGGGCTCAAGAAGAAAGATAATGTTTTGAAATTGTTGATGCATTTGTCCATGTCCGCTTGATAGAATGGATGTATGGATTGTTATATGTAAGAGTCCCCAATAAAATAATTAATTAAAAGAAAAAGATGTATTTAAAAAGACACCTGGGAGAGATTAAAAAAAAAGACGACTAAATGTTCCTTCCTCCTTGCAGGCGTGACGTTGAGTGCTTCAGATCTGGTCACTATGGTACGAGAACGAAAATGCATATTGTGCCACATTGTGTACAGCTCAAAAAAGGTAATGATGGAAGAAGAGAATCTGAGACATTTGTGTCGGACTTAGATGAGTAAAAGCTTGTAACAGCATCTTAGGATGCTTCTTCCCTAAACCTCACTCCACTGCTTCTTTCTCATCATTGCCTCATAAAGCCAGTAGCTATGTTAAACCTCCGTCTAGAAATTAAAGATGCATAAATACGACGATACAGAGAAATTTCGAGAATCACAGAGAAAATACTTAAAGTTCAGATTACTGGATGTGTACTACTTTCCGATTACGTAACTAAGCATATCTGTGTCATGAGCAGAATTTGTTACATGTACCCACCCACATTCTGTTTATACACAAGAGATGGTAGCAACAATATCCTAGGTGTCCACAAGGTGGGGATGTTGCTCAGAGAAAGAATTCCCCTGTGTTTTGCAGAAACTACTGGTGGTTTCTGTGTCTGGTTTTCTCGCCTTTATCATTTGCTTGGCTTCAATACTGAGGACACTTTCTCTGCTTTTCAGATTGTCATTGGAAAGGCAGATTGCTGGGAAGACTATTTATGGACTAGGTTAGCAACGAAGTGGTGAACCAGGAGAAATACTTACGATTAAGATAGTTGAAGAACAATGGGGAGAGCGATTTTAGGTGAAAGAACAGCATGAGCAAAGGCACAGCTAGATGAGTGTGCCTGTTGTAGGAGACAATAAGAAGGCTCATCTGAGGAAAACAGTTTCATTTTGGAAATAGTAAGTACTCAGTGACTTAAACGAAGATTGTTGATAAGCAGTGCTGAACGCACACTGAGTGCTTTAATCATGATCTACCAAGTAGACTTGAGATGCCCCCCCCCCCTTTTCTGATAGTAATAGAAAAGGTAGTTGAAATGTAAAAATCAGGTTTAATGTTAGACCTACCTTTCACCGAAGTAAAGGAGCATTCTGTCCTTCTGGTTTTAAAAATATAGCCTACAGCACATATGTAAATAAGTGGACAGTTCACGTGGCTGCTCTCAGGTTGGAAGGAGAAAGGAGAAAGACGGCGTGAGCTGCAAGGCAGACGCTGAGAGTGGTGCAAGGCTTCCTGGGGCAGCACTCCTGCAACTCAGGATTTTGCTGTTTCGGTCTTTCTGGTGTGTGGTTATTCGCTGATTTAAAAAATATCTCCCTCTCCTGATACTTTCCCATGGGTCACAGTGACGTTAAAGCAAAGGCCCAGCTCATCTTCGCCTGCCTGATGGAGCCTCTGTAGTTTGTAAGAAAATGGATGCCATGACTTAAGTGTTAGCAGTAAGATGGTCTAAGACATGAACAGTATGGCTGCATTGGAAGTCATAACTGATGCTTTGATTGCCTTCCTCTTGTTACCCAAACTAGTGTAACGCTGGTTTCTCCAAATATACCGAGGGGAAGAGAAGGTTCTAGGGGGACAGGAGTATGGAGAAAAGGTGAATATGATACCTTTGAGTGTGCTGATGCTCATTTGCTTGGAAGGATTGATAAGTTCATGTTAATTCTTGCATTGCTTTGTGTTTTCTAGATTTGTTCAACCAGGAGATAACTTGTTTTTGCTCCTTAGCCCTCTGCTTTCAAACACAAAGCATATAGTCCCAGGCTGACCACAACCTTCCTTTCTTTTTTTTCAATGTGTAGAAGAGAGAGCTTTATGTCAAAGAGTAATTGTGTATTAAGAAAACAGCCCAGCCCAGTCCAGGTCAAGTATAAATTCCTCTTCAGATTCACACAAGACATCCAATGACATCGAGTGCAGGAAGATTGCAGACCACTGGGTGGAAAGTTTTATGGATCCAGTGGCATCTCAGTGCTGGCGGGGGGTCTCCATGTGGCTCCTCCAGCTCCATGAGTCTTGTCAGCAGGAATGTCTCACAGGGAGTGTTTGTGTTTCTGGCCTCCAGTGAGCCACTTATCTCTGGTGCGTGCAAATGAGGTCATGGGGCTGCGACCTGATTGACAGATAGCCTTCCTTTCTGATGACTGTCCTGTCACTTCTGACATAAGTCAAATGCCTTAATTTTTTTCTTAGTTTTCATTATTCTTGGCATTTATTACTAGTATCTTCATATAGCCAATCTTTATTTGGGTTGGAAATATTACCTATAAATGTACAGATATGACAACATTGTAATATATAGTGTTATAATAAGATGCACACACATAAAATACAGTCGGTTGTAAGAGTGGTTCATCATTGAATTTCATAAACTGAGGGCTACTTGTATTGATTAACACATGAGGCAGGGGTCCTCAAACTATGGCCCGCGGGCCACATGCGGCCCGCTGAGGACATTTGTCTGGCCCACCGGGTGTTTTTGCCCTGTTTGTTTTTTTACTTCAAAATAAGATATGTGCAGTGTGCATAGGAATTTGTTCATAGTTGTTTTTTTTGTTTTTTTAACTATAGTCCGGCCCTCCAGTGGGTCTGAGGGACAGTGAACTGGCTCCCTGTTTAAAAAGATTGAGGACCCCTGACATGAGGGATCAAATAGGAAGTACTCATAGTACTCATTTGGGGCTATTGTTTTAGCCTTATGTCTGAGGACCTTCCCCAGATATTTTGAAAGCATAGCAGTCTCGCTATTTGCATTCATTCCTTGGAGCAGTATGGGATAGGAGTTCACATATAAATTTGGTAAGAGATTAGTAAAGCATATTGGAAAATTAGTATTTTGGAAAATATTCTGTTATTATTTGTTGTTGAGAATATGCACAGCAAAACATATAACAATTTCTACACATACCATTTATTATATTGACATTGATTATATTCTGCAAGTAGTATAACCATTTTCACCTTCATTTTATGAGTTGGTCTTCCCATATTAACAAATTCACTGGTTTCTGTCTGATCTTTTGAGTTGCTTTTGTCAATTTGATCACATATGGATACTTCTTAAGAGTATAATGTTCAAGGCAGACTTTCTACAAGGTTAAACTATTAATTGGTTTTTAAAAGACTGGGGAATGCTTTTGGCTTAAAGTTTAAAGATTATATCAGGGAGTTCCTCTCACATTTATGGCTCCAAGCAGACTAGAGTCCATGAGAATTTGAGATTCTATTCAGCATCTCCTCCCTTTTTGTCAGGATTCTTCTACAGAATCTTGACATCAGAATGTTTAGTAACAGTCGCCAGGTACCATCCAGTTCTGGCCTCATGGCAAAGGAGGCAGTTGTTCATGGAGGCAGGTAGCCACATACTGCTTATCCTCTTCCTCTTCCTGACTTCTTCCTCTTGTTCCAGGTGAGTAGAAACCAGTTATTGTGCCGTGGATGGCCTCTTGCAAGGTTTGAAGACCCCCGGCACTGCACTTCCAACTAGGAGGTAGAACAGAGGCACTAACCATTTTTTAGGCCAAACAACTGGGTTGTCCCATGAAACCATGACCTTAAGTCTTGAAACCAGGAAACCAAATCCCGTGAGATTTTGGGTTGTCCAGAAACAGCTATGGCAGTTACTGTTTTTAATATATCTATTATGCCACTTTTTCTAATTCAACTTTTTACAGATGTATAAATTATTGACAATAATTATAGTAATTGGCCATGTAACCCTAACCTTATCAAAGAAATATATATTTTTTAATTAATAAAACACAAAGGTCAAAGAACTATTTTTATCACCATTAATCACTATTAACTTGCCCCCCGGTAACAACACATAAACTTTTTTCTGTATACATTTTCTTGTCTTTTTATTTTTTTCTTATCTTTTTATATCAGTGAGATTTTGTAGTATTTGTTCTTTTATAAAACTAATTTTTTTGTTACTGCTTTTAATTGAGCAAAATTTTACTGAGCAAATTTGTTTTCCTTTCAATAATTGATACAATTTATTTTGTGACATTAGTTGCAATGCTCTCAATGTAACCGTTCTCTTTGCACATCCTCCCTGGCTCCCTTCATCCTTCTTCCTGCTGCCCCTCTGCTCTCAGAGGATTTTTGGTGCTGGAGAATGCATTCCTCTCTGGTGTCAGCCTTCACTTGATAGGCCTGGCAATTGTTTGGCTGAAAGTTGACCATCAGGGATAGGGTTCACTTCTAGACTTGAAGTTTGTCTTAGGGTATAAAAGTAGTTTTGAATGATAGCATCGTTATAACTGAAACAGCATATAAACTTGGCTCTAATCCCCAAAAGTAACACATTTCTGACATTGCCCTTTTTGTCAGGAATGGTTTGGTTATCAGGATTAGAGCTCCCTCACATTACCTCAGGATTTCCCATATAAATACCAATCTACAGCCAGGCAAACCTAACAGCAGCAAGCAGAGGGACTTCAGTAGGTGTTGTGTGTTACTGTGGATTTTGTTCTCTCTGTTACTAACTGGATTTTGTTTTCAGCTTTACATGTTATTTCAGTTTGAGGCCATTTGTAGCGAGGGATGGGCTACATGCAAAGCGGTTCCCTTTGGATGAAGCATCTGTAGAGATAGGAAGGAAATGATGATCACTTTCAGTACAATGGCAGTGTTTTGAATCGCAACCTTGTTTGTCTCACTGTAGTAGAGATTGTAAAGTAAAAATGACTTGTTAACATATTTTCTTTTTGACAAATGTTTATATAAATGAAGGATCTCTGTGCCTAGCTCAATATTTGGCACTTATGAAAATCCCAAACCAAACTTGTCATGAGTTGATGCTGACTCATAGCAACCCTCTAGGGCAGGGGAGAACTGCTGTGGGAGAGTTTCCACAACTGTAACTGTTGAGGGAGTAGAAAGTCCCATCTTTCTCCCTCCGAGCAACTGGTGGTTTAGAACTGCTGACCTTTCGAATCACAACCCAACGCTTAACCAGTATGCCAGCAGTCCTGCTTGGCACATGCTGAATATTCGCTGAATGAATGAACTTCACTGCATCTTTGAGTTTTCTGAATTAGCAATACTCCCTCAGAAGTGTTCTGAGGTTCAATTGAGAATATAATTTAAAGTACCTGTATCAAAAGAAAGCCATATCCACTTTCTGACTTAGAGTAACCTCTTTCTGAGTCATAGTGACCTTGCAGGACAGTAGAACTGCTTCACAGTTTCTGAAAGTGTAAATCTTTAGGGAAGCGGATTCCGTCCTCCTCTTTCTCCTGCATTACAGCTGGTGGATTTAAGCTGCTGACCTTTCTGTTTTCAAACCCCAACCCAAGCCTGCTGCCATTGAGTTGATTCTGATTCATAGCGACCCTATATATAGTGTTTCCAAGGTTGTACATCTTTATGGAGCACGTAGCCTTCTCTTTCTCCATTGGAGCAACTGGTGGGTTTGCATTGCCAACTTTGTGGTTAGCAGCCCAGTGCTTAACTCACTGCACCACCATGGATCCTGTGACTTAGCCTGATAAATAGTAATAACAATCACAGTAGCTCTTTCACGACCTCTACACAGCTGTTCTCTAGTAGGGCATGCTAGATGCGTGCTTTGGACTGACAAAAGAATAGACAAAAGAACAGCCTTTTGAGTTTGGTGTGTGTGCGCTTTTAAGTGGTGCATTTTCTTTTTAAGATATGAACATAATAATAGTTTATGATTTATCTAGGGATTACAAGAATGGGCTGGAGGGAGGGAAGAAAGAGGAGCTTGTACCAAGGGCCCATATAGAAAGTAACTGTTTAGAAAATGGCAACCCATGTAAAAATATGCTTGATACACTTGATGTTCGGATTGTTATAAAGAGTTGTAAGAATCCCCAATAAAATGATACTTAAACAATAACAAAAAGAAATAATGCAGACAGCTCTCCATTAGCATATTCTTGGAAAAAAGAATATTCAGCAATTGTTGAGTTCTTTTTCTGGGAGGATCTAAGACTGCCAGGCACCGAGAATAGAATTTGCCTTAAGCAGAGTAATAGTATAATAGATAGTATTTGTTATGCCCTTACTATATGTTAGGTACGAATTTAATTCTCAATACAATCTTATTGGGAGGGACCAGTCCCTGCAGAAGGACATCACACTTTCTGTGTGGCAGGTAAATGAAAGGGAGGATGGTATGTAGCGAGAGGATTTGACACAGTGGTTTTAACATTGAGCTCAAACTTGTCAACAGTGGTGAGGCTGCCACGGGACCGGGCAGTGTTTTACTCCGTTGTGCACTGCAGTCACTACGAGTGGGAACCCACTCAAAGGAACCTACACCTGAATCTGTGGTGCAGGGTTTTAGTGGTGTTTTGTTAACAGATTTTATTACTTTACTATTATGAGTGAGACTGGAATGTGGGGTGGCCCTAGTCAATTTTCTTTCTTTTTAAAAAATTTTTTTATTCATTTTGCTAGGGGCACATACAACTCATCATAATCCATACATACATCAATTGTGTAAAGCACATTTGTACATTCATTGCCCTCATCATTCTCAAAACATTTGCTCTCCACTTAAGCCCCTGGCATCAGCTCCTCATTTTTCCCCCTCTCTCCCCGCTCCCCACTCCCTCATGAACCTTGATAATTTATAAATTGTTATTTTGTCATATCTTACACTGTCCGACGTCTCCCTTCACCCGCTTTTCTGTTGCCCATCCCCCAGGGAGGAGGTCACATGTAGATCCTTGTAATCGGACCCCCCTTTCCAACCCTCCCTTCTTCTACCCTCCCTGTATCGCCACTCACACCACTGGTCCTGAAGGGATCATCTGCCCTGGATTCCCTGTGTTTCCAGTTCCTATCTGTACCAGTGTACATCCTCTGGTCTAGCTAGATTTGTAGGGATCACGATAGTGGGTGGGAGGAAGCATTTAGGAACTAGAGGAAAGTTGTATATTTCATCGTTGCTACCCTGTACCCGACCCTAGTTAATTTTCAAACTTTTCATTAGAACCAAACAAATCAACCTTGGGGCAGTGGACACTGAAGGATGAAGGCATGATTGAGCCGCAGTGTTCAAAGTAGTTTTTTAAACTTCCTTTTCCCCCATATAGACATTGTTAAATCTGAGACTTCTACCAAGAATTGATGTGTCTCCATCTGGTTTATATGCCAGGCTTTGGTCCCACTAACGTAGGTAGGAATTGCAGCTTACTCTTGGGAAACTCAGAGTTGAATGGATAAAGGGGATATGCAGAAAAGTAACCAAGTAATTGAGAAGTTTTATGATTTCAGAGGTATTTTTCTTTTTCTTTTCAAATAAGCTTTAGTAAATTCATTATAATGGTATAGAATTTTACCCACCTTCTTTATTCTTAAATCTTTTGTGTCTAAAGACAATATGGTTTCTAATCTTTTTGGAAACAATCTTAAATATGCCTTTTTTAATAAGTTACTTTATTTGGAATGAAGTAAGTCCTGGTAGCATAATGGGTTGCACGTTGGACCTAATCGCAAGATCAGCAGTTCGAATCCATTGGCTGCTCTGCTGGAAAAAATGAGGCTTTCTGTCTCTGTAAAGATTTACAGCCTGGGAAACCGTGGGAAGCACATCTACTCTGCCTTATAGGGTCACTCTGAGTTGGAATGGGCTCAGTTGCAGTGGGTTCTTGTCAAACACTGTTAAAGGCATATTTAATAAGGAACTGATTTCAATATTGAATTAGAAGAATAACTTTAAAAAATCTTGAAAAAACCTAAAAAAAAAAACAAACAAAAACATCATGGCACAATTAACTCAAACCTTGAATGTTCATCGAATAGGAAGAGAAGAATTGTTTTTCTAAGTAATCACCTGAGTGTAATCTGTTTTATTTCATTTTGAAGGAGATGGACGAACATATGCGGAGCATGTTGCACCACAGGGAACTTGAGAACCTGAAGGGCAGGTACGGCAACAGCTGTCTTTAAATTGGTGAATGTGGGGATTGAGGGTTGATGGGGCCTGTGAGAGTATTTTGTAGTAATGCATTATGAATAGTGGATGTTATTTTATGGCATAGAGCGATGCTAGAATTAATAATAAGTACAGTCGAGTTTTTAGCATTCAAAAGGAATAGACACTAAGGCCTTTGAATACTGTACATACGTAGAATTACGCCAGGTGTGTCAGCTGGAGTATGACGAAGGTGGGTTAGGGTGTGCTGGCTGTCTTGGTGTTGTTTTCTCATTCTCACACATCAACGTCATAGTTAGGACTTTCTGTGTTTTTGCCTCAGCAGTGCTACAGATTATGGCGTGCCTTAAACGTTTAATGTTGCTGGGATAGTCTCAGAAATCCAGAGTCTGCTAGATAGCATTGCATCTCATTAGTGCAAACAAAAATTTAAGTGTAAACCCTAAGTATATTTAAGAATGCTATGTTGTGTTTTAAAACTTGAAATATTTAAAGAAAGAAAATGATTAACCAAGTTTTCTTTTTAAAATGTGTGTGTGTATTTTTTGTCATTTTTCCTTCTATAGTTCTTTTGATGTTTTGAATTGTGAATTTGATGTGTAGAGGCAGAATGAGGCTGGGCAACAGGGATATATGAATTATATATTACTCCGTGAATAATAGTTACAAGTTTTGATTAGCATGCTGTTATGGATTCAATTGTTTCCTTTCCCTATGTATTTTAATTTTTAACTTCTATGCCTGTAGTTAGTATCCCATTTGAGAAAGGGTTCTTTGTTCTGTTAATGAGACACAGTCTGTCTTGAGTCGCTCTTTTGTGATATAAAAGATGGAAGATCAGATATAAGAGATGTGGAAAGAGACCTCCTAATACCACCTGAAGCTCACCCAGGAGCCAAGGCAAAAGAGGCTGAAGAGACCTTCCCCAAGAGGCAGTGCTCTGAATTTGAACTATTAGTCTTCTAAACTGTGAGAAAATGAGTTTCTGGCATTAAAGCCATCCATTTGTGCTGTTTGTGTTATAACAACAGTAGATAAGTACGAAAGAAAGTAACCTAAACCATTTGTAGTAAAATGTATTTTAAGTTGTCCCATTTTAGGTTGTATGGCTAAATGAATGCATGTTACTAAACCTTTAACATCTCTTCATTATTTGAGTAGGATTTTCCCTTTGTGAAAGTTAGGTCAGTGCTGTATGAAAGCTTTCACTCAGGTGTCGTACGAGCTCTAAGTCATTCACACTGTAAACCTAGTATACAGGTTCATTTTGATTATGGAAGTTATCTTAATTATTTAAAAAACCTCTATCCCCACCCTCAGGAGATAGATGGTGAGTGCCTAAGAACTCACCATATAATCACCAGTTAAATATAATAACAACCATAGTGTCTCCGAGACAGACAATTTCAGTTCACATAAAGTAACCAGGTAGAGTGGCTCAAACAAGGAATGAATATACAGAGCCAGAAAACTTTCCTGAGGAAGTACCTTGATATGGGGTTCAAAAGAATAATATTAGGTACAATGAACAGATTAAGAAAAGGTTTGAGGAAGCTATAGATAAAATGAAGGAAAACATAGATAAAACTTTAGAGGAATGGTAGGAAATCAGTGTTAGAACAAACTGGCAAGATAAATAAAAAATTATAAAACATACAAAACCAGAATTTTAGTAATAATGCATTGAAAAGGTAAAATAGAATTAATGAATATAAAAAGAATTAATGATTGAAAGACTTCTGTCTTTCAATAACAGTGAAATTGAAGACACATTTCTCAATAATCTGGTAGAAGAACAATCAGAAGAAAGAAAATGAAGAGCATCTAACAATTATGTGAGACAATCAAGAGGAATAGTTTATGTGTGTGATCAGAATTCCAAAACAGGAAGAGACACCCTTTCTCTGCCCCTGCCCCCAATCCTGATGAAATAAAGCACAGGATATAGTTGAAGAGTTTTGATAGGTATGTGGTGGATAGACATTCAAGAAGCAGAACAAACCTCAAACAGGAGAGGTCCCAAAAGAACACCACCAAGACTACCAGGGGGTGCCCCCCAAATACCTGCTGCTCACTTGTTTTTTGATGTGAGGGGGATAGTGCATTTGAAGTCACTCTACCAGGTCAGACTGTTAATCAAGCTTTTTATTTAGAGGTTCTGAAAAGATTGCGTAACAGTGTGTGACACTAAAGGCCTGCTTTGTGGCAGATGGGGGACTAATTCTGCTACCACGACAATGTACCAGCTCACACAGACATCTTAGTGCGCCAGTTTTTGGTAAAAATAACCCAGCATGCCTCTCTTGCCCCATGCACTTTACTTACCTGACCTCAATCTGTGAGACTTCTTTTTGTTTCCACAAATGAAGTGGGACATGAAAGGACAGCAATTTGACGATGTAGAAGTGAAGAGAAAAATGAGGGAGGTGCTGTCAGCTATCCAAACAGCTGAGTTTGAAAAATGTTTCCAAGAATGGAATCTCACATTTGACAAATGTATTGAGTGTAATGGAGAGTACTTTAGAGGTGATAAGATTGTTTTTAAAAATAAAAATTAAACATTTGGCTTTGAAAATACATTTAGTTTCTTGGGGGGTACTCCCTCATATAATCAAAACTGCAAAACCAAGGATAGGGATAGGATCCTGAAAGAATCCAGTAAGAGTATGTTCTAGTTTCTTGACAGAAGAAACCATGTGGGTAAGAAGGCAATGAAATGACGTAAAACTCTGAAAGAAAATACTGCCGGCAAACTTGTTCCTTTAATACAATGGCAAAATTAGGACATTTCCGGATAAACAGAAAGAAAAGAAACATATAAAACTCAGACCAACCGTACAAGAAATACTAAAGGGAGTTCTCAGGACAGAGGACCAAGAATGAACAAGGTGGGCAACAACCTGAGTTTAATACACATGGCAATACCACCTAGGAGTCAACCCAGAGAGAAGTGTCCAGCATAAAACACATTTACAAGACTGAAAATAGGGAACTGGCCATACCAATTTGTTAAGGAAGACAAGTACAGAGACAGCACTCCACTCCCAGTAGACTTCCTTTGGACTCACTTTGTTCTGAGCTACTTACCTGATACTTCTAACAGGTAAAATAGAACAAGTCCATAAGTCGAGTGATTAGGAAAATAGATTTAGGTTTACATACACATACACATTTTGTCGTATGAACATAAGTGAACCATAAACTACATATCCATTGTTCTATAACTTGTCCCTTCTTTTTTCTTCCCCCATTTTTACTGTGCTGTATAAATTTCACCTACATTTTCAGTTAGTTTACTGTCAAATAATCACGAAGAAAGCATTAAAGCCTTTGTACTTCTGATATGTCAGTTTTAGCAGCCAAATTCGCTTTGTGTAGAGGAGAGCGTTTTAATTGATTTACATTTAAATTGATTTACTTATCTATATTTTTTCGATTTACTTATATTTTAGAAATAGTGCCAGCAATTTTTATTTGGTTTCTTGGCCTGTAACAAAATTATAAATGGAGAGGGCCAGCAGGTAACAAAAAAACAGTGGATAAAGTTATTTTAAAATAAACAAGAACTCAAACAGCTAGCTTAGTGACTTGGGGTATTTACTGTAGCAGGAGACCTTCATAAGCACAAGTACCATACAGACAGTCATCTATTACTGTTATCCTTTCTCACGATCCGCATATTCTGATTGTTTCCTTGGAGCTTTCTTGTGTGCTTTCATCTCTGAGGTGTTTGGTTGTGATCCGGTTAAATTTGTACTAAGTCTCTTTTTTCAGATTGTGAGTGCAAGCTTGAATGAGAAATAAGTACCATCTCGTTTGATTCGCAATTGTGGATGTCTGGAACACTTCTTTCTTTTTCCCTAATGCTTAAATGTGGGACCTACTATAAATGTATAAGTAGTTTCTAAACATAGATGCTGTAAAAAGACATGTAAGCTGTTTCTAGTTGTGATATAAACCGCTGCTATCGAGTCAATGCTATAGAGAAGCTTAATAAGGAAAAGTTTTGAGGTAAAACTTTTGTAAGCCTTTGCCTTTCACACAGGAAAGGAAATTGTATGATTAGGATGAAGCTAATTGGAGCCCTTCTTTACACACCCTGAAGACAAAGAACACCTTTATTAGCCAAGAAGCATAGCAATGCTCTTTCTTTACAGTTACCCTACACATGTATGCATAGCAGTAAGTAGTTTTAACTGGTCATTGCTGGAGAACTAGGATATAGCATCATTAAAAAAATCAATTTACTCTTAACGATCTAAAACATGTGGTTTCCAAATCCTCCATGTGCAAGCAAGAGTGGATGTTGTGAGCAGAACAGAGTTAATGAGGTACCCTCCAAACATACCTGAGTTTTCAGATGTGGATGTCCTACTCTGTGATTTCATTTTGGACATCTAGATTCTCCCCCCCGCCCCCCTTTGAGGTTTCCTGTAACGTTTTAAAGTGGGTTTCATTCATCGGGATATTATTAGAGCTTTCTGTTTTTTGAGAACTAGTCTTTAGTTAAAATTACTGCCTTATATCCTTTTGGGAAGATTTCTACTTCATAAATCAGGAACTGTGGTTATATTCTTACAGGGAAAATAGAACTTAAAAAACATTTGTTTGATTGTCCAACATATGCTTGTGCTTTGGGAGTTGCAAAGTGTGTGGGTTTATGATTATGAGTGCTTATTATTTTTTTAAAAACATGAAATAAAATCGTTGTAATGGATGCTATATAATTTAGTTTAATTATTCAATACTGAAGAAAATTACAGTATTTATGGTAAAAATACAAATTTTGTTTGAGTATGACACAAAACTAAAATTAGAAAATATTCTTACTAAATAGGAAACTTGTGCCTAAGTGGTACATACATAATTCATAATTGCATCCACAGAAGGATACTGTATTTTACTACCGTATATGCTCGAGTATAAGCTGACCCGAATATCAGCGATGCACCTAATTTTACCACAAAAACTGCATTTAAAATGTGCTGGAAAAGCCCATTTGTAGGCCACTGGAAATCCCCTTGCAGAGGGGTCTCGGGGAGGAGACGAGCCAGTCAGGGTGTGATGTAGCAACTATGAAAAATACAACTTTCCTCCAGTTCCTAAATGCTTCCTCCGCCCCCCACTATCATGAACCCAATTCTACCTTGCAAGTCTGGCTAGACCAGAGGAGGTACACTGGTACAGATAGGAACCGGAAACACAGGGAATCCAGGGCGGATGATCCCTACAGGACCAGTGGTGTAAGTGGCAATACTGGGAGCGTAGAGGGAGAGTGGGTTGGAAAGTTGGAAACCAATTACAAGGATCTACATGTGACCTCTCCCTGGGGGACGGACAACAGAAAAGTGGGTGAAGGGAGACGTCGGACAGGGCAAGATATGACAAAATAATAATTTATAAATTATCAAGGGTTCATGAGGGAGGAGGGAGGGGGGAAAAAGAGTACCTGATGCCAGGGGCTTAATTGGAGAGCAAATGTTTTGAGAATGATGAGGGCAATGAATGTACAAATGTGCTTTACACAATTGATGTATGTGTGAATTGTGGTAAGAGTTGTATGAGCCCCTAATAAAACGATTAAAAATAAATAAAATGCTGAAAAACCCAACTTATACACAATTAAAATAAAAGTAGTTGTCAGTAATTAAAGATTTATATATATGTATATATAAATATACATATATATGTATACACACAATGAGTTAGAAAAAATTTGTGATTAATCTAAAAGTTCTCCAACATGACAAGGATTCACTTTCTTCCTTAGGGATGCATGTCAATAAGATTTTCAAAATGCTTGAGCCTTTAAGGAAGTCCTTTGAAAATCACCCTCAATGTTCTACAATATTTATGAAGTTATTTTAAATATGACCTCCAAAAATAGGTGTCATTTTTCTTTCTTTTTTTTCAGCAAAAGGGAAGACATTGGAGCCCATACGGGAAACCTTAGAGGGGCCCAGCATGCCCTACTGTGTCGGCATGCCCATTAAAGGGTCACACCATTCACTGTACCCCCATGTCCCAGAGGGACACCCCTTGACCGAGCCCCAGAGCCCTTGGACTGGCTGGGGGTGGGGACGTAGGTCTCATTTTTCTTAAAACGACTTAGAAGTCTTTAATAAAAAAAATATTCAACAAATGAAGCATCTTAAAACTTCAGCTCTCACAGTTACTAATTGAAACAGCTGAAAACAAAGTTCTCAAATTGAAAGGAACACAAGTGTATCCTTAAATTAAAATGAAAAACGGAATGCTTATTTTAAAAGGAGTTAAATACCAAATACTGTCTACGTTATGTGGTGGCTGTTAGGTACCATTGAATCACTTCTCACTCTTAGTGACTTTGTACAGCAGTTTTCAAACACTGCCCTGTCTTGCATGCTCCTCGCAATACTTTACATGATGTTCCTGTAATAGTTTTTAAAAGTCACTGTGGTTTTCTGTTGTCTTTTTCTCTCTCAGAAGATTGTGTACGTTAATTTTATTTTTTTAATCATCTTATTGGGGGCTTGTACTCTGTTGTGTCTTTAAGAGAAGAGAAATTTTGGTGGTTTGGGTAAAATCAGGGATTTAATTTAAAATTGCCCTTAAAGGATTATACTAAAATTCCAAATAGCATTGTGTAATTTAAAAAAAATTTAGAATTGCATAAATTATGTTTTCTGTAGTCTTCGAGTTCTTCTGATGCTACCCGTTATGGAGATAAATAGTCCCCCCACCCCCAATATACTGCTGTGAGAAACAGCTTGAGTTGCAAATTAACATCACTTTGAATTAACTATTATAAATTTAATTACTTGAGAAATACCATGGCCATCTCTGGTAAACTGGAGAAAAGGTTGAGGAGAAAGGGTTTTTTTGATTTTGTATTTTGGTCATTTATTTATTTATTTTTATTAGGGGCTCATACGACATATCACAATCCATACATACATCAACTGTGCAAAGCACACCTGCACATTCATTGCCCTCATCATTCTCAAAACATTTGCTCTCCATTTAAGCCCCCGGCATCAGGTCCTCATTTTTTCCCCTCCCTCCCCAATCCCCCCTCCCTCATGAGCCCTTGATAATTTATAAATTTTTATTTTGTCATATCTTGCTCTGTCCGACGTCTCCCTTCACCCACTTTTCTTCTGTTGTCCGTCCCCCAGGGAGGAGGTCACATGTAGATCCTTGTAATAGGTTCCCTCTTTCCTACCCACTCTCCCTCTACGCTCCCAGTATTGCCACTTACACCACTGGTCCTGTAGGGATCATCTGCCCTGTTTTCCCTGTATTTCCAGTTCCTATCTGTACCAATGTACCTCCTCTGGTCTAGCCAGACTTGCAAGGTAGAATTCATATCATGATAGTGGGAGTGGGGAGGAAACATTTAGGAACTAGAGGAAAGTTGTGTTTTTCATCGTTGCTACATCGGATAGCATGTTTTTCTGTGTTGATTTTTTTGTTGTTTTGATTTGTCATCTCACTGCCACTGAGTCAGTTTTTACTTATAACAACCCTATATGACAGTTGCCTGCCCCTTTGGGTCTCTAGGCTGTAAATATTTACGGGAGCAGACAGACTCATCTTTATCCTTGATGGGTTTGAACTACAGCGTAACTCTTAATTCACTCCACCACTAGATCTCCTTAATAGATTGGCCTAGGAAGTACAAAAATATCACTAGTATAAACCCAAGACACATGATACCGGGGTAAGGTGATTTGGAGTATTCAGTGGGTCTTACTGTCCTGTGACCATGGTCTTCAGTGTTTCGGATGACTGTTTGGACAGCTGAACCAATCAAAGGAGTTCAGGAAGCTAAAACTTAACGGAATTATTGAGCTGTTGTTGCTCCGGACATCGTCGACCCAAGACTCTGGTTTCTTAAATTGGCCAAGTATGAGATAAAGTACAAGAAAACAGTTTGCCTAATTTTCTTCCTTAACTGAAAACCTCATTTTGAGTCTCTGCACAGTAGCATTTTTGAAACTGGAGAAACCATTTGCTTAGCACAGCTGTTAACTTCCTACAACTGAAATGCTTTCCATTCCCTTGAAAATAAACCCTTGTGAAGCAGAATGTAGACCCACATGCATCATCGAACCAAAAAAGTGTCCTGTCATTTGCCCTCAGTCCGGAATCTTCACATTCCAGGCCAAGTGCCAGCTGTTCCGATTTAGTTACCCAGTTGAGATTGGCTGTGCCACCCACTCTTTTCTCCACCCCTTCACTTTCACTGGGAGAAGAAAGCTCTTGAGTCAGAGATTAAATGTGAGCACCGTCACCAGGCTTTCTGAGTGCAGCTGGCACCATGGGTGCGCTCCAGAGCAACTCCTGTATGCTCTGAGCCCCCTGCCCTGCCTCCCTTTCACCATGTTTCCTCTGGCAAGATTTTAAGTCCAGCAATTCAAGAAGATTTCTCCCCAAATGACATCATTCTGAAGTGTCTCGCCTCTTGATTGCTGGAAAAAGAATCTTAAATTTATTTGAAAACTAACTTAAGAGCAAACCTATTAAAAGTGATGAAAGGAGCATTAAAATTGATTAGCATCCATTTCTTACCCGGCCAAAGCGTGCATCGTCTTTCAGAGGAAACACTACGAGATCTGGTGAGTGTGCCATGCCAGTGGGGAGAATTGAATGTCCCTCATCTCCCTCTCTCCCTAGGGACAGTAGTCATGAGTGCCGAGTGTGCGGGGTCACAGAAGTGGGTCTCTCTGCATATGCAAAGCACGTTTCTGGCCAGTTGCACAAAGATAATGTGGATGCTCAGGAAAGAGAAGACGATGGAAAGGGAGAGGAAGAAGAAGAAGATTATTTCGACAAGGAACTGGTCCAATTAATAAAGCAAAGGAAAGAACAAAGTCGGTAAGTCATGACTTCGCCTTTTTTTTTAACTGCCCATCTGAAATAGAATATGTATCTTGCTTATAAAATGTAGCTTGATGCTGCTATCTCACGCATCAAAAGGTCGTAGAATGTTTTCTTGAGTGGCTGTCCTATATCCAGTGCCCCTGAGTTGGTACCAACTTACAGCTACGCTCTAGGACTGTGTAGAAGTGTCCCAAAGCGTTTCCAAGGCTCAGTTCTTCATGGAAGCAGAGTGCCGCATTTTCTCTCTCAGAGCTGCTGATGGGTTCTGGTGGGTTTGAACTGCCAGTCCCTCTGGCTATCAGCCAAGCACTTAAACATGTGCTACACGTGTGCCAAGCACTTAAACATGTGCAATTTTGAGTTACTGTACTACCTGCTTCAAACACAAATTCAGTATTGGCCCTCCATAAGCTTATCTGATTTTTAAAAAAATCATTTTACTGGGGGGCTTTTACAGATTGAAGTTTTTAGTCTTTTGATAATTGGCTATGTTTAATGCATAAATTTCATTTTAACAAATTACATAATATTTCTTGCCAAAATCATGTCTTAGGAATTTCTTTTTTTACCTGATGTAAATAATATGGTGCTTTTGCCAAATTTGATTTTATCTTTCTATTGCCTTTTAATGTGCTCGATGACTACTGTTGTGCTTGGTTCAAACTAAGTGCACCCATACATATTTATTGAATACTTTTATATATGTTTGACAGTGTGAAGATCATTTTGAACATTACATGTTTTCTAATATAAGGAATTTTTTTATTCCTATAGCTACTTATTCAAATTTTAGGTTTTTGCATTTTACTGCTCTAAAGAGTTTAATTAATTGGTTTAATTAATGAGATGCAACCTGTGATTAGTTGGGGGGTATTTTTTCAAGTCTTAAGACTTGATGAGAAAAAAAAAAATCATTTGTTCTAAGATAAAATTATAAAGATAACTTATTTGAATACTAGTTATAGGTGTTCTGTACCTCCTTTTTGTTTGGAACTTTAAATATAAAACAGGAGTAGCTTTCATTCTGCACATTAAAAGTGTTTATATATATATATATATATAAAGTTTTTTTGGGGGGCGGGGGGGTTTGGAGCAAGCTCCTGAAAGTAGATTCTTTGTGTGAGAAGTTGGCAGCATGGTTTTTCGGTTGTGAGTGGCCTTGTCCTTGAGATGAGGTTCTTGTTGCTGTTGTTGGCCCTGGCTCTTGTGTTAGGAGTTGGAGCCTCTCCGAGACTAACGTCTATTTTTGTTTTTATAACTAGTGCCATTATTAGCTTATCTGTGCAAACAACTAAACATTAAGTCAGGCAGTAAAAGAGCATCTCAGTAAATTAGACATGCTGATCATAGTTACTATTTTTTTTACTGCATCTCCTGATCTGCCTCCTTGGTGACCTGCTTATAAACCCATCTGCCTGTAGATTGTGCCTTCTGGTTGTGGTTTGAGCTGAATGCTACTTACTGCCGCTGTGATTTCGTCAATTCACAGTGACCTAGGAATTCAGCCTTGTGACTGATTTATTGTTTGGTTCTAGATCACGTTAGTGTCGCCGAGGCAGTGGCCGTCTTGGCTGCCAAATATTACTTAGCAGCTCGACTTTAAAGCTGTGGTGCTGTGTGTTGCGAGCTGCCTTCGAGTCAAGTCCAATTTCTCACGATCCCCTGTGCTCAGAGTAGAATTGCTGCGTAGGGTTGTCAAGCCTGGCACGTTGCCATAGCTGTCTTTTGCAGTTTCTCTTGGTGGGTTTGAACTGCCAGCCTTTGCTGGTATTGGAGCACTTAACCGTTTGCACCACTCTTAAAGCAATGACAGTGGTACCGAATTCTTGCTAGTGGTTGTGATAGTACTTGTCACTTGGCAATGTAGGGTTTCCTATTTAGAAGTGGTTATAAATCATAATGTAAATGAGACTTGGATTTGGGATAAGTTAACTTTTAATTCCATCTTTAGAAAAAAGGAAAAAAGAAAAAAGGAAGAGGTTCTAATTTATGCCCATGATCTTATAAACACTAAAAACTTCTAAAAGTGAATTAAAATTAGTCTGAGTTTAATACTGAAGCCAAGTTCAGAGGAAGGAACCAAATCACAGAAACTTTGGGATTTTCATTCTGTCAAGGCCTAGTAGTTAAAAGAGTATAAATTCTATTGAGGCAAACACCAAGGTTCGGACATCTGCTCCATTACTTTCTGCCTGGCTTAACTCTGAGTACATTGTTTAAGATCAGTTTCTATATCAAAAAGTAGGAATAAGAGTACATGTTTCATGGTTGTAAAAGTTAAATGGGATTTTGTTTGTATACCGTATGTAGCATTAAATGGCTCACGGTTGGTACTGAATACATTTTAGCTAGTGTTTTCCCAGTGTTTGTTTTTTAATCTGCTAGGCACAAGCATAGGCACTCTGTAGAGGAGAATGATTTCCTACCTGTGCCTGTGGTATTTGCTTAGATTCATTTGTGTCTAACATGAATAGAGCGAACACACAGCTATAGCTTCTTTATGAAAGTCTCTAGCTCGGTGGTTCTCAACCTTCCTAATGCTGCGACCCTTGAACACAGTTCCTCATGTTGTGGTGACCCCCACCACAAAATTATTTTTGTTGCTACTTCATAACTGTAATTTTGCTACTGTTATGAATCATAATGTAAATATTTGATATGCAGGATCTATTTTCATTGTTACAAATTGAACATAAAGCATAGTGATTAATCACAAAACAATATGTAATTATATATTGTGAAATATTTATGTGTTTTCCTATGGTCATAAGCGACCCCTGTGAAAGGGTCGTTCAAACCACCCCCCCTCCAAAGAGGTTGTGAACCACAGGTTGAGAGCCACTGCTCTAGCTCATGGAGCCCCTTTTAGGACTTCTTGTGGTAGTACTTACTTGGGGAAACTATTTCACCTCTGCTTGTGACCTGAATGGAGCCTTGGTGGCACCGTGCTTAAGTGCTCAGTTGCTAATTGAAATGTAGGCAGTTTGAACCCATCAGATGCTCCATGGGAGAAAGACACACAGTTGGCTTCCACGAAGATTTTTAGCCTTGAGTGTCTGTGGCACTTCCATGCTGCCTGTACAGTTGCTTTGAGTTGGGATCCATGCCACAGCCATGACAAGTTTTAGTGCACCTTATTAATTCGATCCGCTAGCTTCTAAGCCATTCAGGAACAGGAACTATATATATGTTTTTCCTGTACCAATAACATTTGCTCATTTAAGTATAATGGGTGCTTAATAATGTGTTTACTATGAAAATGACCATACAAACTCTTAAGGAACAGGATTTTTCAGAAAGAATTTACAATAGGAGAAATCATATTTTTAAAGGCAGCTGAACATAAAATGGTTATTAATCATGATAACTAATTATAGCCAATAAAATAAAAAAGCTATTGAATAGTGTGAAAATTATAATGGGGTGGTAGATGGGAACAAAATTCCAGAACATTAAAGGAAGCAAGCACCAGGAGTGAAGGGGGACAGAACACATGTGTCAATTTTTAAGTATGTCTGGGCATGCTAAGGGAAAGAAGATGCTGTTTAATTTTAAGTTAAATTGAAAATGTAGGTGTAAACATATGATTTAAAGATATGAAAACTAGAATTAGAAATAAAAAGAATTTCTATTACATATTCTAAGTAATAAGCAAGAGGAATGGGGTGGGGTTATGGTGGTAGTTGGGTTATGCTTTAAAGGAAGCATAAGGGATTCTGTCAGTCACTAAAGAGAAACTATTTTTTCTTCCAGGCAAGAAGAAGCTTCCAGTAGCAGCCAAGAAAAAACCCCTGAAGATAGACGACCCCCATGGAGACGGGAAGACCGGTTCCCATACCAAGAACGAGAGAGTTACAGTCAGCCAGTGTGGCACCATCGTGCACCGCCTCCAAGGGATCGGAAATGGGATAAAGATGGCTTTAATAATCCTAGGAAAAACAGCTTTCCACATTCTTCGAGAAATGGTGGTGGACAAAGAGGGTGTTCCGGGTGGCATAAGGGTGTTGGAGGAGGCTCCTCGGTGTGGTTTCACAATCACAGTAATTCTGGAGGTGGTTGGCATTCAAATAATGGAACAGTAGATTGGAATCATAATGGTACAGGAAGGAATTCCAGTTGGCATTCTGAAGGGACAGGTGGCTTTTCCAGTTGGCATATGAATAGCGGTAACGGAAACTGGAAACCCAGTGTACGTGGTACAAATAGTTGGAATTACAGTGGCCCCGGAGACAAATTTCAACCAGGCAGAAACAGAAATCCTAACTGTCTAATGGAAGACATGCTAGTATGGAACAAGAAATCTAATAAGTCAAACAAATACAACCAAGAGAGATATAATTGTCAACGGCCAGAAAATGACAAAGTTGGTACAGTTGCCACATACCCTTCTCCTGCAGGATTTGCAAATGATAATTTTTCTTCTGAAGCTTTATTTGACTTCAATTTTGAACATCTGGGAAGCCCAGCCCCTAAACAAACAGATACCATGTCTCCCAGAACTGGTGGAAAGAATGGCAGTGGAGCAAAGGAAAAGGCCCATCGCTGGACACCTTACCCTCCCCAGAAGACTGTGGATTCACAGCCGCGGCTGAAAGACTGCACTGGTAATAAGTCAGAGAAGGCGCACAAGCCCCTGTGTGATTTTAACCAGACAGCTGCAGGAGCACCAGAGCCCCAAACTGACGGAACAAGTAATTCTCCCTTGCTCAAAACGCCAACTGCAACACAGATGGAGTATTCTCATCACAAAGCCTCTTCTGACTGCACAGCTTCTTATGAGGTGACAAGAGATTGCCCCGTCACAGAAAAATCAGAACAAGAGCATACCTCTTCCAGTCAGACGCCACCATTGAAACCTGTACACCTTCCACTTCCAGCCACTAAATCAGTTCCTCAAAAACAGGAACCAAAGAATCCCTCCAAAAGCACCAAGACTAATTTTCTGCTTCCTGGAGAACACGCACACCCCTTGGACAAGCCCATATTAGAAGAGCAGCGTAGTTCATACACGTCCAAACTGCGCAGTGTGTTAAAAGGGAGTAAGAGTGCACTTGGTGTCCAAAGGGAGAGTGGTGAAAATGTAAGTGATCCTTTACAAAATGCCAAAGAGATGCCACAGTGTCATGAGTCCATGCAAAAACCATCGCTTACTGCTTCTAAAAGGACCAGGAGCTGTGCAAAAGCAAGTAGGAATGTAGAGGAGTCTGAAAAGGGGTCTTTGAAGATTGAGTTTCAGGCCCACACCTTAGAAGACGAAAGTGACGGAGTGATGTCCGACACTGAAAAGCACGGAACCAAAATCGGAACCCTGGGCTCTTCCACTCTGGAAGTTTTATCCTGCAGCGTGCATCCTGCTGATGAGCAAGAGGGGGCTGGCCAGACCCTGAAAACATCTAGTAAACTGTCCAGCTCCCCATGTAATTCCACAGTTCACAAGAAAGAATCTGAGTTACACATGGCACCTGCAGGCCGTCCTCACCCCAGCTTATTGCTTGACCTAAAGCCCTCTCTGGAGGATGCACAGGTTGAGGACCCTGTTAAATGTCATGTCTCTTATGAACCCGAAGGCTTTGAAGGTACTAGCTTGGATGCAGAGCTTCAAAAAAATGGTCTAGGGCAGGCTTCCGGCCCTCTCCTGCCTGAACTAAGTAAACTGGGCTTTCCCGCCTCTCTCCAGAGAGATCTAACCCGGCACATCAGTTTGAAGAGCAAGACTGGAGTACACCTTCCGGAGCCAAACCTCAACAGTGCACGCCGCATTCGCAACATCAGCGGGCACCGAAAGAGTGAGACGGAGAAGGAATCTGGCCTCAAGCCAACCCTCAGGCAGATCCTAAATGCATCTCGGAGAAATGTCAACTGGGAACAGGTCATTCAACAAGTAACCAGGAAAAAGCAAGAACTGGGCAAAGGTTTACCCAGGTGTGTGCTGCTTTTCCCTATCTATCCATCTGCCTGATCATTTGTGAGCTCTTGGTCCCTTTTTTTCTTTTAAAGTTTTCCTTTCTTGACCATGGCCATGAGAATTCTGCTTGTTACATTTAATTAAATGATTGTACGATATACACATTGTAGAAGTCTGGTGTAAACATATTAAATACGAAGAGTGCCTGCTAACCTGTGAGGAAATGTTTCTTAGAAGAGAATTCAGGTTAAAAAGAGGCATAGCTATTTCTGAAAATAAAATGGGGACAAGGGGTGGGGGTGGCGTCTGAAATCCATCACTTTGCTTATTGGGACTAGAAATTGACAGCGTATAGAAGTATATAAATCCATATCGGTTCTAGTTTTAAATCTTAACGTTTAGAATGAGTGGCGTAACTTTCAAGTATAGCTGTCTTTGTTGCCTTTTATTTAGGATCGTTACCCTTCTGGGTGGACTCTCCGATCAGAAATGGTTTATGGTAAACACTTGTGTCATTCTTTTGCTATTCATCTTATATCGAGGCACTAGGCTTTTCTGAATGGTAAAGCAGTGCTCAGCAGAGGTTTGCTGCTTGAAAGCCACAGTTCTGCATTCTACTTACATAGCCTTCCTGGCTGAGGGGACAGACATTTCTATCAATGTGGAAATAGTTGAGTCATTTTTCTGTTGTTTTTCACTTTCTCGTTTATGGTTATTACTTGAAAAGTCTTAGTAAAGTGCTTGCTGCTTATGAACACGCAATAAAAGTTTATCGTTGTTGTTAATATTGGTTTCTTTGCAGCTTTTAAGACTATGCATTAAAAAAAAGACTATGCATTTACTATTATTGTTGGTTTAGAGCTCTGTAGTAAATAAAATCCAAATTTACTGCTCACTCAAAGGTATTCTCATAGCTGTATACCGATCTCGTAACCAAGCCCTTGTCATATCCTACAGTTACTTACTTCACGCCTGCATCTCTTTATTAGACTGTGCACTGTAAAGGGCAAGGGCCGTTTTACTCATTTTCGAATTCTGCTGTTTAATGGCTGACACAGTAACTGCCACCACCCCATCCATGTCTGAATTATAAACTCATTCCCCACCCCCTGCCAAACTGTGTCTGAGTTATGCTTTTTCCCTGTTTTTGTTTCTTAAGGTTTGGCATAGAAATGGTGCCCCTGGTTCAGAATGAGCAGGAGGTCTTGGATCTGGATGGGGAGCCTGACCTGTCCAATCTAGAAGGATTCCAGTGGGAAGGTATTTCCATCCCCTCGCCTCCGGGGTTGACAAGGAAACGGAGCCTGTCGGAGAGCAGCGTGATCATGGACAGAGCCCCTGTGTATAGCTTCTTTGGTGAGGAAGATGCAGGCAGAGAAAACGAGCCCCCGCAGATGATTTTACCTGGTACCTCACTGAGGGCTACCCAGGGTCAGAAAGCGACCGAGGCCTTTAAACAGGAAACAACCCCTATGGCTGCTTCCCTGGGTATAGGTGAAATGGCCGAAAGTGTGACTACCCGAAGGCGTCATAGTACACAATTACCCTCTGACTATACAATACCGTTGATGCATTTGGCAAAAGGCCTAAGCAGCCGCGAGAGTGCTACACCACCTTCAGAAAATCAGAACACACAAGAGGGCAACCGGGAAGGCAACTCCTCCAATACCTCGTTAGTCCTTGCAAACTCCAGTTTGGTGGACGCAGCCACAGACAGCAGCTGCACGTCGGGCACTGAGCAAAACGATGGCCAGAGCATCAGAAAGAAGCGCAGAGCCACGGGAGTGAGTATGATCCCCTGTTTTTTGTCGAACATAAGAGATCGTGATTTGTCTGTTTTGGGACCGGTTTGATGGCTTCGTTGTTCTTGGGTAATCTGGGTTTGTAGTTCTCCCTGCCGTTTTTGACTGGCTTAGAATTGTGGAAGCTCTTTTTCTTACCCTGTTGACTTCTTTCTCTGAGTAATTCCACTAAGTTAGATGTGATCTAATCTGAATGTACAGTACTAGGAAAATATGAAGTCATCTCTAAAACTAGCCTGACCCGGGAGTGAGCCACATCTTCAGCCGCAACTCTGTCTGTCTGCATGATGCAGTCTGCACTGCTACTGAAGAAAGGCGTGCTCGTGTTGCGTTTGCAGGGCGTATGTGATTGTTGAACTCAGGATGGCCTTAGTACTATGAGAGTGCACTAACTGAATGTAGGCTTACAAGTATTTCAAGTGTCTGCTACTGTGTCTTATTTTGTCCTTCAAATACCCAGCCTGCTCCCCCCGCTTTTTTCATTAATAATTTTATTGGGACCTGGCCCTTTTATAAGCTGTTCCTTTACTGGTCACCACTTCTTTTTTGGGATCTCTTTTATTATTGCTTAACCCTTCCAGAAGCCCTTTCTGAACAGAGTTGCATGTCTGGAACTTGGCACTGTGAGAAAACAGACAGTTTCCTTTATTACTGAGGCGCAGTATAGCAGAGTAGTAAAGAACATGAGTTTCAGACTGATGGTCAATCTGCCTTTTTGAGCTGGACACCATATAGTGGACATTGTTGGATAATTTGAAGTCCCTTCTAAATTTAGAGATTGTCCTATGACAAGACTCTTTTTTTTTTAATTCCTCGACAAGACTCTTATCTTGGGACTGTTTAACTTTTTATTTAAGATTTTCTACCTGAAAGCTTAAAGTAGAAACTATACCAACATGAAATCAGGTGTAAAATATTACTGTTTTGTTTATACTTTTATCTATCTCCTGCTTCACTGAAGTGCACTGGTTTGCCCAAATCCGTTGTAGTATAAACTTTACTACCTCTGGAGCCCTGGTGGTGTAGTGGTTACGAGTTGGGGTGTGATCCACATGGTCAACAGTTCAAAACCACCAACAGCTCCAAGGGAGAAAGACTAGATTTTGTACTCCCATAAACAATTCAGTTTCAGGAACCCACCAGTGGTCGCTATGAGTCAGTACTGACTTGATGGTAGTGAGTTTGGTTTGGGTTTACAATCTCTAGGATGCTAGGCTGGTACTTCTGATTCTGTTTTCATTTTTATTTTTTCTCAGATACATTGATTCAACAAATGTTTGAGTATCTATCCTGTGCATGACACATCTACCATATAGAAAATAACAACAGTGAAAGATAATGCCTGACTATCTTGGATTTGATTATTTTTCTGCTTTTGGATAGAACAAAACTCCAGACAGAGTAGAACTGCTCCATAGGGATTTAAGGCAAACATTTTTTTTACAGAAGTTTAACTGCTGCATTATCGGGCTCTTTGCTGGTTAATAATCCTTACATATTTAATATTATTCCCTTTAGTACCTTTGTTTATCTCCACAGGATGGATCATCTCCTGAACTCCCAAGTCTTGAGAGAAAAAATAAGCGAAGAAAAATTAAAGGGAAAAAAGGTATAGTGCCCTTCATTCTGGCAGAGATGGTCTCAGTGCAAGTCACCCTTTTTATAACTTGATGCAGAGCATAGATTTTACCAACCAAACACGGTTCACTTACTAGTTTTTTGACATTATTGTTTTGCTTAAGGGCAGATAAGATGTTTATTTCTTATTATATCTGGTTAAAGCTGCATTAGAAATATATGTTGCCACATAGGCCTGTAAACTATATCCCTTGGACAAATTGTATATAAAGCTAGGAAGTCTAATTGGACCATTTTATGGGATGAAGGAGGATATACTGTGTTTAGTCATTTATAACCAAGAGGTCTCGAGACCGCTTAGTTGCTATTCTAATGTGAACTAAGGATAGAAGGTCTTAAAATGGCTTCCTCACTGATCGGCTTCGATGACTCTTGCTTTCCCTGGACTTGAACCCAGTTCCAATATAAGGTCTAGTGCCGGAAGTGATTGGGTGACCTGTAGGCCCTTGTGTAGGAGTCAAGAATGATCTCTGGTTTGGGGCTGAGACAACTGGATAGATGATCGTTTCACTTCCTGAACTGAAGAACTCCCTTAGAGGAACAGACTGAGGATGGAGGAAGATGGCACATGCCCTTTTGGATACCTTGAGTTCATGGACCTTGGAGATACCAAGTTGGTAGTTGAATATGTGAGTCTGGAATGGAGGAGAGAGGAATGGAGGCATATTGGATATGAATGAGAAATATAAATATGTTAAATGCATATACGTCGTAGGACATTTTATTAAAAATAAGTTAAATGCATTAGTTTAAAGCTGTATTTTCGTCAGTAAGCCTCTCATAAAGAGGCCATTTTAAGTTAACTGACAGTTTGAAGCAAAGTGTGGACTGAGAGGAAAGTGTAAGTAGTTGATGTCTGGGGCTCAAATCTAGGCAAAAGCATTTAGTGAAGAGAGTGATATATAAAGGAAAAATAGGGACTGGAACCTAAACATTTGGTTTGCCTGAGACAGACTTCACCTGGAAGGCTACTGGTGGAGATGGCAGTGAGGTAAGTGGTGGGAGTCGAACATCCTATAAACCGCCCTGCCACTGCACTCTGGCAGCTTCCCAGCTCTGATCACGTCAGAGCTCACTCTACGGTTTGTGAGGTTTGCGGAAGTCTCCATGACTCACTCTCGTTCTTTTTTGTGGAGCTGTATAAGGG
This sequence comes from Echinops telfairi, assembly GCF_000313985.2. NCBI lineage: Eukaryota > Metazoa > Chordata > Mammalia > Afrosoricida > Tenrecidae > Echinops > Echinops telfairi. The sequence continues at coordinate 665,962 of NW_022103905.1, read as the reverse complement.
AAGATCTCTAATTTATTAAGCAAAGCTTTATGGTTTCTTTTGCAGAACGTTCCCAGGTTGACCAGCTGTTGACTATCTCCCTGAGGGAGGAGGAACTAAGCAAGTCTTTGCAGTGCATGGATAGCAACCTTCTGCAAGCTCGAGCAGCCCTGCAGACGGCGTATGTCGAAGTCCAACGGCTCCTTATGCTCAAACAGCAGGTCCGTAGATGGAGTGTTTACCGAAAGCGATCGTCTCTGAAGCTGGATTTTAAATACTTAACAAACAAAATACTTCATTTCTAGATAACTATGGAGATGAGTGCCCTGAGGACCCACAGAATCCAGATTCTACAGGGCCTGCAAGGTATCAAGAGACCGTTTGTTTTTTTTCCTATTGGTTTTCTTCTTCTT
>NW_022103905.1:605666-664149 GCF_000313985.2 Echinops telfairi | reverse complement strand
AATCCACTGACGAAGAACAAATTAAAATATACCAAGCAAGAAAAACTTGTGTTTTCCAGTCTAGCCTGTTGGGGCACCATGCCTGTTGGGGCACCATGCCTGTTGGGGCACCAATCATACCTACATGATTTGGGGGCTAAATCCTAGAAAATCGAGGTCAGGAGAGGATGTTAATGCTTGTTCTAGCTATAACCTGGGGTGGGGGTGGGGCGTGTTTAGATTATAGATGTTTTTCTTTGAAGAATTGTTAGGGACTGTGTTAATGAATATCTGATACATTTATTAATTTTAAATGATCTCCTGTTTCTTAGAAACTGACTCCAAAAGGAGTGGCTTTGCAGGTAACATTTTTGTCTATGTGTCTGCCTCGTTCCTGTTCTAGAAACGTATGAACCTTCTGAGCGTCCCGATCAGGTTCCCTGTGGCCTTTCACGAGAACAAAGGAACAGTAGGTCGCAAACATCTGCTGATGCCACACTGCTGCCAACACCCTTTTTCTCAGTGTACCTGGACCCTCCGCCATCATCCCATGTGTCTCCATCATCCACATCTGCGTTCCAAGCCCCTGGCAGTCTCCCTGCTCCGGACTCCTCGGTTCAGATTAAACAAGAGCCCATGTCTCCCGAACGTGAAGAGAGTGTGAATGCTGTGCCACAGGGGTCTGCTGGTAGTGTGCCCACGGAATTGCCTCACACTAATAGTATGTAAGCTCTTTTCTCTGATAGTGTTACTAGGAGAATTTTGTATTCATGATGTAAAGTCGTTTCATGTGAAATAAATAAATAAAGCTCAGCTTATTACATGTTTTATTGAACTTGTCTTTATGCAGGAGGATTAATTTTAAACATTCCAGTAATTTCCTCTAGTCCAGGGAAACGGAACTTGACTTTCCGTTAGCACCTAAAGGTTCTGTTTACTGGGATTGGTTCAGAATTTATTTGACTGTTTTTTGAGATATGTGGAGTTAAAATTGGTCTGGCCAATTTCTGAGATTAAAGCCTCTGAACTTCACTGTCTCAAATCCAAGCTTGAGGGACAGGTGAGCATTGTGGAAGGTCATGTAATAGGAAGTTGGGTGGTTTTGAGAAATAGTTAGGATTTGTATTTTATAAAATGACGAGTTAACATTTGAAAATAGTTTATAATCTATTTAAAATCCTGTTGGAAGTTTGCATAACCACAGTGGTGTTTTATTGAAAACTAAGTAAAAACAGACAACAAACAAACTGGCATTGTGTGATTTCTTGACAAACAGTCAGAAAAGTTACCCTGGATTTGCTCTCAATACCCTGTTGAAAGGCGCAGTGGTTGTTCGGTGGTAGAACGCTTGCCTTCCATGTTGGAGGCCCAGGCTTGAGTCCTGGCCCACGTACTTCATGCACAGCTGCCATCCTTAAGTCAGTGGACGGTCGTGTGCTGCAGTGATGCTGAACAGCCTTCAGTGGAGCTGCCAGACTGAGACAGACTAGGAAAAAGGCTTGGCAGTCTACCAAAAAGCAACCTGTGGAAATCCTATGGATCATAGTGGTTCAATCCACTCCAATCGTGAGGATGGTGCAGAACTGGTAACATTTCATTCTGTGGTACATAGGCTGTCCCGAGTCGAAGACCAAGTCAATAACCGCTTTCACCATAATCTATAGATGTCTGCATCAGATGTGTATTTTCTTTCATGTTGGACTTGCAGCTAGTTTTATATGAGCAGGGTTTTTTGTTGTTGTTTTTTTAATGTCACCATGATGCATTATAGTGACTTTTTGAGGTAATTTTCACAAATAGTTTTTGATTTCTCTTTCTGATTACAAAAGCAATTCATGTTTATTATAAAAGCTTGAGAACCTGTAAATTTGTTATTTTGTTATTCTTGGATCTTCAATTGTGTGTGTGTTTATATAGAGACATTATATATAACACTCCGTTGTATGTCTTTGAGTACATTTGTGATTATTTCAACCGTTTCAGTTCCTAGACATGAAACAGCTGAATCAAAGGAACAGATATTTTTAAGTAAGCTCACTTCTGCTGGTGTATAGCTAAATTGGATGATGTATAGAAGTCTGTGTTGTTCTTATGTGTCATTAAAATGCTTCATCTAAAAGTTTTTATTTTTCTAGTTGAAAAGTACTTGAGTAGTTGCATAATCTGGATATAATACTACATTATATGTCTTTTAGTAAGTCTGTGATTATTTCAACAGTTTAAATTCCTAGGCATGAAACGGCTAAGTCAAAGGAAGCATTTTTAAGTAAGCTCACTTTTACACTACTGGTGTATAACTAAATCAGGCGGTGGGTAAGAGCCACGGTGGAACTGTGGTTTAGTTGTCAGGCTGCCTGTTTAAACCCACTAGCCACTGTATTACAGGAGGACGTTGAGGCTGTCTACTCCTGGACAAGTGTATAGTCTCAGACACTCTACATGGGGCCACTACCCGTCAGAATGGACTTGATGGCAGTGGGGTCATTGTTCTGATGAAAGCAAGACGTAATGCCACCCTGGCAGGGGAGAGGCCATGATCAGGAAGGTGGTTTTCCCAGGGCGAGGCTCACCCATTGCACTGTAGGTGTGTTGACCCCTGCGATTTCCCCAAATGCAGGAAGCTTGACTGCGTAATTTGTGGTACTGGGGGACTGCGCTCTCCCCGGAGTAAAAAAAAAAGAAAAGAAAACCAGATGTAAAGGTGAAAGTGCTTCACCTGAGTAGATAAGTGTCTAGTAAGAATAAAGCACAGTGGTAAATATATCGACATTTAACATAAGAAAGCAAAGGGAATAAGCCTGTTTGTGATTGTGCAAAGGAAAGTATTCATAGAAATATATCTAGTTGCTGGGAAGGAGATGGGGGCCAGTTAAAGGCCTTACCAGTCATGGTTTTGTTGTTAACACAGGGGAACTTCACTATTTGGTAGAAATTTAATCTGTGATAAATAACTTGCAGGGTGTGACTGTACATAATGGACACAAAGAAAGATGCAATAATTTTTCTCTTCTCAACTCAGGAGAGATCAGTGACAGTTGTCCAGTTTACCCAGCCATCACTGCAGCATTGCCCTTGTCAGAACTAACAGAGGCTTTCCATGAGACTAGCCATGAAGTGGAGCTTTCTGTGGAGCAAGGACATACAAGAAAAAGAGAAAATTCTCTCTCTTCCCAGTCAACAGCTCTTCCTCACCTAAATAGAGAAGGGGAGGAACCAGCCAAAGGCAACAGTGGTTCGGAAGCCTGTACCAGTTCTTTCCCAAGATCGTCCTTTGCTTCAGAAACCCCTTTGGAGAAGGAGCTCCACTCTCCAGCTGACCAGCCTGAGCAACAGGCAGAATCCACTCTGACATCAGCTGAAAGTAGGGGAAACAAGAAAAAGAAGAAACTCAGGAAGAAGAAAACTCTACGGGCGGCCCACATTCCTGAGAATAGCGACACTGAGCAGGATGTATTTACCGCCAAGCCTGTACGGAAAGCAAAGACTGGGAAGTTAGCCAAAGGGGGCAAAGTAACAACTTCCACCTGTGAAGAAGAGGGCAGAGCTGCCCAGGAACAAGAGAGTGTCAGAGATGAGCCAGACAGTGACTCGTCTCTGGAGGTCCTGGAAATCCCGAACCCTCAGCTAGAAGTAGTAGCCATTGATTCTTCAGAATCTGGAGAAGAGAAACCAGACAGCCCATCGAAAAAGGATGTCTGGAACTCAACAGAGCAAAACCCACTTGAAACTTCTCGTTCTGGTTGCGATGAAGTTAGCTCTACCAGTGAGATTGGCATCCGTGTCAGGTAAGACTGTTGGTCCAGTCGGAATGGCTTCCACCAAACTACTACTGCTATTACTGCTGCTTCTCTCATCTTCTTTAAAATAGACCTTTTGCTTTGAATGACATTTATTCTTAAAAAGTTCTGAGGTGGGAATATGGAAGCAATGGAAATCAGATCTTTTCCTCTTTTGACTGGTAGAAATATTTACTCTTTATTCCCCATCATGTAGAATTGCAGGCAGAAGAATGGATCTCTGCTATAGTTACTGCTTTGCCCTTGTATTGAAAAATTGTGTTGCGTCAGGAAACTTAGTGTCCCCTCCCTCTCCTGCTCACACAGATGCTGAGATTTCTGTTTGTTGATTTTCTAGCGTGGCAGAAACCCAGACTGTGATCTCCATGAAAGGATCAAAAAACTCCTCAGGTATTTGATGGTTCTGTTTTATTTCAATTAACCATAGCCACAGCCATTTCAATTAACCATAATTTATTTCCATCAACCATATATTAGAGCCAGGGTTTCAATCCACATAGGGGAAAGAGGAGCATTTCATCAGCAAGAGGATTGCTCTGACACAAACCTTGCACCTGTGCTTTTCTGCTTCTTAAGCCCATCTCTCTTATACCGTCTTCTGCCTTTCAGCTAGGTAGTATAAAGTATATTGGCTCCAGTAGTATTTTCTTCGAGAAGGGAGTGCTTAAAGAAATATCTAGTGTCAGGGTAGAGACTGGGTGTGAAGACAGATTGCGTATCTTCTAGGTACCTCTTAAAAACTCAACCGTTTAATTATTTTTTTCCCTAAATGAAAAGCCATCCTTTTCTGTCTTATTATGGAACTGCCTGATGAAGATGACTAATGAAAAGCATTATGGTTTTTAGGGAAGCGGGGTTTTAGAGGGATATTTTGGTTTAACCCTGGCACTACTGTATGATATAATGGTTTGGATTTCTAGTTTATTTTTTCCCCCCAAACTCTCGCAGCTATCTCTGAAACATAATCCTCTTTTCTAGAAATGTCCTCAGAGCTAGGAGACGATGATGAGCCCACAGAAGGGAGCTTTGAGGGGCACCAGGCTGCAGTGAATGCAATACAGATATTTGGGAGCTTATTGTATACCTGTTCAGCAGATAAAACGGTCCGGGTTTATCATCTGGTGGTAAGTTGGTTAGTGGTAAGGTGGTTAGTTTGAATAATGAGGGTTGGGTTGCACGTTACAGGGAATGCAACACGCACTCTCTTAAGCAGTCATTAAAAACCAGTAGTAGCTGCGGAGTGGTTCGGACTCAGGGTGAGCCTGTGCGTGTCAGAACTGTGTGCTTAATTAAGGTGGTCAGTGGCTGAGCTTTAGAGGACAGATTGCCAGGCTCTTATTCAGTCATCTCAGGGTTGACTCAAGCCTCCAGTCTTTTCATTTAGCAGCTGAGCACATGAACTGGTCGTACTGCCCAGGGCCTTGTCTGAGCACATGAACTGGTCGTACTGCCCAGGGCCTTGTCTCTTAAACAATAAAAAGGACATTTTAAAGAGCCCTGGTGGTTAAAGCACTTGACTGCTAACTGAAAAGTCAGTGGTTTGAACCCACCAGCCACCCCAAGGGAGAAGAAGACCTGGTGATCTGCTCCCATAAAAATTTCAGCCTAGGAAACCCTAGTGGGCGGTTCCACTGTGTCCCTGCAGGGCTGCGGGGGGAGTGGGAATGGCCTCTGGCCCACACTAGGAACATTGGTTGTCAAGGGTAGAGGTGGGCTTTAGATGGACTTTAGATGCAGTTGACTAAGCAGCTCAGCATTGTCACTTAAGACTTTGTTTCTTTCTGTTTCTCCACCTTCCCTTCTCTGATACTGTCTTTTCCTGAAGTTGTTCCCCTCATGCTCACAAGGTCATTGCCAGGAGCCCACCATCAAGAGTCTTTAGCTTTATTCCCTGAGCCAGAGGGATGGATTACATTGAAGGGCTTGGGCTAGACAGGTCAGTCCTATGGGGTCAGCCTCATAGCTGCTGTATTATAGAGGAGGAACAGAATGAACATTGGAGAGGGATTAGAGAAGGAAAGATTCCATGAGTGCCACAATGGTTAAGCACTGGACTATTAACCAAGGAGTTGACAGTTCAAAACCACCCAGAGGCGTCTTAGCGGTAAGATTAGTGAAAATGCTTCCTTGAAAGTTCTACTCCGTACACAGAATATTGCCGTGAGTCAGGATCAGCGTGATGTGAAAGCGGCTAACTACAGTGTTCACAGCTGTTGAGTCAATGCTGGATCATAGCGACCCCCTGGGGGTTTCTGAGACTCTAACTGTTTGCGGGAGTAGAAAGCCTAGTCTTTTCCCATGGAGCTGCTGGTGGTTTTGGACTGCTGACCATGTGGCTCGCAGCCAATGCTTAGCCACTATACCACTAGGGCTCCAATTACAGTATTAGAGCAGGCATTTTTCATGACTAAGAAAACTGCAAAATCTGAGTTACTGAAGAGAGCAGTGTGTTTCCCTGCCCCAGAGTTAATGTCAGCTGATGCTCATTACTCTCAGCTTTCATAGAATGAATACTTTTTGAGTGTTTAATTTGGTTAATATCAAACCAATTCTGCTTATTGACATGTATAGCCAAGACATTTTAGGAATTCTATGTAGTCTGCAAAAACACCGTGAAAGTATTTGAAAGAGTTAACATCAGTGAAGTCAGGTGACGGGCTTAAAACAAAAACTGTCTAGGTAGCAACGATGAAACATAATTTTCCTCTAGTTCTTAAATGCTCCCCCCTCATCATGATCCCAGTTCTACCTTATAAATCTGGCTAGACCAGAGGATGTACACTGGTACAGATAGCAACTGGAGACACAGGGAATCCAGGACAGATGACTCCTTCAGGACCAGTGGTGAGAGTGGCGATGCCTGCAGGGTGTAGGGAATGTGGGGTAGAAAGGGGGAACCTATTACAAGAATCTACGTGTAGCCTCCTCCCTGGGGGATGGACAGCAGAGAAAGGGCAGGGGAGTCGTCAGACAGTGTAACGTATGACAGAATAATAATAATTTGTGAATTATGAAGGGTTCATGAGGGAGGGGGGAGGGCAAAGGGAGGGGGGAAAATGAGCAGCCAATATGGGCTCAGGTGGAAGGCAGGTGTTTTGAGAATGATGATGGAAACAAATGTACATATGTGCTTGACACAATGGATGTATGTATGGATTATGATGGGAATTGTACAAGCCTCCAATAAAACGGTTTAAAAAAACAAAAATTGTCTTGGCAATAGGTCTTTAAGCCTATGAGGGACAACAGAAATGAAGGAAAGAAGCAATGAATTCATGAAATATGAGTAAGACTCAGATTTGGGAGGTCAACTTTAAATTTTAAGAAATGTATGCATAGATTCATTCTAATAGATCTCAAAATGTATGTAGAAGTCATAGTTAGGTTCCTTTGGAACCATAGCTGGACCACTAGAGCAGGAGGACCCCTGACATGTCTTTGAAGGTTTTGGAGCATTCTCACACGCAGAAACTTACCTAATTGTGGGATTCATTAGTCCTTGCTCCATGTATTACAGAGCCTTGCCACACACATTTTAAAAAATCAATGAATTGCCTTAAATGGCTTTTGGTTTGTCTCTGCTAACTTAATAGCAGTGTGGCGGTTTCAGTGCATATGACTGTTTGGTGGGCATTCAGAAAGCAAGTGTTACTGAACACCTTTTGTGGGCCAGCTGTGGGTTTTGACATTGAAGACACAAGCGTGAAGAGTATTTCTAACATCTTTTTGTTGAGGAAACGCATAATTAATCCTTGAGCGTCTTACAAGTAATAACCTGATCTGTCTTGGACTTCAGAGTCGGAAATGCATAGGTGTCTTCGAAGGCCACACCTCCAAAGTGAACTGCCTCCTGGTTACTCAGACCTCCGGGAAGAATGCCGCCCTGTACACCGGTTCCAGTGATCACACTATTCACTGCTACAATATTAAGGTGGGTGGGCGCATAGAAACCAGAAGTGACTGTAGATGCCATTGACGAAGCACTCAGCAACATAGCTGGGAACTTTATTTCTTTTTGTCTCTCTGCACTAGTTCCTTTCATGACTGCCTGGAATGTCGGTGGGAATTTACGGAATAAGGGAATTTGGGGGATGGTAGAAAAGTTCTGAAAGTTGATTGTCATAGGGGTTGCATGTATGTGCACTTTACCCCAGTTCGGTGTAATGTTTATTTTGTGTGGATGTTGTAAATTCAATTTTTTAAAATTACAGACAAATTTTGGCAAGACACAATGTGAAGTAAAAGGGGGAGGATAGTACTACAAGGCAGGATAGGCACAGGATCAATGACATATGTTGTAAGGAGCTTACAAGGGACCTTGGTGGTGTGGCAGATTCAACATTGGGCTGTTAAAACTGCAAGTTTAGTTTGGTGGTTGAAACCCACCAATCACTTCACAGGAGAAGGTGAGACAGTTAGCTTCTAAAAAGTTTTATACCTTTGGAAACCCAATAGGGTTACTATGAGTCAGGGCAGTGGGTGAGGAGTTTATACCTTTGAGAAGAGAAAAATGCAAACATGTTCATGTATAAATTGGCAAATGACTTCTTAACAAGAGAGAATAGCAAATAACCATGAGAAAATAATGCAGTTGGCGAACCAATTGATCAACGTTCAACAGAAACATGGGTAGCAGGAGACAGCAGACAGTATAAGATAGGAAAATAATAATAATTTGTAATTAACGGTTCACAAGGGTGGGGGAAGGAGGGAAAAGAGAGCTGATACCAAGGGCTCAGGTAGAAAGAAATGATTTTAAAAATGATGATGGCAACATATTGCAGATGTGCTTGATACAATGACATGGATTGTTCTAAGAGCTGTAAGAGCCCCTAATAAAATGACTTTTATAAAGTAAAAGAAAATAATGTAATTTTGCCAATAAATGCAGATTAAAACAAAAATACAGTATCATTCTTGACCTACAGAATTAGCAAAAGAACTTTAAAAGATTTTTCAGTGTTTTAAATGATTCTAACAAGATAATATTTGGCACAGTGGGGGCCTGTACGTTGGTGAAATCTGGTATAATTTTATATAGTGAGGTATGCACATATTAAGCAGACAGCGTGATAACTTTTGTGTAGGTATATGTTTGTGTAACCAAGGTCAAATGTAAACTATTCTCATTTCCCTGAAGGTTCCCTTACATACCTCACAGACACAATAGCTTACTCCAGAGACGATCGCCACTCTGTCACTGTCATTCTGGATTACTTTTGTAAGGGCGTGAAATTCAAAGATAGTACATTTTTTAAAACTCTAATGCCTGAAATTCACCTGTGTTGAATGAACTGGTAATTTGTTCTTTTTTCTTGCTGTGTAGCATTCAGCTTCTTCCTTAAATTACAAAAAGGCCTCATACCAGCGACAATATGAAATTTAAGTTTTAAGCATATTCACCATCTTTTTCAATGTAGTTTATTCTGCATTTATGTTTGTAGTTTTGTGGAACAAGTTAAAAGATGAACTCTGAGATAAAGAAGTTAGGAAGAAAAGATCGAAGTAGTTGACAGCTCACAACTTGTCCCATCCCCCCATTTATCACCATTTTCATTTTAATATCTGCTTCCAAACCCTTTAAAAAGTTAATCGTTTTTTTAAAGGTTCTTATTTAATCTTGAATATTTACTATGTTACTTGCCCTGTACTGGGTTCTAGGTGGTAGGACTTGGTAATAGAACCTAGTTCTGGGAAGTTCATCGAAATAATTTCTTGAAAGTCAAAGTCAGATCAAGTAACAGCCTGGATTTACTAAGGGGGTTTTAAAATATATATATAATTCCAGAACCCACTGAATTAGAATTTTAGGGACGATGGATACAGTTTACGGTTGTATATACTTTTAAAAGCTTCCTAGTTGGTGATGGCCTGAATAATTTACAAAGCCGTCGTACCAGTTCAAAGAAGCACTTAGGAGTCGCTGAAATAGAGACTCAATTGACAGCACCATTTGATTAATGCAATTATCTAAAGTCTCAACATGCAAACACAACCCCCATTTTAGATGTCACTTGCTGCTTTATCTTTGGCCACTAATTTAAGAGCCTGAGATCCAACGTAAACAACGTTCTGCAGAATTTATACATGGAAAATTGTAGCATGGGTACCATTATTAGAATTTTTATTTGTTTTCATAGTTATCTACAGATAGGGAGCTTGGGACCTCATACTTCAAAATAGGGGGAAATGTAAGAGAGTCCTCTACAAAATAAAAGATGCCACCTCCTGTCCTTAGAAAAATAATTTCACGTAGAGAGAATTGCTTTTGTACCTTGTTGCCATTGGCCTCTGATGAGCAGGCTTTGTGTCTTTATCAGACCAGGGAGTGTATGGAAAAGCTGCAGCTGGAAGACCGGGTTCTGTGTCTCCACAGTCGATGGCGAATCCTCTATGCAGGACTGGCAAACGGCACGGTGGTCACCTTCAGCATAAAGGTTAGTGGCTGACTTCCCCTGTCGCTTGAAAATGTGTGTGTGGTGAAGGAGGGGGAAGACAAGCTGTTCCTGTTTCCTTGTCTGAGGAGCAGCAGAACTAGCCACTGCTCAAAACAGTTCTCTTCTGAAGTGAGTGAAACAAGACCGGCCTTTCCCTTTGCTCACACCCAAATGTGCCAGGACCCACGCGTAACTGTTTCACCAAGCCAGCCCTGAAGATTGGGGACCAAGCACTGAGCCAGGGGCTCTCCCGTCTGGCATTTGAAGGATGACACCACGAAAACGGGGCGTTTATTCCTTTGAGGGTGACATTGACGTAGTTCGCAACTTGTATTTGAGAGTTTCCTGAGTTTCTTGTGTAAATTGGATTTGGGAGTTTGCTTCCACGCCCCTGTGGCCTCATTCTTTTTTACTGCAGAGAGACATTTCTAATCAGGGTAAAGGTGGGATGAGTTGAAGTTAGAAATGAGCTTTTATTGTTTGCCCCATCAGAATGAGGCGTGTCATGAATGCACTGCAGAGAGCTGGAGTGGGAAGGGCAGAGGTTGGGAAGTTAAGGGTGGGGTTGGGTACAGGTAATGGAACTGAGCTTGTGACAGCGATTTCGGTTCGTGTGCTTTGAAGTTTTCCAGTTGCTTGTACTTCATGTAACAGTGGCTACTTTTTCAGAACAACAAACGGCTGGACGTCTTTGAATGCCACGGCCCTCGGGCGGTCAGCTGCCTTGCCACAGCTCAGGAAGGTGCCCGGAAGCTGCTGGTTGTGGGGTCTTATGACTGCACCATTAGTGTGCGGGATGCTCGGAACGGCCTGCTCCTCAGAACCCTGGAGGGCCATAGCAAAACCATCCTGTGCATGAAGGCAAGTGCCGTGTGAGGGAAAGGGCGTCCGGGCCAGACGGGAAGGTTTTGAGTGGCAGGTACCCTGCTATCTAGTGTGTTAGTTAAAACACAACCATTTGAAAAGAGCAACGTTGGGGAGGAGACGAGCCAGTCAGGGCGCAATGTAGCAACGATGAAAAATACAAATTTCCTCTAGTTCTCCTACATGCTCCCCCTGCCCCTCCCATCATGATCCCAATTCTACCTTGCAAGGCTGGCTAGACCAGAGGGTGTACACTGGTACAGATAGGAACTGGAAACACAGGGAATCCAGGGTAGATGACCCCCCAGGGAGGGTGGAGGGTGGGTGGGGTGAGAAGAGGGAACTGATTGTAAGGATCTACATATAACCTCCTCCCTGGGGGACGGACAACAGAAAAGTAGGTGAAGGGAGTCGTTGGACAGTATAAGATATTACAGAATAATAATTTATAAATTACCAAGGGTTCATGAGGGAGGGGGTAAAATGAGGAGCTAATGCCAGGAGCTTAAGTGGAGAGCAAATGTTTTGAGAATGATGAGGGCAATGAATATACAAATGTGCTTTACACAATTGGTGTATGTATGGATTGTGATGAGTTGTATGAGCCCCTAATGATTTTTATAAAAAGCAACATGATTGCAGTCTCCTCGCTACAGTTGGGTAGACTGCCTTAATATAGCATCCGAGAAGCCTTGAACATGCCTTTCATTGTAGACTATGGGTATATTCTGAAGCCTTTCATGCTCGTTAATGATTCTGAAGAGACATCACCCCAGTAATAGTCAACCCTACAGAATACCCAGTTCTAACGGGGTAGTTTCACTTGAGAAAAGTTATCTGAGAAACTCAGTGTATTATCTCTCTTTGGTGCGCATGTGTAAACAATGAGAATCAGAATTTGCCAGTGTGCGTTCTCAGAGGAAACTCAAAACCTTGTACCAAATCAAACTCACAGCGTTTTTTGTTGTTGTTGTTTTTTCTTTAAGGTGGTGAATGATCTTGTGTTCAGTGGCTCCAGTGACCAGTCAGTCCACGCCCACAACATTCACGTAAGCCATGCTGATGTGTAAGCACTTCTTGAATAGAAATGCTAGTTAAAGCTGGAAGGATACCCCTAGCCACTTAAATTAGGCCCTTTACCTAGAGGCAAGGTTTGGTCCTGAGTCCTGTTCTTAAGCTCTTGGGTAATATGGTGCACCCTAGAAATGTTGACTTCATCCGCAATTTTAATGGGGACAGACTCAGGAGTTTACGTTATGGTTTGCTTACCCTGAGGTAATTGAGCATCTGAAGCTCTAAAAGTGGGTTATGATTTGTAGCTTTAAAGAGGAACCAACAGAGAGGCCGTGCTTGGTCACCGAGGAGCTGCTGTGCAGAGGAGGAGCACAGGGGCAGATAGCTGGGAGAGCGGCGCTCTTCTTGGATGCCCATCCGCTCTTCCTGGTCTGGAACCCAGGGCATAACCCCGCTTGGTGGACTTCTCGTCCACGGCCCCTGAGACCATGCAAGTGCCAGTCCTTCACGTACCAGGAAAGGCATACAGACGGCGTTACTGTGGCCTTTCCCTCTCTAGGACACTGGGTTTAAGTACAGCTACCTATGTGTGCAAGCAAGCCGCTGCTTGCCTCTTGGAATTATTGAATCATAAAGCTCAAAAGTTGGAAGGAACTTGAGAAGTCTGTGTAGTACTTCTTGCTTCTCTTCTTTCTGTGCAGACTGGAGAACTGGTGAGGATCTATAAGGGTCACAACCATGCGGTGACTGTGGTGACTATCCTGGGGAAAGTGATGGTGACCGCTTGCCTGGATAAATTTGTTCGTGTCTATGAACTACAGGTGCATTTTAAATCTGTTTGGTTTGGTATTGATAATAAGTGTGAGTTGGGGCCCAACAACCTTCATTTTATATATGCATGTCAGATAATTATGAAGCACTGAGACACACATATGCACACAGATTTTTGAGAGAGTGCTCAAAAAAATTCATAGAAAGATGGAATTTAAAAATTAAGGAATTTTTCCATGAACATTTTTAAGCCCCCTTGTATAAACGTACGCATGTACAGTATCCATGGGGGATTGCTTCCAGAAAACCCCTTGGATACCACATTCAAAGAAGAGCTCAAGTCCCTTATATAAAATGATGTATTATTTGCTTCTCACCTATGCGCAACTTTCCATATACTTTAAATCATGCCTAGATGACAGAATACCTAAGTCAAGGTAGATGTCATATAAATTGCACTTTACGCTCCCACTGCCTCTCAGGGACTGCTTTGACCTTTGACTACTTCAGTCTGTTGTTGGTTGAATCTGCAGATGGGAAGGGGAGCCTGTGGATACCATAGATATTGAGGGCTGTGTGTGTGTGTGTGTGTGTGTGTGTGTGTGTAGAGCCATCAAAATGCTAATGGTTTCTCAAGGGTAATTCTGTTCTCTAAAGTCTGTTTAGTTCCCCTTGTTTGCATGTAATTTTAAATTTGAGGGTTTGAGCCTATCTCGTAACTGGTCTTCCTAGTTCTATAAAAAGAGGGAGACCTCTTGGAGAGCTAACTGCCATCAGGTTAGATGCTTCAGCCTCGTGTTGTAATTACAGTTTTTAACCCGCCAAAGTCCTCAGAGATCATGCTTATTAACCACAGTATAAGTAACCTCGGTGCTCTGGCCTTTTCCCTTCTGCCCAAGTCCCATGATCGACTGCAAGTTTACGGAGGACACAAAGACATGATTATGTGTATGACCATCCACAAGAGTATAGTGAGTATAACTTGCCATGTCAAATATTTGCCTTTGAATGCATTTATTCAGCGTTGTATAAACTGATTAAAATATTGCTGCCTGTCAGTTCCAAAGGTCACACCTGTTCGGTCTGGCTCCTTTGTTGGCTGTTTTTTTTTACTTGCTGACCTCAGAATAGTGAAAATGCCAAATCCTAGCCAGGAGGCTACTAGGGAACTGCTTCTGGTATAAGAATAGTGAGAGCACTGTATTTTCTTCTAGTAGCTGAAAGAATTACAGTAGAAACCTTAACAACCCCTTTTAAATAGTGGTATTTAAGATGCTGCTGAAAAATGTGTTTTCCAGAGACACTGTGATCTGAGCAGAGCACTGGGGTGACGGCGGGGGACTTTGGCCGGTGTGGCACAGTGAATGGCAAACCTCAAAGTAGACGTGAACCCACTTAGTCCCACTAAGCCTTGGTTTATTTTATCTTTTAAATGATATAGCCAAACCAAAATGGTCGCCATTCGAACTGAGCAGCAAAGCCCTATGTTTGAAGTGCAGAAGCCTCATCGACAGTGCCCAATAGAAGCCACAGCTGCACCAATTAAAGCATAATTCTGGGGGGACCTCTCACCTTGCCCCGCTGTCCCTCAGCCACCCCTCAAGAGTTTGAAAGCACCTCGACTAGAAGAGCTATAAAATATGTCCCTATTCTGGACCCCTGAGATAGGTTTTGGCTTAGATTAGTCTTAACCGCGCATAGCTGCTGTGAGGGGCCTTCGGAAAGTTTGTGGACAAATAGAATGAAAAGATAATGGGGTGTTTCACCAACTTTTTGTTTTCCCCACCAACTTTTGGATATCTTTTTGTACAAGTAGCTCCTCCACCACATCACACCCCCATTTCCTTTTGTGTGTCCTCCTCTCCCTCCCACATCTGTTCAGCCTCTGTTTCTGCCGTGCATCTACTCCTCGACCCCAGTTTTCCCAGGGTCGTGTAGGTAACAGTCATTCCTTCTCGTATAGGTAGCTTTTGAGAGGGTGTCGTGTGTGTTTCCGAGCGCTGCGTTGGTCTGATGCGATGAATCTCTCCTTGCAGATCTACACTGGCTGTTACGATGGCAGTGTCCAGGCTGTAAGGTTGAATCTGATGCACAACTCCCGCTGTCGGGTAAGGCGTGAGGCTGTGCTCCCCATCGGACTTAGGGTTTGCTGAACCCTAGACTGACTGGTAGACCTTCATTCTCATCAGTTTAGCATTTTCATATTTGAGCTTCTTCTGATGTCTTCCACTGTAGACTAGAATAAGGACCTTTAATTTTTATTTATTTAATTGTATGTGAATTTTTTTTTAATTGTTCTCTGGGTAGTTCAGTTTTTAAAACTGAACAGGAAATCATTCTGTATGTCTGTAATGGAATGTTTTTTAAGACACAAGGTATATTTAAATAGCTTCTGCTCAAAGGTGGTTTCCTAGATGGTGTTTTGTTATTATAAAAACAGTGCCTGCTTACAAAAATAGCAACAACCCAGAAGTTTGAGTACAAAGTAGAAGTGCTCATTCTCACAACCTGTCCCCCACTCCTAAGATATTACAAATATTCATAGTTTCGTGTTTCTCCCTGTCGGCTTAGAAGAATAAGAAAATGAAGTTTTATAGTCTTGTAGTGATACTAGGCTAAATTTCATGGTTTTATTTTTGGTTTGGGATTAGTGCTTAACTTTCAAAACTTTCACACCTTCCCTTATAAATAAACATGGCTTGTTTCATCAGGTCCAATATTAGAATTCAAAGTAAAGTTTTATATGGCCCCAAACTTCTAGCCTTTCTCTCCCGGACTCCCCCCCTCCCCTCCCCCCGCAGCCCCCTGCCCCTCCAGCATTCGTGGAATAAGAGGGACATGCTCCATGTTTAAATTTCCTTTTAGGCTTCTCCACCACCTAAGTATTTTTCAACCTTTTTTTTTTTAAACAAACAAAAGAAGCCTGTCAAGGTCTGTTTGTTGACCTTTAGGAGTGCTTTCCGGTTGAGTCTGATGGGGTGGCACGCCCTGGCCCCAAAGTCATTTTTCAACTTTTTAGACATTTTTATCTTTGCTTTAATCTTCTTCATGAAGGCAAGGAAAATCTAGTACAACAGGATCCAGGATCCGCAAATGCACAATCTATGTAGAACAACTGGGGAAATACTCTCAGGTTTTATAGGTGGAGAGGTGGGATAGCATTAGAAGTGAACATGTTACACAATCACAAGACTTACTGCAAACAACCCTGTGGAGGAAAAGGCAAGACAGAGCAGCTTTCTGACTCAGAGTGAAATGGAACCCAGAAATATGGTTACGGTCTTTAAAAAATAGGCATCATAAAACTGATTAGTAAATATCTTTTACAACAAATATTTCTACAAATACAGCTTCCTTTATTAGACATTGATATTTTCAGATTTACAAGTTAACAGTGATTTTGAATTGTTAAGAAAAAATCTTTTCTGTATTAATGGGAAAATGAAGCACCCCGGTGGTGTTGTGGGTCAGGCATTGGTCATAATGGCAGAGTAGGAGGCTCAGATCCAGCTGCTGCTTGGGGGCTTTTTACTGTCCCAGTAAGAGGACTGACAGTCTCAGATCGCTGTGTAGGGCCTCTGAGTGGAATTGACTCCACAGCAATGGTGGGTGTGTATACGTACTTGCTGGCTCCACCTCATCCATCTGAAAACGGCAGTAGCATTTCCACTGCTGCTGCCTGTAGCTTTCTACCCGCTCTCAAGGTTTCCCACCGTCTTGGCGTCTCATTTGATTGCCGTGGCTTCATTATATTTCCTCGCAAAGAGAACATTGAAGAATAAACCCAACAATTCACGGCCCTCCAGTCCATTTCAGCTCTCCATAACCCTTTGGACAGAGTAGAACTTCCCCTGTGGGTTTCTGAGACTGTAGGTTTACACTCCTGCTGAGCAGCTTGTGGTTTCAGACTGCTGACCTTGCTATTAGCAGCCCCGTTAGAAACCACTCTGTCCCCAGAGCTCCTAGATCAGCAGTTCTCAACCTGTGGGTCACAACCCCTTTGGGTCGCCCGATTCATGACAGTAGCAAAATGACAGTGATGATGTAGCAATGAAAATCATGTTATGGTTGGGGTTCACCACAACATGAGGAACTGTATTAAAAGGGTCGCGGCATTAGGAAGATTGAGAACCACGGTCCTAGATTAAAGACAAGGCATATTTCTCTTCCGTGGTAAAACCCAGGGAAGTTCTGATGGCACGTTAACTATGCTTTTCAACGGAGTTCTCCTGTTTCCCTCCAGTGGCATGGCTGCTCGTTAATATTTGGTGTCATGGATCATTTGAAACAACACTTGCTGACCGACCACACTAATCCAAACTTTCAGACTCTGAAATGTCGTTGGAAGAACTGCGATGCTTTTTTTACCGCCAGGAAAGGATCCAAGCAGGTACGTGGGCTAACCTGGGGCTCAGTAGACTGCTCGGAGCGGGGTCTGCACAGCACAGTAGGGCCCAAGTCTGGCCCTCAGCCCATTTTTGTAAATGTTCTGGCACATATCTGCACCCATTTTCTCACACAGTGTCTTTTTGCTTCTATGCTAATTGTGACAGATACTGTATAGTCCGCAAAGCCCTAAGATACTGTCTTATCTGGCCCTCTACAGGAGAAGCGAGCCAACCCCCCAGGCAAACGTAGTTGAATTTCACCTTTTTTGAGAAGATTCCCCCACCCCCACCCCCAGTTTTAACAGTTTTGTTGATATGTAGTTCCAAAAGTTGGATAATTTGATTGAGTTTTTAATACATCCTAGTTATCACTTCAAGGGAAGTGATTTTCAAATGATCAGACACAGTTCTTTTCTGTTTCTTCTTAGCAATTGAGCTAAGTTCATCTCTGTCCTGCAGGATCAGTGTGCGTCAGAATCCACTGGGTGGCAAGAAGCCAGAGTAAGAGTACACACGCACACACTGACTAAGATAGTGTTTAGGAGGCTCTGTTTCCTTTGCCTTACAACAGTGCTCAGAATGACAAGTAGGGCGGCCCAAGCACTTTCATTTGTAGAAACAAAGCCGGTATTGGCTACAAGGTTTCAAGGTTGGAATTAGATAGTTTTTGAGTTTTGGGTAAAAAAGTGTAACAAATGTTTTAAATTCAGCCTCTAGACCTAGAGGCTTATGTTAATGCTCTTGTGCTTAGACAAGAACTCATTTGCAGGTGTAGAATTTCATGTAAATTAGCAAAGTGCAGGCTCATAACTACTGTCGCTTCCAGGCCCTATTTCAAATGTCTCCGTGGGGTTTTCTGGGCGTGGGTTTTCTTGCCCTACTGCCAACTCTTGGTCACGGACCTCTTTCACTTATCTGTAGGACGCTGCAGGACACCTGGAACGGCATGCTGAAGAGGACAGCAAAATCGACTCATGAAGTTTTTGCCTCCCACGTCGGGATGTCATTAGTTGGACACTTTTCACATCAGCCCCAAGCACAAGCCTTTCTCTTCCCTTCTTCTCTGGTGAGGCAGGAAAGGAGAAGGTGCTGGGCTTACCAAGAGCAACGTCTGGGCAGCTCTAGGGGATGATGGGCTACACTTTAAGTTCTTGCTGGAGGTGTGGGTCAGATCAAACAGGTTTTAAAGAAGTCTCCTCTGGGGCAACATGGCATAGTGAGTGTATGCCACTAATGTTCTCCAGATGTTTATTACAGGGCCCCACCTTCATGGGTGGCCCTTGTCATACTCACTCTTCATTGAAGTTCGGCCTGTGAAATCTTATGTTCTTAAGATGGTTTAAGCCTGTGGTCAGGCTTTTACATACACGTTTGTTCACATGCTAGGCTTTCAGAACCAGCTTTCATTTTTCCAGTTGTAATAAGTGGCCATTAAAATTGGAACCCAGTCGTTTCATTTTCTTAACCATTACATGTGCAGTGTGTTCCTTCTTTTCTTAGATTGTAGATGGACAGAGCTGGCTTAAAGTGCTGAGACTCACAGTAGATTGTACTTCAGGATTCCAAAAGTAGATCACACAGTGAGGGGCCCTTAGAGACAGCACCTCCCAGAGAGCCTCTGCAAATCTTGACAGACCTGGTGTCTAGCTGTACGTGTTGCTGTCGACCCAGGCACTCCCTGCTGCAGGTGCTGTCAGGCTGGTAGAACTATAGCTGTAGCTTCGAGATCTCCTCTTCCCCCTCTGACTCTCCCGACTACTGTGGGTTTGAGACCTGGTTTGCCATTGCCAACCCTGTTTCCCATTCTCCAGCTGACCTAGACTGGTGCAGCACTCAAAAGGTGCAGGAGTTAAGATACAACCTCCTTGTACGGTTTTTAGAACTGTATGCAGGCTTCTAAGAAACTTATTTCTGGAAACCAGTGTCTTTGTGTTCACCAGCCAGCCAGCTGGACAAGAGTGGAGCCTGGTGAAGGTAAAGGATCTGCGTGTCCGCGAGAGCGGCCCAGACAGCAGAGCCTCAATGGGGCTGCTCCCTTTTGGAATATCTCTGGACTTGTAGCAGTAAAGCTGTGCAACTGTTGTTTTCTAACCTCGGGTCAGGACGCTCGAAACTCCAAATTGTCTCTGCAGAGAAGCAGGGAGAAGAGCCCAGTGCACATGGCAGCCTACCTGGTGTGTGGCCTGCATTTTCCAGACGTGTAGGCCACCCAGCTTTGTCCCCAGCCCTGCTAGTGCACATAGACAGTCTTTGGTCAGGTTCTCAGGCACAGCTGTTTCACCAGCTAGCTTTCAGAAGGCTCTGGGACCCCCTTGAAATTATAGGCAAAACCATATGGGTTTGGTTTTGTTTTTTAGGAAAGGTTCCAGTGGTTCTTACTGGAACCTCACCCCCACCCCAAAATGTTAACAACCAATCTAGGAGTTACTTCTAAATAATGACAGGCCGTACTAGCCGTTAACCGCTGTTCTTATAAATGGCGCTCTTCTTATCTACGCAGTGGAGATTTGTGTGCCGCTGAAGAGAACACAAAATTCTGTTGCAAAAAGTGTCTGTGCTGTTTCTGTGTGACACTCTGAAACTTTACTCCCTGTGGGGGGCACCCAAGCAAAGACAATGTTGTGTGGCCCTGGGAGTGACAATGGCCCAGGAAAGTACCCTCAGACTTACTGGTAAGTCTGGTTGTTTCCCCTGGGCTGCAGTGGAACCAGGTTTCCTTGTTGCCTGGGCAGAGCGAGCCTTGGATGCTGTGTGCCCTTCTGTCCTGACGTCATGTCGGACGAGATTGAGGAAGGGAACTTGAGGTTGGGGCCGTTTTGAGGGTCTTACAAATTGAATCGAGGCTATGAATTAGTTTATTTGGGAGACTCGTGCACTGTACCTGCAAGTGTGTATGCACGTATGACTGTTCGTTTGTGCGTGCATACACATGTAGACAGTCGCCTATACTTAGAATGTTTTTCCTCACTTCACTGACGTTTCCTTTGAAGCAGTGGCAGTAACATCTTTATGTCAAGAACATGTTAACCTTCTCATCACACCAGGTTAGCCTGTTCTCCGAAACCTCATCCTTTTAGTTCTGTTTGGAACTAGACGTACCATAGGCACCTCCACTGCTTCTGTGTGTGTTCTTCCTTCTATGTGTCTTCCAAGTTATTCAGAGCTTAGATTATTTTTAAAGTCTCCCACAACGTCCTGACTGCTGCTAGCCTCCGGCGCCCCTCTGAGAAGAGCTGGGGCGCTGGGACTTGGGTTGACTGTATTTAGTACCTTGATGAAGCCAGGAAGCTGTCAAATGACCTGACGGGAGCCTACTCATTTCTTGTAAGAGCCGGGAGGCCATTTTTAGAATGTTGTTTTCAATTGCCTGTGCCTACTTCGAAGGGCTGGAAGCCAAGGAAACAGTAGCATGAATCCTTTCATGTGCATGTTCTAGGGTTTCATGGCAGTTTTGATCTGCTAAAATATCAGTTACTTCAAGTTTTCTGCCGCAGTTTCTAACCAGGTCTTGGCATACTCTTCTACTTGGTTATCGAGTAACCAGGCACAATGAAACAAAACTCTTAAGTTCGAAGTCTCATCTCCCCGGAGGTTAACTAACTCATTGTTCCTGTGCTGCTGCTGTTCTGGGGACTTTCCCCTCCCTCAGGAGAGTTAGCAGTTGAGTGCTGTATGGGCAATGTGACTGCCGTAAGAGTGATTGTTTGCCTTACGAAAGGTTTTTGTTTCTGTAGCGACACAATAGGCAATGTTAGTGACTAGGCATGTGGATGATTTGGTGGGAACAGGTGTACCCGTAATGCAGTGGTATGGTATGTTTCTGGAGGGAACTCAGTGGAGAGCAGATTGGCATATACTGACAAGATGGATCTGAACCCTCTGGTTTGCTCAGATAACTGCAATTTCAGTCCTATGCTTGCTTACAAGTTTTATTCCCGCCCCTATTGGAGAGTTTCTAGAGCTGTTGTGAAACCCATGCCTGACACATTTATAAAACAGTGGTGGCTTCATCCCTGCCCCAAACCATCTTGTAAAACAGGAGATAAAGGATCCTCAGAGTTTAAGCGAAACAGTCTAGTGTGTAGGACTGGGCCCTGGAGGAGTGGCCGGCCATCTGGGCCACAGGGAGTTGTGTGTACAGCAGATGGTAGCTCTTTTCGTAAACCAGACCTACTGTTGACCACACGGAGCGCTAACCCCAACTCCAGTCCAAAGTTCCTCAGATTTGCTCTAAATTCAAGGCGGTAGCTCAGTTGGGAGATGAGGGGCACAAAGAAGGACTGTGGACAAGTCCTCCTCCTGTCTAAGAGCTGTTCCATCTTTGGTTTCTGGGGTGTTTTTGTTTTGTTTTGTTTTTAATAATATTCTACATGGATTCAAAAGAATAAAATCAGATGACAACTGCAAAAATGTTTGTAAGCAAATAGCCTGGCCTTCTTACATTCTGGTATAAAGCCGTGAACATCTTAAATTTGTAAAACGAGATAAAGCAAATACAAGAGGAAAATAAAGTACTTTTACTAATTGGTTGGTAACTGCCCTTGTCTATCTATTTGGCGCAAACCCTTTCTCGTCCATTGCTGGTACGGGAAGCCAGAGGGTGCTGGGTGGGAAATTGAAGAGGGTTATAGGGGAACCGATTACAAGGATCTACATGTGACCTCCTCCCTGGGGGACGGACAACAGAAAAGTGGGTGAAGGGAGACGTCGGACAAGGCAAGATATGACAAAATAATAATTTATAAATTTTCAAGGGTTCGGGAGGGGAAAAAATGAGCTGATGCCAGGGGCTTAGGTGGAGAGCAAATGTTTTGAGAATGACGAGGGCAATGAATGTACAAATGTGCTTTACACAATTGATGTATGTATGGGTTGTGATAAGAGTTCTATAAGCCCCTAATAAAATGATTAAAAAATAAAAATAAAAGTGAAGGAAAAAAAAGAGGGTTATAGAAATGCCACAGTCGGGTCCAGATAAGTATGGCAAACAGCCCCATTTAAGGATTTTGCCCGAGGTGAGTTAGTGGACAAACTGAGTTTAAAAACGAATCGCTATTCTACTTGTATTGGGCTGCATGCTTTCCCTATACGGTCAACAGCTGTTCCCTTCCTCCCATATCGTGGAAACTCTGAGTGTTATGATCAAGAAATAGAAGCGTGATTCAAGTAGGTTGAGGATTGGACAGGGGTGTTTTGTTTTGAAGGGAATCTGTTTTCCATTGTTCTGTTCTGAAAAGTCAGTGTAAGATTAGAAGTCATTCGTTCTTGGCTGTGGACAAAAAAACCCGCCCACTGCCACGTATCCTTTCTGACTCACAAGTTATTCAAATGTGAGAAAATAAAATACAATGCAATCAGCCATACACATGCCTTTATTCAGAATCAGCCAAACTAAATAGACAACCCACAGTATTCAGCCCGGTTCCATTGAGCTAGTTTACCCTAGAGCAGGCGCATCCTGAAACCACTGGACAGAGCTTGTGTTAATTTGGTTACCATCCTGTGTGTGGGGGAGAGCTTAAACGTGATAGAGGATACAGTGGCAGCGAACCAGCCAGTTGCTTACAGGTCAGTCCGAATCCTGCTGACTCGTGTTGCTGAGCAGAACTGCACCGTGGGATTTTCATGGCGGTCCTCTTTTTGGAAGTAGGCACCTCTGAGTGGCTTCAAATGGCTAAAGTTTCAGGTAGCACAGCCTAATTTGCACCACCCAGAGGCTCTGCTGTTAACAAAAGCTGCTGCAAAGGGCTGAGAGGCAGCCAAAGCCTTTGCATCTGGTTCAGAGAGCAAAACCTCAGAGGCATTTGCATCTACTTGACAAAGAGACCCAGCTGCCCCACTTACTGCACAAGTAGAGGATCAGGCTGAGCATGAAAGAGCAACAGACTGAGGAGTGAAATGGAAGAGGGAGGAGAAAGGTGCTGGAGGCCTGGGCAGGGTCAGCTGCTGAGTCCTCTGAGGTAAGTGGTTCTAGCAGTGTTGGGTAAAAATGGACATCTGAATCATCCTGCATGGCGTTAGACAGGCCATCCTGGCTCAGGCATACATGGTGAGCTGCAGCCACTAAACGGAGCCCGAAATCAGAAATGAAAACCAAGAAGGGTCTGCCGGAGTAGGAGTGTTTCCTATGGAGCTGTGGTTTACTGCCTCCACTCTCCCGACCTAGGGTGGCACATGCCTAAAAAATTGGGGGACTTCCCTGTGAGCCCCCACCCCACTCGCAACCATTGGGAAATTGAGATTGCACACAGTGGTCCACTCAGCCTCGCTGATAGACCCACCTTGAATTTGGGGAGTGTGCCCCCTCCAGGTGCCTTACCTCTAGAACGTTCAGTTTGATGATCCCGTCTCCATCCTTGTCGAACGCGTTGAAAGCTCCTGTGGGAAAGAGTGCCAGTTACAGGCTGACGCTGCCTCCACTCCTGTTGACTTGGGCCTAGGGCTGAGCATCTTCCTTGGGCACAAAGGCCACCAGCAAGCCTCCCTTTATCAAGCCCGCCTGAGCCAGGCAGGGAGTTTGCTTTTGTTGAGACTGAAGGATGATCGGCAGGCCGAGAGCCCAGCTGCCGCAGCAAGCCCCGGGAGGTCCGCCCCACTTACTGAACATGCCCTCCAGTCTGACGAAGCAGCAGATGAAGCTGTCGAAGTCAATGTTCATGTACTTGTCGGCATAGCGCATGGTGATGATGTCGTAGAGCTGGCAGTTGAGGTGGAATCCTGTGGCGGGCACATCAGTTGCCCCAGCAGGTGGAAGTGGAATCAGGCCCCTGCGTGGTTTTCCCGGGCCTTGCCCTCTGTCTCATGTCACACCCCTCTGAGCCTGGGACAGGACACTGAGTGGCCATTCTCCCCCCTTTCTAAAGAAGACCCTCAGAGTCTCCAGCTACCTCCCTCCTTTCCCCCCCCCAAGTTCCACATCCCTGGCACCCGCTTTCCCCCCAGCACCTGCATCATTGACGGCATTTCGCATCTCATAGCTGTTGATGGTGCCTGAGTGGTCTGTGTCGTACTTTTTGAAGATTTTCTGGCAATAGAAAATGTGAGGACAGAGGTCGGACGACACTCAACTCTGGAATCTACTTCCGCCATTCCCACCTTCCATTCTCTTCTCACCTGCCAGGCCTTAATCTTCTCCCAGAGATGGTGAAACTCCTGCAGATTCAGCCTCCCAGAGCCATCTGTCTGGTGAAGGGAGGTCAGGGCTACAGAGTACACAGCAAAGCCCCCTGGACTGCACAGGCTCTCTAGGGGGCGCCAGGGAGGTGATCCTATAGGACGACTCTCATGGATAGCTTACCCACAGCCCTGCCCTGCTAGGGTCCCCCCACATCAAAGCTAGGGGCAGGGGCTGCAGCTTAGTGGGCCCATCTCCTAGGCGCCACCTGTGCTCCACAGGACCCCAGGGTTGGGTCTATGACAACCCAATGCTCTTCCCAGCCCCTGTCCCTCAAACAGCCCCGAGGGGACCCGCATCAGGATGTTCTGACTCAGGACCTCCTGAAGATGTTCCTTGGGCCCCTCTGCCCAGTTGTGCGGGGCTGAGGACACAGGGCCCGGAGCGGTGGTAGGAAGGATACATCCATGAGAGCAATCATGCTTCGGCAGGACTCCAGCGTGAACCCTTGTGTCTTCAGGTCTTTATCTGGAGGGGATTGGAGGTGGGTGACTGGCTCCTTTCCGGCAGCTGGCCCTCTGCCCACCCACCGCCCGTAGCTGGACCACTCACGTTTGTGCACAACTGTGTTGAGGACATTCTTGAGCTCATCGGCACAGATCTCCATGTCCTGAGGAGGAAAGGGAAGGCCACACCACTGAGGCTTTGCAAAAGCACCGCCCAGCTGTCTGGGCTCAGAAAGTCCCTGCTGGGGCTATTCTGTGACAGGGGAAGCCGGGCTTTTCTGAGGGGCCCGATGCTGCAGCCTCAGCTGTCCAGACTGCGATGGGGCCCTCTGGTCCCCATCCAGTGCATATGTCAAGGACTTCGGGCTTTTCTGGGCTACACACATGTCCCGCCCAAAGCCCAAAGGAACCACTTCTGAACAATTAGGAAATAACAAAACCGGAGCCATTAATCAAGATGAGAGGCAACACTTGTGGGGGTCATGGTGTGGGGGTACTCACGTCGCCTGCTATCTGCCTGAAAATGTTCCGGAATTGCTGCTGTTCTTCACTTTCCTGGTCAGTGTTGCCTCTGTGTGGCTGTGGAAGTACAAAGTAAAACTGGCTCTCAGGACTTGGAGCTTGACCCCAAAGCAGGCCTGGGTGACAGCAGAGGCCGGGGACAGGGACAAACGCTCCCCTTCCATAGCCAGACTTGGTGACCTGGAACGAGACTCCCCCAGGCTCCGGCAGGCCCAGAGACCCCAAGGAAATGTGTTAGCCATGCAGACATGTAGGTTGGGGCTCACCTCCCCCCAAGCCAGTCCCAGCAGGTCAAAAGCCATCGGGTATTCTGATTCCTCCATCCTTTGTCATCAAGGCCAAGTCTTCCGAGGACCCCATCCCTCACTCTTGCAAAGTGCTCGAGGGCAGAGGAGGTGGCCCTGGATTTGTCTGGAACTTTTTTTTATCCCTTAACCTTACTCCCGTTAAGTGTTACATCCCTAGCTCCTCCCACTCCCAATAACTTGCACTGAGCTCTGGAGGCTCCCTTTCTGCCTTCGTTCCCAAGCCCCTCATCATGGGGACACCGATGCAGCGGTTGCTCAAACTGGTCCCATCTCAGGCCCTACTTCCTCCTGCTATTCTCCTGGCTGGGTAGTGCCAGTGGGCAGGCTCAGCCTTAAAATTCCCAGGCCTAGGACTGGCTGGCTGCAGCAGCCAGCCCTCAAGACATTCACCCAAGGGCCACTTGCTTGCTTGGTAGGCTGCACCCGAACTTATAGATGTTAAAGAGACACCCTACTCTTGGACCCCCTCAGTCCCTATGCACCCCAAGAGCATAGGAGGACCCTTGTGGCAGGGCAGCCAGCCTACTCATGCTGCATGCTTCAGAAACCTGCGGAGATTTCTCTTGCTTATCAGGGCTGGTTTTGCCTTTGCCCTCCTCTGCTTCCTGATCCACGCCCAGCTCCTTGTTGCTGTTGGCTCTGTCCGAGACGAAGATGATGGGCTGAAGACAGGAGGAGAGGGGAGAGGGGGTGAAGGCCAGGAAGAGCAAGGATTACAGCAGGTGGAGCTGTAATGGCAGCAGCTCTGTGCTGGGAGGAGAGGAACAGATCTGAGGCGCAAGTCCACTTCCATCGAGGCCACTAGCATGCTGTGTTGGCTGGGGGGAAGTCTGTCTGGACTCCATTCTTTCTCTCTCGTACACCCCCCCATTTCTTCTTGTGGAATAGTTAGGAGTAAACAAGGCAGGAGGTGGGAAGTGCTTGGAATGGCACATGCAGCTGTGATGCAGGTGCAGTCGCTGTCCAAGGCTCCCAAAACACTTGGAATGGAACTCCCCTAGGACCCAATGCATATAGAGCCATTAAAAGCGGAAACGACCCTCTCTGGCTGATGGGGAGGGAGAGCTTGTTCCCTGTATCACCCTCCCATCATCGTGGCAGCTACTGAGACACTAAACAAGGGACCCGTACCTCTCTGCTAGGTGTAGTTCGAAAGGAAAACAAAGCCCATGCACATGCTTGAAATGGTCAGTGGGGGCGAGGTCAGAAGGCTGGACTCCCAGCCGTGGACCTCACATGCACTACGACAGCATCTCTGGTCTCGCTTTGTTCATCCATTCCTGGGGCTGGCAGCACTGGGTTGGCCCTCGCTATCATAGGTATCAGATGCAATATGGAATATGATCTTGAGCTTCAAAGCATTTAAAGTGCTGCATAAATAGAAACGGCGTTCTCAAGACAGGCTCATGCAGTGAGAGGGTATGCAAAGGGGCATGCCATGCCACCTCTGGTTGGTGCTATGCGCCCTGCAGGAAGCACCAGAGGAAGGCCGAGCTGTCAGAGTTGGGCTGCAGTGCAGAGTGGTAAAGAAGGGTGGCAAATCTCTGAATCTCCTTTCAGACAAATGGGCTGGGAACAGCTCCCCTGGCCGAGGTTCTGTGCCCTGGGCTCTAAGCAGGCTTCACGGGCCCTGGCTGGCTCTGCCCTAAGCACAGAATTTTGCTGATGTTTGTGGGGAACCTGGAGCAAATGAGGAGTGGGAAGTGTGCCAGTGGATGCGTGTGGACACGAGATACTCCTGCCAGACAAACATCTCAGGGCCTGCCCCTGAGGTAGGGGCCAGAAGCACTGGTTTGGGAGTAGATAGATAGGCTCTCCAGGCCCGATGTTGCCACTTACTTGTATGTCCTGTGGCAAGTCATTTCATTTCCTTGAATCTTGAACTTCACCTACAAAACTGTAGATACTGTTTGAACCGGGGGAAAGCAAGGGTGACCCTAAACGCCTGCCCGGAAGCACCGAGACTTGAAGACCCTTCCCCAGCCACCAGCACGAACACCAAGACCAAGCCTTGGTGCTAATCTGCCTGTAGCTGCTGCCCCGCAGGCTCAAGGATGCCCCAGGTTAGTTATGTCTAGGTGGCACTCTGGGCAGACAACCCAGAATTGAAAAGAGCTAGCACCTTGGACACCACAGAAAACGTGTGGGAAAATGAAGTGAGGTCAGGGGAAGAGAGATAACTATTATTGTGGATTGCTGGACAACTGTACTATTAGGTTGCAAAAATGAGACAAGGGATCCTAGACCCAGAGGAAACTTTGCTCAAAACTTTGCCCCAGGATGCCCTGAGCACACATGGTCACCTTTAGGGACCTTTAAGGGACCAGGTCTGTGCAGCTGTGTGGGCCTAACCAGAACACCCCGAGGGGCCATTAGAGGCTGCAGTGAGCTGAGCTGGCGGGAGAAAGGCAACCATCCAAGGCTGTGGGACAGGAAATAGCTCAGACGGCTATCTCTTCCTCTTCCGCTGGAAGTAGTGTGGTTGAGCTGCACCTCTGGGATTGTGCAGGCGATGGTTCGCTTTCCCCTCTGCTTTGGGAAGGGAAGCCCACCACCTGGACACACACACCTGCAGAGCCTGCCGGGCGCACCTGGGCCCTGGGACGGATGAGGCATCATGAGACTACCCACTCTCCCTGGCATTCATCTCCCTGCACCTGAGAGGTCAAGGCCACCGCCCTTTGCTTGGTTTAGTTCATCAAACTTTGCTAGGTTTAGTTAAACCCACTTCTGAGATCGAAGCGGGGGGGTCCTGCTTCCGGCCCATTTTTACTGGCTGGTCACCCTCCCCACCCTCTTTTGAGAGGTGGGCACAAGGACAGAGACTCTGGAGCCAGACCCTGTCTCCGCATGGCCTGGCTCTACCACCTCCTGGCTGTGTGGACCCGGGCAAGTTGGTGAAGCGCGCGGCCCTGAAAACAGTGGGCCTGCTGTGAGGCTGGAGTGAGTCGGCTGAAGCGAAGCATCTAGAAGCATGCCTGAAAACAGTGGGCCTGCTGTGAGGCTGGAGTGAGTCCGCTGAAGCGAAGCATCTAGAAGCATGCCTGGCAGGGAGGCTTGGCCCAGCAACGGTAGGTATTATCATTCAGACACCTGCATGGCTCGAGCTGAAGCATGCGCCCGTGCTCTCCGCCCCTCGCCTGGCTACACTTACCTTGACTTTTTTCTTTTTCTGCACAAGAAAAGGGAACAGGCAAATACAGAATAAGTGGAAAGCAAGTTCCCAGAAAACCCAGTGACTTTTGGCGTCTTTGTGATCTAGTCTTCATCTCGGGGAGAGGTTCAGGAGTCCAGAAATCCGGGTTACATCGAACCACAGAAACCACCAGCTTGTTCAGAGGCAGCAGCTCTACTCCCACAAGGCATTACAGTCTCAGAAACCCACGGGGGCAGGTCTACTCTGTCCTAGCGGGCCACTATGAGCCAGAATTGCCTCGATGGCAGTGAGGGTGGCCCAGAGATGGGCTGAGGCTTCACCTTGGTTTTATATTCTACTCTCAGTGATCCTGGCCAGAGGAAGGGACCTTTCAACTCATGCTTTGTTTATTTTTAAAAGTTGGTTATTAACCCACTGGAAAAGTGGCTCACCCCAAAGGCAGTGAGTGGGTTGACTACTATAGTATATTATCGTTTTCTTTCTTTTTTTGAGCAGATGTTTGACACAGATCTAATAGGGAATCCCAGCTTCTTTTAGGGCACCGAAGGTCTAGCTGGTTGCATTCCCATGGAGCTGAGAGTAGCTGCTCTTCATCCTTTCATTGTCACTGTGACCCCCTCCCCAGCTGTCCCTCCAACACTGAAGCCAAGGGACCCAGAGGACTGAGAACGGAAGTGTTGGTGGGAACACCAAGCAAGACCCCTGTAGCTGTCTACTCCATTCCTTCAGCTGACGCAGCTCCTGATACACACGCTGCTTAGCGCTCGGAAGACAGGGACAGGGCCAAGTGCACTTAAAGCTAAAACCAAGCATCTGCCATGGGAGTTAACCCAAGTCTTGACTTGGTCGCCAAAGCCCGTGTGCTCTCTTTCCTCCCCAAGGTTGCACCTCGTAATTCAATGTTAGCTGACGCACTTCCTCTGCCCTGTGTCTCTTCCTCTAATTGTTCAAATGGCTCCTCCCTTCTAGGATCCTCTTCCGCACACCCCAGCCCCAGAGTCAGCAAGGGGTCCCAGGGCCTTGACTTTGGGGCACACCACACAAAAGCTGTGGTACCACAGGGTCATTGTTCTGCACTCCCCAGACCCCTTGCCCCCTACACAGACGCCCTCTCTCTGCTCTACCACTGGCCAATTTGCTGCCTGGCTTGGGGAAGCTGATGTTCTGAACGGTCTTACATGGAAAAGCCGACGTGCTTACCAATGGCCGATCCACGGAGATGGTGTTTTCCACACCCCTGTGAGGAACACAAACGTGGTAGGCTCCGTGTTACTAGGAGCAGGTGGGAAGCAAAGGTGGGATTTTCAGCTCACCCAATGACCCAGCAAGACAGACCTCTAGAGAACCTCAGGAACCCGCACCGCCCACTTCCCACCCTAGGAACCAGCCCTGTGTAGGCCACCCTCCCCAGCAGCCGAGGCAGGCACAGGGGTTCTTGTTGGGTCTACCCAGAGCTCCCCAAAGGCATGACCCAGCCGCCTACCCACGAAGCTTGTACTTCTTTCAGGGACAGAGTGGCAGGGCCTATGAACTCTTCTCTGGTGGCCAAGAGGGAGGATGTACCCTTGCTGGCTTTCCCTGGTCACCTTCCCTAAACACCATGTGACCCTCCTCTTGCCTTACCTTTTCTCCTTATCACGCACCAAACTCACAGTTTCTATCTCTGTCTACCGCCCCCCGCCCCTGTCTGTAACCCTCTCTCACTAGAATGTTAAGCTCTGAGGGCAGGGGCATCTTTCTGTTTTGTTCACTGCCGTATCTTCAGGGCCTAGAATGTCTCACCAAACTCCCTGCCCTGGAGTCGATGTGGACTCATAGTGATCCTGTCGGACAGAGTAGAACTGCCTCCTGAGGTTCTGAGACTTAAATCCTCATGGGAGGAGAAAGCCTTGTCTTTCTCCCACAGAGTGGGTGGTGGTTTCTAACTGCGGACCTTAGGGTTAGCGGCCCAGCTCATAACCACCCCATCACCAGGGCTCCTTGCCTAGAGCATCGCAGGTGCTTAACAAACATAAGGTAGTGAGCTAGAGGGGAGGGAGGGGAGGGCGGGGACAAGGAAGGAGAAAGGGATGAGCAGTGGCCGACATATCGCAGGATGTTGAGGGCACCCACATCTCCAGGCCCTGCCATGACCATAGCAGGCTTGAGGGACTGGGACTCACTCAGAGAGGTTCCTCTTTTCAGAGAAGACCCGGAGGATGAATTCCCCCTCCTGGTGAGGCTCGTAGGTGGAGGGCACGATGACGTACTCGCTGGGAGGCAGGCGGAAGCGCTGGGACACTTCGCGCATGTTGATGTAGGTTTTGCTCCTGGCTTTGGAAGCGTTGTACAGGAAGAAGTCCTTCTGCAGGTGCTGCTTGTTCCCATGCATCTGTGGGCGAGAAGGACTGTGAGATCCCAGCCCCTCGGGGGAAGTGGGTGTCCTGCTTGCTGGCTGTCCCTCCACGGTCCCTTCCTACTTCCCTGGCTACCTGTTTCAGTCGTCACCCTCCGGTCCTCTTCTGCTGTGTTTGGAAGTAAAGGTCACCTTATCATTTCCATTTACCTGCACGGCTTTGGCTCAGTCCCCAATCGCCTTAAGACTGGAGAAGGGCCCAAGGAGGCAGGGGGGCCTTGGCTGGGCTTGGAAAGCGGGGATTCTTCCAGCCCCTTGAGGGCCATCACCCTCAGAGTGTATCTGTGATTGAGGGGGCGGCCGTATGAATATGGGCATGTGTGTCACGGAGTGAGTCTGAGTATGCATGAGTGAGTGTGTGAGTGTGAATGTATGTAAATGAATGTGTGTGTGAGAATGTGTGAGTCTGAGTGTGAATGGTTGAGTCTGAGTGAATGGTTGAGTCAGTGTGTGTGAATGAGTGAGAGAGTGTGGGTGGTGTGGTGTGAGTCTGAGTGTGACTGTGTGTAAATGAGTGTGTTTGTGTGTGTTAATGAGTGAGCCTGAGTGTAAATGTGGGCGTGTGAATGAGTGTGAGTATGCCTGAGTGTGATCATCTATGTGTGTGAATGAGTGAGTCTACGTGTGTGACAGCAGTCTGGGGGCAGGAAGAAAGTTGGCAGTCAGAGGGCGGTGGTCAGGGGGGTTTCTGTAGTGCCCTGAGCCCCCTGCTCTGGAGCAGAGAGGGAGCAGCAGGCCCTTCCTGTCATAGCTCTGCCCACAGATGGCACCAGGAAGCTCCCTGGCTTCCACAGACAGACACACGGCCCCCCGCAACACTGCACACAGCCGCTGGTCACTTTTGTACCTCTTCGGGAACCTGGAGGAGAAACAGAAAAAGAAGGTACTCAGATTCTGTGGATTTTGGATCTGAATGGGAATTATTAGAAGGCTTATGTCATATCTGAATGGCTTCTAAGAAGGGAATGTCAGCAATTGTAGAATTGATGCAGAAATGACCCCTCCACATATCTACCTCGAACCCCAGAATTTCCCATTCATGACAAACCCCTAAGAGCTTCAGACACAGTTGACCTGACAGCAGCGACCCTGGGGGAATCCTGGGGGCGCCCTCTGGAAGCCTCTTTCGGGGAGAAAGCTTCCTAGAGCCCTGGCTCTGGGAGGCTGTGTTTCCTGGGCTACCGCAGGTCAGGGCCTGCACACCTCGTAGATGGCGAAGCCAATGGAGAAGAGGTTGGCCCCCAGTTTGCGGTCCTTCCTCCGGTTCTTCTGCATCAGGGCCACCAGGAAGCTGCAGACCACCTGGGTGTCATCAGGGTCGTCGTCTTCCTCCAGGAGCTTCAGGCGGTACTGGGGGTTGGTCCAGAAAGTGTCTGTGGCCCCAGAAAGGAAACGCACACTCAGAGGAAGGGCCAGAGGGAAGTGAGATGCATGGAGGTATCCTTCAAGACTTAGGGAACAATGATCCCACCATCTGCCTAATTACGGGGCTGGGGGGTGGGTGTTCGGTAGTCTCTACCCTTACAGAGAGGGAGCTGCCCAGACAGGGCAGCTTCCTGTCTATCAGCCAGTACAATTGTAATAAAAACAACAAAAAATAAGGACGAGAAGGACAAGAATAACCTCTCTGCCTTGTGATGGGATGGTGAAAGGAGGTGATATGTCTGTGAGGCCTCTTATTTAATAATCCCGCTGTGCACACTGCTGAACACCTCCATGCATGGAAAAACCCTTGGCAGTGACATAATCTGGTGTCAACTTGTAAAGGGGTGGGGTCTAGCCTGTCTATCAAGTCGCAGCTTGATGACCTCATTTGGAGGCACCACAGAGGTAAATAGCTCACTGGAGGCCAGATAACACACAGACTCTCTGCTTCGTCTTCCTGCTGACAAGACACATGGTGCTACAGCTAGAACCCTGGAGCTAGAGGAGCCACAGGGAGACGTATGTTAGTGTTGAGATGCTTCCACCACTACCACTGAATCCACAAGACTTTCCACCCACTGGCCTGTGATCTTCCTGCATGCAGCGTCATTGCAGGTGGTGTGTGAGTCTGAAGAGGAATTTATAGACTGGTATCAGACATAAGGGCTAATATCAGACTTATGGCCTTGATCTGGACTGGGCTGGGATGTTTTCTCAATATACAACTGCACTTTTATAGAGAGTTCTCTATTACACACATGAGTGTCTATGAATCCGTTCCTCTAGTCCATCTGGACTAACACAAACCCCACAGCCATCGAGTCAATTCCAACGCACTGTGACCCTAAGGGGTTTCTGAGATTGTAAACCTTTATGCAAGCAGATAGCCTCATCTTTCTCACAAGTGTCGGATGGGTTTGAACTACCAACCTGGTGATCAGTAGCCCAATGCTTAACCCACAGTGCCACCACAGCTCTCTTTTCACCCGCGGGCTCATCAAGTCACTGAAACCTCAGACGGGCTGTCCCCATCTCATAGCTGGAGACACTGAGGTACACAGAGGCTAAGCGGTTTAGTAAGATCTCACCAGCTAGTAAATGGAAGACGTGACGTCAAAGCTAAGTTCCTCTGACTTCAGCGCTTCAGCCCTTACCCCCACCCCCCCCTGCAATTTCCTAGGTATGATAGGGTTTATTCTAATGACGCTCATGTCCTTCTGTCCGTAAGAATTTAAAAATACACATATGCACCCTTTATCGTTTTGTTGGGGTGGTGGGGGTTCAGACTAAGCGACGGGAAGGAAGGTGCGTTGGTGGCGTCGTGGTTCCCAGTTGGGCTGCTACCGGAAAGGTCAGCAGTTTGAAACCACCAGCTGCTGCCCTTCGGGAGGAAGTTGAGCCTTTCCACTCCGCAGTGACCGTGTTGGAAACCGCAGGGGCCGCAATACCCCGTCCCGTAGGGTGGCCGTGAGAGAAGAGATGGTAGCGATAGCGACGAGAGCAGAGAGGACGCTAGTGACGGTGCTACCGGGCGACCACGCACACGGTCGTTCAAGAAGTAGTCATCTGCGTCAACGCACACAAAACTGCATGCCTTAGGGGCGGCTAGGCACATGCAGACAACACGGACGCCGAGGGGTGAGGCGCTCGAGGATGATTCCAGCCAGTTCCTTCTGGCGCCTTTCAGTCTCTCCTTGACCTTCTTTCTTTCCCACGCTCTCCCTCTGGCTGGTTTCCAGGCTCTGTAACCGCCACTGGTTGCGATTTCATTTTGTGGTGGTCAAATGCACGTAACATAGGCATGCCCCCGGCAGCAGCTTTTCAGTGGCACCAACGACCGCACTGAGCTACGTAACCGGCGCCCATGTCTCTTTCCATGGGTTCCCCAGCACCGCTCCAAACCAACTCCGCTCCCGGCACCACCCTCTCCGCTCCGGGCAGCCTCTCATCTCCTTTCTGTGTCTCCCTGCACCTGCCCACTCCAGCGGCCCCCCAGAGAGGGCCTCGCCTGGCGTGTGTCCTTTGGCGCCTGGCCTTGGTCCCCTTGCACAAAGCTTCAAGCTTCGCCTCCATGGTGTCGGGCGTGTCAGGGCATCAGTTCTCCTTCGGGCTTCACTCACTCTCCACCTGGCCCTCCGAATTAGACCCCTCATGACATTGGTCCTCCTCCAGTTCAGTTCCACGTTCTGAGACCGCTCCCTGCGGCGAAGTCCTTCTCAGTAAGAGGAGGAGGGGTTAACAGGATACTGTGTTTCTGGGACTCAGTGCAGACTCGAGGAATGCTACACCAAGGTCACTGCCATTGAGTCGATCCCAACTCAAAGCGACCCTGTCCGATAGGACAGGGTAGAACTGCCCCTGTGGGTTTCCAAGACTGGTAGTCTTAGTCTACTCGGAAGTTGTTCTACCTGGGCCCCACCTACCCGTACCCCGGTCAAGAGTGTCGCCCACCTGGGAAGTTGCGGCAGCCTCCGGCAGAGCAGCCCCTCACCCAGCGGCCCTCGTTGACAGACACGGTCCAGGTCTGCAGCTTGTCCGACTCCAGGGCGTCGGCCGTGAGGTTGCAGATCTCCAGCTTGGTGAAGTGGTGGGTGAAGTCATCGTAGGACATCCTAAGAGGTAGGAAGAAGAGAGGCTCGTGGGAGCAGGTGTTGAGGGTCTGGGAAAGGTGAGATAGTCTGGGCGAGCGCAGCCCAACCGGAGTTCAGATGAACTTGATTGGGGGACCCCCCCAGGAGAACCAAGCCCTTCCTCTGAGGGTCACCCTGTTGGTTTGACGTGTCCACTGGTCCCAAACAGGACCTAAACCCAAGTGCTCTTGATGGGAGAGCTGAGCAACTCTCTTCCCAGTAAGTCGTTGTTTGTACCACCCTGGACACTAGGCCCAGTGCCTGGCACAGGGGAAAGAGAGATGGTTTATGGGAGGACAACTAAGCAAGCAATGTTAAGGAGACTTTGAGGAGTCTCACAAATAGGTTAACCCAAGTCTCATATAAATTTAGGAGCCCCTTAGAAAGTTCCATGGACCCCTGGTGGCATAGGAGTTAAGAGTTGGGGTCTAACTCCAAGGTCAGCAGTTAGAAACCATCTGCCACTCCTCAGGAGAAAGCAGGCCTTTCTGCTCCCCCTCCCCCAACAGTTTTATTGGCACACCATTTACATAGCACACAATTCAATCATTCAGTCATATCAAGGAGAAATGTACCATCAGCACCACATCAATTTTAGAGCATCTCCCCCACCCGCCATGGTTAAATGGCCTTTACAATGAGTTGTGCAATCACAATCAGTTCTAGTGCTCCCTCCACCTCCTGCCTTTTTTTTTCAAGATCATAGAAACGTTTATTAAATAAAAATAAGAAAATGTGAAGGTATTATTTCCAGCCATATCCTCCCTCTAGGTCTATACACTTTAAAATATATATACAAATCATTTTTATTGGGGCTCTTACAGCTCTAATAACAATCCATACATTAATTGTATCAGGCACATTTGTACATATGTTGCCATCAACATTTTCAAAATATTTTCTTTCTACTTGAGCCCTTGGTATCAGCTCTTCCCACACACATACACTCTAACTCTTGTGAACCCTTGATAAATTATAAATTATTATTATTTTCATCTTTTTTTAATTTAAAAATTTAATCATTTTATTGGGGGCTCTTACAGCTCTTATAACAACCCATACATCCATTGTGTCAAGCACATTTGTACATATGTTGCCATCATCCTTTTCAAAACATTTTCTTTCTTATCAGCTCCTTTATTTTTTTTCCTCCCGCCCCACTGGCTTCTTTATTTACTCCCCAAATCCCTTTTCCCTCCCTATCACCCAACCCCGACCCTTGTGTCCCCTATAAATCCTTGTATCTGCTATTATCATTATGCATCCACGCCTAGAAGACAGGCCCTTCTACTCCAATAAAGAGTCAGTCTCGGGACAATCACGGGGACTGGTCTACCCTGCCCTGTAGGGCGGCTGTGAGTCAGAATCAACTCGATGGCGGCGAGTCTGGCTTTTTTTTTTTCTTTTTAAAATCATTGAGAGCTGTACAACTTTTATCGGTTGTTGTTGTTTGTTAAGAAAGCTCAAGGAGCCCTGGTGGCACAGTGGCTAAGTGCTCGGCGGCGAACTGAAAGGTTGGCAGTTTGAACGCACCGATTGCTCCCCAGGGAGGAGGAGGTGGCAGTGTGCTTCCGTGGGAGAGATGGGAAGTCTTGGAACCCCAGTGTGGCAGTGCAGCAGGGCTGCTGGGAGTTGGAAGACTGGACAGCAATGGGTTGGATTTGGGTTAAAAGGTTCCCTTCCAGACTTGGGGGGAGGGGAGGGGAAACTGGGTAGAAATCACGTGAGTGAGAGGGTACGTTTGGCGTTGGTTGAACAGGGTAAGCAGATCGGGCCGGGCTCCGAAAATCAGCCTATCCCAGGCCAGCAAGCATGCGCAGCTGGAACTGAGCTGAGCAGTGCTGTGGGAGGGGCCCAGATGAGGAAGAGTCACCGGGCGTTGATTTGGTCCGGGCCTCGTTCCATCACTGTGACCCTGCAGGGTGCTCCTTGCTGGGCCTCAGCTTTGGGGAGAAGAAGAGGGTTCCAATTTGCCAAGGCCGGGAGCCCTGATGGCCTCTGCCCAGGGGCTGAGGTTTGAGAATCCAGCTCCCTGCCCTGTCCCTGTCCCTTCGTGGCCCTCCTGGAAATGGGACTCACCAGAACTCGCCGTTCTCGGTGACCTGGTGCTGCAGACGGGCCTTCTCCTCGTTGCCCACGAAGCTCCAGCCCTTCCAGCTGGTGGGGAGATGGGTGAATTATTGGTGAGCGAGAAAGAGGAGGCCGGATGTGGATCTGGACTGTGGGTATCAGAGAAGTATAATGACGGTGATGGTCAGGGTGTCCTGTGTTCATTTCAAACCCCCCAGAGGGTAGGACAGGGCCTGGTGCAGTCAGCGCCGGGTTATTACAGGATACAAGTACGGGCATCTCCTATAGATGGAGGCTGTTTGATCACAGAATGTACTTGGCCAAGTGTGTCTCAACCCGGGCCTGAATGCTGCCATCAACCCATTGCTGCCCTCTGAGAGAGAATTGGTCACGTGCTTTAAGTGGGGACTGTGTTTCCTAATCGGTGGCCATCAGCAAGCTCTCTGGGTCCCTGACTCCCCTGCTCCCCTCCTGGCCTTTCGCTCGAGCCCACTCACTGGCATTCCCCTTCTCTTCCACTGATCCTTCCTTTAGACCACAAGACCAAATGTATCTGGTCAACCATCTCCTTGTCAGAAAAAAAATTAGTCAGCAGCCCCCTGTGATGAAAAACATTTGTACGGTCGCCCATCAGGCAGGATAAAGTGTAGGTGTCTGCTTTTGCAGCGACTCTAGGGCTGAGTGTCGCCTAGCGGGCAGCATCTCCCACTTTGGGAAACACCAGCTTAGGAGGTATTTTCAGCCCCACCAATCCAGGTTTGCCCAGACCCTGTTACCTCCCCCCATCATGGGGTCCCTGAACCTACCCTTCACTCCAGGAGCCATTCCACTCCATCTGGCCCCAGGGGTTCCGCAGGCGTACCAGCTTCACTTTCTCCTCCTTGAACAGGGTCTTGGGCAAAGAGGAAAAGCTCTCAGGCTCTGGAGCTGCTGTCTGGAAAGGTCTGGGATGGGGGTGGGGAGAGAATCCCTCCCAGGAGCATGGTCCTCTAGGCCCTGATCAGGGAGATCCGTCAGAACCTCCTCTGGAATGGGAAAACGGGCCAGAACCTTAGGACAGGGTATGCTGAAGTCATGGACTTGGCCACCACCTGCCACGGAGTGATCCAGGGGATATCCCAGTCATTATTAGCTCTGTGGGAAAGTGGTGGGACATTTCTAGTAGGACCCTAGTAGGACTCTGCTAGCAAGTTTAGGGTCTTGTGTGGTTAGAAAAATACTCCCTCAGTGAGTGGCAAAGGAGCCATGAAAAGATGTCCCCTCTAGGTGGCCCAATCAGAGAAAGGTTCTCTGACTCCCATCTCCTGCAATGGGCAGATTCAGCTGACGGCCCTTTTCTGCTCACCAGGAAGCAGCTGGGGTCAGAGGGTGACCCAAGTCATCCACAAAGTTTCAGCCAAACTCACCTCCTCCAGCCCTGTGACTGAGTAGGCATGACCTTTGACTAGCCCGTTGGCCATTTTTGTCTCATACTGAAGCGGAACAAGAGCCTGTGGAGTAGAACACAGACACTCTGTCAGGGTTGGGGAGCGTCAGCATCGCAGCCTGGAGACAAAGTTCCCGGCCATTTTCTGGGTTCCGTGAGGACAAGGAGGAGCCCTAGTGGTGTCATGGTTACATACTGGGCTGCTTACCTGCTAACCGCAAGGTTAGCTGTTCCAAGCCCCTGGCCGATCCATGGGGGAAAGAGCAGGTTTTCTCCCCCTGTAAGAGTTACAGCCTCTCTCTCTAAAATGAACCAGGGACACATACAAGCCATAGCTATATGAATGGACTTTGGACTCACCCTTCCTGCTAGCCCTTATCTAAGAGCAATCAGTTCTTATAATAAGGCCCTACTCGATAACGGCCCTCATGAGCAGATCACTGAAGATATGGGTGCTATAGAAAGCTGTGGTGAAGAAATCAGAAATACTTTGTCATCGTTGTTAGGTTTTTGTTTGTTCGCTTCTTGATTTTGTTTTGTATGTTGTTTTTCCTGTATATGCAACCCAGGATCAGTAAATCTGTAGTCAGTAGCTGGATTAATAGTTACATAGGAGCATGGCAGGGGAGATGGAGGACTAACCACAATAAATATGAGAAAGAAGAAAATGTTCTAAACTCGTGATGATTGCACAACTCTTCTTAATATGATTGGACTCTTGAATTGTAGGCTTTGCTAACTAATTCCAATAAAAAAAAAATATATATATATAATTTAAAAGGGTCTTGGCTAACTAATTCCAATAAAAATTTATATATATATATATATATATAATTTAAAAGGGTTTTGGAAAGCCACACGGACAGTTGTAGCCTGTCCTGTGGCGTCACGGTGAGTCGGTTTGAGGTCTGGTGTGTGCACCAGGACCGCCCTGTGCCCGGGAACATAGAGCAGTTCCCTACTGGGCCTCTTTCCTTTCTTTCTTAGCTCTCACTTTCAGTGGTCGGCTGCAGATTTAGTTGAGGGCGAAGGCAAAGCGATCCAGCAACCACACAGACCAAGGCGCGTCCGGCTACTTCCTTTTGTGCACGCTTCCATTTTTCCGTTGGGAATACTTTAAGTCGTGGATGGTGGCCCGCTGCTTTAAATGTCCCTGGGAAGTGGGCCAGAACAAAAGAGGAGCTAGGACCAAGGTTAGTTGCAGGTCCCCTAAGAAGTAGGGGACTCAGGAAGCAGGAAGACTCAGCCCCTGAGCTGGTGGTGCTCAGAGAAGGAGCATTCATTCTCTGAACTGGTGGAACGGTTCCCCTGGGCTGGTGCCACCTTTCAGAAGGCTCTGTTCTGACCACCAGAGGGCAGCGTGGCTGCAGGATGTCCAGCAGGTGACAGTGTCCCTGGCCCTGAAGAAGGGGGACAGGGGAAGGCTGCTTTAGGTTGGAGCTCCCTTCCCCTATTCAGGGTTTACTATTATTTCAGGAACAGTAGACAACCCTTCCCTGCACTTCCTGCCACCTCCTCCACAGCCATCTGCTGCTGCTGCTGTTAGACGCCACCGAGGCGATCGCAGTGTCCGACTCAAGGTGACTCCCCGCGCTACAGGGAACAGGGCCATGGCGCAGGGCGCATCCTGGGATTCTCAGTGTCCTGCTCATAGGTCTGGGGTGAGATTTGGGTATCAGTCCGTTTAGGTGCCCAGATGATTCTATTGTGCAGCCAAGGTTGGGAACTGCTGGTCTCGGGGAGGGTGATGGATTGGTGTAAGCATTTCTTGATGACAAGCAATTTGGAAATTGCTGCTTCCGCGAGGATCGGTATAGAAAAGGGACCCAGAGCACTTACTGTCAATCTAGGGGAGCTTTAAAAACTCAATGGGAAAAAATGACATTAACAAGTGATGGGATTTTCCCCACAAACTTTTTGAAGTCCCCTCCTCCAGGCACTCTCCAGAGTTCTGTCCCTAGTTCCTAAGTCTGTCTGTTAAGCTTGTCTGTGAGTCAGAATGTTTAGGCATGGTTTGTACCCAACATCCGTGAGTCAATGTTTGTCACAGTACCTAGGGTGCCTTTCTGTTCATCACAGACATTCAGGAAAGGCTTCAAGAGACACTAACATATACGACAACAGCAGTTGGAATCTTTTGCTGCATGTGGCCCAGGAGCCGCCCCCCTCGGCCCAGGTTTGTCATGGCAAACCACGGTCTGTTCCAGCCGTGTTGCTCTCTATACATGTTGTGCAGGAGCGCAACGAGATCATCGGGGAACCCTGCTCTTCATCAGCCAGGACGCTCCTTAGAATCGAGGCTGGTCACGTGCTTAGGACACTTTATCAGGAGGAACCAGACCGCAGAGAGAAGATGCTGGTGGGTAAGGCCGGGGGTCAGCGAGAAAGAGGAGTGCGCTCTGTGAGAGCCCCTGACACAGGGGCCGCCACCATGGGCTCCACCGCAGGAGGGAGTGTGAGGACGGTGCGGGGTCAGGCACCATCTGTGTCGGTTGGAGAGGAGGCCGAGACGAACCTCTTTAGACGGAGGAAATGTAAGTTAAGTTTTCCTTTGTGCTTCTCGGCGTGGTTGGGAATTCTTTCGACACACGTACAACTTCCCAAACGACTCGACTGTAAGCTCTCTGTGGGAGATGCTGTTTGATCCAATGCTAGCATGGTGTCTCGTACAGAGCTCAAGAAATAGGCGTTGATTAAACAAGGCGATTAAAATGGACAAAGTCTCCTTTAGCATGTCTGCCTGTCAATTTGTTGTCAGAGGACCCTCCTGAACCACGGGAAGCTAGGAAGGAATTCTTACAGAGATTCCCTCTAGCCTTCTTCAGAGGCCGTGGAGTGAACAGGCTATTCTAAGCCGTCCCTCGGGAGGCCCCACGTGGGGATCTGCAGGCACAGCACTGGCTGCCGAGGGGAGGGACTCCCAAGAGTGTCCCGTCATGCAGGTTGGAGGGCTGGTCAACCTTGACCCCTGGAGGCATACACACCCGGGCTGGTCTGTCATCTGTGCCTCTGGGGTCAAGGTCTGAGTCTCTGAGCCGTGAATGATCCATATTCCTCACCATCCGGTTAATCAAATCCCCCATGTTCATACCAGGAGAGGTCCCACAGATGAGGCTCGTCCCATCCTGAGGCCGGTGGGAAAGGCAGGGGACGATCCAGGAGAGGGAACAAAGGAAGGAAAGTGGAAAGGGAGGGGAGGAGGGAGGAAGGAGGAGAGGACGGACAAAGGGCAAGAGAAGAGACAACGTGAATGGAGAAAAGAGGGGGGAAGTGATGCAGAAAGGGAAGATTCAACCCAGGCGTTTCGGGCTAACTGCCCCTTCCAAGCTTTCCTGTTCACTGGGAGAGGGGGCAGCTGGAATTCATACTGGCCTCCCCCCTCGGCAATGGAAACCTCCAAGACTGTTTTATATGGAGCTGAATTGTGGACGGGGTGTATCCCTTGAAATGCAAGTGGCCCGGCCAGGGTCAACCATCTCCTTACCCCTCCTCTGGCTCCTGTTCCAGTTCACACCACCTTGGTGTGCCTAGAGGGGAACCACAGGCTGAATGGTTCCTGAGATAACAACCCAAGTCCATGCTCCAGTGAGGGGTCTGAACAAGGCTCCAGTGACTGGGAGAGTTTCTTAGGGATGTGCTGGCCATAGATCCCCAGCTTAACCAGGGCATGGTGACTGACTAGCACCAGAACGAGAAGCTAGTGTTGACAAACAGGTCTCTGGACCCATTTCCACCCAAAACCCCCATGACTCTGTATGTGCCCAATCCCTGTAGTGAAAGTCCCTTGACCAATTCTCCAGAGCTCAGGTTTGCTATTGGCAAAGTTTTCTCCTAAGACAACGCATTTGCCTTGTCTCTGAGCTAAGGGCTCCCCAACATTTGGCTGCTCTCTGCCCTGCAGCTGAGCCCACCCCCAGCCTTACATCAATGGAGCAGCCCATGAGGGAGCCCCTCTCGATGGCTTTCTTCATGATCTTGTACATGTCCCTGGGAGCTTCCTTGATCTCAAAAAACTCGGTCACTCCTCCTGTGAAGTCCTCCATAGCCTCTGTGGTGTTCCCACCTTTCAGGGCTTCATAGGAACCATGGAGCCTTGGACAGAAAGGTGAGAGCCAGGATGAGACCACAGGGTTCCAGGAAATGGGATCACTTGCCTCCCTGCCCCCCCCCCCACTCAGCGCTTTACTGTTCTCTCATTCAATTCCTCAACAACCTTGTGCATGAGTGAGGTGTGCACTATGACTCCTTTTCTTCACAGTAAAGAAGCTGGGAGACTCATCTAAGACCACCGGAAAAATCTGGTTGGAACCCAGAATTCCCCACCTCATTTCCGC
This sequence comes from Echinops telfairi, assembly GCF_000313985.2. Taxonomy (NCBI): domain Eukaryota; kingdom Metazoa; phylum Chordata; class Mammalia; order Afrosoricida; family Tenrecidae; genus Echinops; species Echinops telfairi. The sequence continues at coordinate 621,012 of NW_022103905.1, read as the reverse complement.
TCCCCTTGAACCCTGAGGTGGGACTGCAGTGCAGTTATTAGCAGCTGGGGTCTGCATTCTAAGATGAGTGGGCTTATGCCCATTCTTGTACTATCGGCTTACAAGACGGAGCCAACCAAAACCTTCCGTTCTACTCTCCAGGGGTACCAGCCTCTGATCCAAGACTTTCAACCCTGCCATCCAAGTGTTGACTCAGAGCGCTGGTTGGTGCAACTGTCGAGGGCTCACCTTGGAGCGCTAAAGCTAAGGATTTCCTGTCCAAATCTTCATTTCTTCTTTTAAATCAGTGTTTTTGATTGTTAGAGTTCATTGCTGCTTGGGCCTGGCCTTCCCTGGCTGTGTGTCACAGCTGAATGCTCATCCAGGCCACACGTACGCACACATAGACAATTTGCAGTCTACCGTAAGGGAGACCTTGGCTGTTCTTTGCAGTCCACCTCCCGACCTCTAGTCTGACAACCCACATTCCATGGTGCTTCCTTACTTAGCATAGGCCTTCTCCAGCAGAGCACTCCAGAACTCATTGCGGTGGTTGGATTTGGTGAAAACCAGTTGATTGTTGTAAGTCGGCAGACAGTCATCAATAATCACATCCACCCAGTCTCCATAGCGCCAGAACTGCACAGAAGCATCAAGCACACATTACCGTTGGGAGGTGTGTCCCCTTCCCTCCCATTCCTCCGGGGCACCGTGGGTCCCAAAGCAGCAGTATTTCCCGGGTTCTGCATGTTGGAGCGTGTTCCTATTACGCTGGGCCTGGGTGTGTGGGTCTATCTCTAGTTGGCTGTGAGCTCCTTGGGGGAAGGAAATGAGCTTTCCACTACATGGCCTCTTCCACAGAGTCCGGCCCAACACTGAGCCTGACCATGGCGCAGGAACATCTTGGGATTCTCAGTGTCCTGCTCAGTAGGTCTGGGTTGAGACTTGGGTATCAGTCCGTTTAGGTGCCCAGACAATTCTATTGTGCAGCCAAGGTTGGGAACTGCTGGTCTGGGGGAGGGTGATATATTGATTTAAGTATTTCTCGATGACAAGCAAGGTGGAAATTGTCCCTTAAAGAAGGATTGATATAGAAAAGTGGCCCAGAGTACATATTGTCCATCTATGGGGGCTTAAAAAACTTGATGGAAAACTGACATTAAAAGGTGATAGTTTTCCCAGAAACTTTTGGAAGTCCCCTCCTCCAGGCAGTCTCCAGAATTCTGTTCCTATGTCTGTCTGCTAAATTTGCATGTAAATCAGAATAGTTAGGGGTAGTTTGTATCAGAATGTCCCTTTCTGTGCATAATAGAGGCATGCTGCAAGATACACTAAGACATTTTTAACATAATACAATAATAATAGTAATAATAATAATAATAATACTGTTATGATGCCTGTTGCAAAGTAGCCCCTGTATGTGATGACAAACCATCCTGTAGGCCGCAACATTTTAATGTAACAGGCTTGAAGGGGAGGGGGTGCTTGAAAATGTCCGTTGGTCAGATATTCATCACCTAGGGACTGCCTGCCATTTCAATTCTGGGTGGCTTGCTTTGTCGTTGGTGTGTGTGTGTTTTAAAACAATTCACCTTTAACTGAAGAAGGTCAAATGTAGTCTCATCTCCTTTCCATGGCATTTTCTCCTCTAGTGAAAAGAGGGCAAAAGTCTGTCTTCTCTGGGAGGCTCAGGGGGCACAAACAGTTAAAGTGCTCAGTGATCCAGGGCAAGCCTGGTGGTTTGAACTCTCCCACCAGGTATGTGCAGACAGGTCTGGCAATCTGCTGCTGTAAAGCTGCGACCAGGAAAGCGCTTCATTACGAGGCAGTTCTGCTCGGCTCCGTGAGCTGCTGAGTCGAGAGACTCAATGGCACTTAACAAGAACCCCTTCCTGGCCCAGGTCTCCGAGGAAGACGATGACCAGGGAGGCAGCAGCATTCAGGTCCTGGCTGCCTTACCGGTGCTCAGAGGGCCACAGGATACTGGGCCTGGGAGCTACCGAAAGAGAAAGTCTCTCCGGAGGCCCTAGTCCTAACATACCAAACCAACAGGTACATCAACGAGGGGATGCACCTGGATCAGGCTCAGAAACATCAGAGATCCCCATCTCTTATTTAGATCTGTGTGTATGGGGTGCACTTCAGCTTGGGGCCCGCACCAGGATCTCGTTCTGTGCCTGGACAATCTGGCCCCAGAAAATGTCTAAGCGATTCAATTCTGGGCCAACCCTGCCTCCGGTCTCCAGATTGATTAGCTAGACGTTTCTCCCCGGGGGCTAAAAGAGGGACGTAGAGCCGTTTTCAGTGGCAAGAGGTCAACGGGCTGTGGTTCTTTGGCGGAGGGCTCCCTTATGATGCAGAGAGCCGCACGCCTCCTGGTGCTGACATCTTAGGGAACTGTTTGAGAAGGACAGGAGCCAGAGACAAAGCAGCCAGCCAACTGGAGAGGCAAAAATAGACGCACATGCCAGCAAACAGGATGTTTTCCGGACTTTCGGGGTCAGAGCGGATGGAAGCTGTGTGCGGGGGTGGAGAGAGATGGGGTCAGGATCGACAACTGCGTTCTCTTGACTTTGAAGCCTCAAAGCTGCCTACGGTCACAGATAGGAAGGTGGGTCTTTCTGGGGGAGCCCCCGGGGAAGTCAAGGCCAGGAGACCAGGGGTGGGTGGACGGCAGCTTGCTTTGGTGACCCTCCCGTCGCCTCACCTGGAAGTGGAAGATCCCTGCATAGTTGTCGATGAAGCTCTGATCATGGGGTATGACTCGGAAAAGCAGCCGCTCGTTCAGGGTCAGGCAGGCGATGGCCGCCAGAAACCAGCAGTCCCCTGCAGACGAACATGGGCCCGGGTCAGGCGGGGCCTGCCCCCACGCCAGCGGCTCCACTTCTCTGGGGCTCCTCGGAAGAAATGGGCTTCCCTTGCTGCTCCTTGCCCAGTTTGCAGGTCTGACCTTGCAGAGGGGATCCCCCAGGGAAGAAGCTTGTAGAGGGAGTCCTCTGACCATATGATAGGCAGGGTAACTTCGCCTAGGAAACTTTCCCACATGCAATTCAAACCAGGATCTGTTTGGGGCCTCACTGGAGACCGGGCAGTCGGTTATTCTAACTGGGTCATGCTCGCTGACCCCTGTAAGAATTCCATTCTGCTCCAAACCTCTGCTGCATGAGGCCATTGACTCTTTGGACCTCAATGCAGGCCGAGCTTCGGGGCACCCCCAGCCAAGCAGGTTTGTAGGGTATGGAAAGTCAGTTGGTAGCTCCCTGGGCCAGTCCATGGGGGATATAGGGAGCCATGGGGTAGGCATGGCTTATGCATTGGGCAGCTAACCAGCTGCTCTGAGGGAGGAAGATGAGGGAGTCTGCGCTGATAGCCGCAGGAACGCTAAGGAGCGATTCTACTCTGTCCTACCAGGTGGAAATCAGTTGGGATCAACTTGATGGCCGTGGGTTTAAGAAGGTCTGGAGGTGCCGTGGTTAACTCACCGAGGTGTTCAAACCCAGCCAGCAGCTCCGCAGGAGGAAAAGGCCTGCCCTTATACCTATGACCGCCCAGGAAACCCTCAAGGGCAGTTCCCCTCCATCGTACAGTATAAAGACCTCAACTCACTGCCCTCGAGTCGGTGCTGATTCATGGTGTCCCAATAGGACAGGGTAGAGCTGCTCCTCATGGGCTTCTGAGACGGAAACGCTTTCTGGGAGTAGAAAGCCTCATTTTTCTCTCCAGGAGTCCTGGTGGTTTCAAACGACGGACCTTGCACTTAGCAGCTCGATATGGAAGCACTCCGCCACCAGGTGATTGGAATCGGCTTGATGGCACAGAGCAAGATATACATGGCTGACAACTGAGAATGTTTCCCATTCTCAGATCTCCTTGGCAGACGACAATATGTAGCTAGAGGTAACAATTTGCTCTGTGTGCATGTGTGCGTGTGCCTGTGCGTGCGTGCGTGCGTGCGTGCGTGCGTGCGTGCGTGTGTGTGTGTGTGTGTGTGTGTGTGTCCACAGAACCCTGGTGGCAGAGTGGGTTACCTATTGCTCTGCTAACTGCAAGGTTAGCAGTTAGCAGCCCCCAGCTGTTTCCCGAGAAAGATGACAATTTCTGCCTCTTCAAAGATGTCCAGCCTCAGGAACACTGAGGGGTGGCCCCGCTCTGCCCTAGAGGGGCCTAGGAGTCAGAATCGGCTGGCTGGTAGTGAGTTTGCTTTTTGCTTTGGTGTGTGGACATGGCTGGTTACACCATCTGAGCAGGCTTTGTTTGCTGTGTGGGAAGTGATGGTGTCTTTGAGATGGTAGAGGGGAGGCTGAGACCTGCTGGCAGACCCCGCCCCCTCCGCCCTCTCCTGTGAAGCAGCTTCTCCTTGGACATCACGTGTTGGTTAGAAGGGCCAGATGACCGGCTTGCCCAGGATCCTTCTCTCTGGGGCATCACTCAGTGATCCAATCCCTCCTGAGTCTCTTGAGCTCTGATGGCCCAATAAGCAAAACAAATCCCTTGTATTTGGTCTTGGGTCCCCTTTTCCCTCTGTTTTTTTTTTAATGCCTACCACAGTTTCTTTTTTTCATTTGAAAGGTCCTTGAGTTTATTTCTTTAAATATAAAAAACCTTACCCCAAAATTAATTGCTGTGGAGTTGATTCCGATTCATGGTGACCCTATGTGTGCTAAGAGTCGAAATGTGCTCGCTTCTTTTTAATAGTTTATCTTAGTTGTTGAGAACATTCACAGCAAAAACATACACCGTGCTTACGAAGCCTATTGAATGTACCACGGGCTGCCAAGAGAACAAACAGATCTGACTTGGAAGACGTACAGCCAGAATGCTCCTGAAGGGCAAGGAAGGCGAGACTTTGTCTCACGTACTTTGGGCATGTTTTCAGGAGGGACCAGGCTCTGGAGAAGGACCTCATGGTTGGAGACGTAGAGGGGAAGAGCCTTGACAAGAGGGACTGGCACGGTGGCTGCCACGCTGGGCTTGGATATGCGGGACCGGGTGGTGTCTCCTTCTGTGAAGTCCAAGGTCACCAGGAGTTGGAAATGACTCAACAGCTCCAGCTTCAGGAAACAGTCGTCAGCTTCGATGTGTGCGATTCAGTGACACAGACTTTGAGGTCTGCGACCATTCTGTCCTCCTTTTCTGTTTGAGCCCTTGGTATCAGCGCCCCCTTTTTCCCTCCTTCCCCCACCCTCCCACCCTCACGGCCCCTTGATAAATTGTAAGTTGTTATTTTTATATCTTACACCAACTGCTGTCTCCCTTCACCCACATTTCTGTTGTCCTTCCCCGGGGGTTGTTACATGTTGATCATTGCGATGAGTTCCCCCTTCTTTAGGGTTTTAAATTCTTTCTACTGACGTTCTCTTCTCTCTAATTTACAGTGTGGATTTTTCCAGAAGTCTACACCTGAAAGTACTTCCTGAACAAGAGACTCAGTGAGAGGAAGCCACGGTAAGGAAGGAAACAGAAGCTGGATGACCAGCCACGTGGTCAAGGTCATCCTTGCTGAATGATGCATTTACCCAGGGGGTTATTCCCGGGCCACTTCCATAAGGATGAGAGGGATGTGAGCTCTTTTCAGTAATGAACATCGTCTGTGCATATAGATGCTACCTGCCCACGGGGCATGCTTGGAACACAGTCCTAGCGCAGTCTTCTAAGGAAGATGCACACAGGTAAGAGCAGGGCTGAGCGGCATGTGTGTAAGTCCTTGAGACTGCAGGGGGAAGCTTATAGAATGAGGCGATATATAATGGAGGGGGGAATTGAATGAGACTGCAGGGGGAAGCTTATAGAATGAGGTGATATCTAATGGAGGGGAGAATTGAATGAGACTGCAGGGGGAAGCTTATAGAATGAGGTGATATCTAATGGAGGGGGGGATTGAATGAGACTGCAGGGGGAAGCTTATAGAATGAGGTGATATATAATGGAGGGGGAATTGAATGAGACTGCAGGGGGAAGCTTATAGAATGAGGTGATATATAATGGAGGGGAAATTGAATGAAGCTATCACCAGCACATAGATCAGGGGTCCTCAAACTACGGCCTGCGGGCCACATGCGGCCCACCAAGGACATTTATCTTGCCCGCAGGGTGTTTTTGCCCCCCTCTTTTTTTTACTTCAAAATAAAATATGTGCAGTGTGCATAGGAATTTGTTCATCATTTTATTTTTAAACTATAGTCCAGCCCTCCAACGGGTCTGAGGGACAGTGAACTGACCCCTGTTTAAAAGCTTGAGGACCCCTGACATAGATAAATGAGCATCGAGTAACTGTTAGGAAATCTTTTGAAAATGAAGTAAAAGCAAAACCCACATTTTTGCCCCTTTACTTCTTTCTGTAAAGGGATCATAATTCCCCTTGAATCATCTAGCTGGGTATGATGACACTCCCCACCCCCCCACTCCGGGGCTTTCCTACCTAGATCTCCTTGGCAGATGTCAGTTCTGTTGGCTCCACCAATGATAAATCGGGGATTCTCACAAATTTCCTGTGAAGCAAAAAGGAAAGATGGGGTCACCATGATCATAGCCACTAATTATGCCAGGTCAGTGTGTCGCACTGACCCCCATGTTTGACACGCCGCTCGTCTACACCCGAAGGACAAAGAGGCCTGTGTATTGAACACGGTCACTCCCATTTTTCAGGTCAAGAGGGTTCCAAGGAGGCCCACGGAGACCCAGTCAGCGCGTGGAGAGGTGGAAGCCAGCAGCTCACTTCCGTGCTCAGGGGCGCACTGCTCCCCCATCCTGCAGGAGGGAGGGTTCCGCCGCCTCAGAGTTCGGGTGGCAGCCTTCCCGTCGTCACAGCGTTGGTGAAGTGGCAGCCAGAAGCACAGCTTTTGCTTTGACTGTGGGTGTGGGAAAGGGACTCAGCGGTCTTCCTTCCCTAAGAGGAGGGACATATTTAGAGGTAGCATTTGTCTCAGGATCTGTAGGGCTTGATAGGTGGGGTGGACAGAGGATGGACTTGGCGTGGGGCTCGGAGGCATCCCTGTCTGTTGGTCAAGCCTACCAAATAGGGCACCAGCACCAGCACTCTCAAGTCTGGGTACCACGGATGATGCGCTCCCCCCACCCCGTGACACCCACCCTAGAGAGCCTCAGACAGAAGCACACTGTTGAAGATGGCCAGGCCTGATGGTATTTGTTGTGTTGCATGAGGTACTTGGATTCAGGACTGGCTGGCACCTAACAAAACCACAGAGGCACCCAGAGCTGAGCTGTTTCGACCAACAGAGGGTACGCTTGTTCCTGTTTGGATGTGTCTTACGGGTTTTCGCTTTTTTTTTTTTCAAAAAAGAGAAAACTTTTCTCCCCCTATCTATTTTAAAGTCATTATACATTCTGCGGCTTGGTCTTAACACCATTCTTCACAGCTTAAGAAGCCTTGCCAGTTCCGTGACCCATCTCCCTTCCTCCTCTCTTCCCTCCTCAGTCACACCCCCAATAAACGCAAATCTGCTGAAGTTCCCAGCACTCAGGGGTCTCCCCATTCAAACACCCTCCTGACAGAAGGTATCAATTTACAGTCCCACCCCCTGCAGGGGAGAGGGTCCCTTTGACCCCCACAAACACTCAGCATTGGAATTAATTTTTAAAGGGCCTTTGCCAATTTAATAAGGGCAAAATGGCATCTCGTTTGTTGCTTTGAGTTGAGCTATTTATGGAATGTCAGTGCATGTATTTCATCCGTTTTGCAGTTTGAGTATTAGAATTCTAAAGACAAACGTTCAGCAACTTAAAAAGAAAAAGATCAGTTCTGTGTTTTTTAAAACAAGCCCCCAGCTTGTGTCCTTATGTGTCTCCTGTATGTCATTCAGCATAGCATTTTTGCTTTTTAAATTTTCTATTGTGATTAGGCGAGGGTTTGCATTTTGTATTCTACAGTTTTAACAAGTTATCAGCCTTCCCACTTAGCAGCCTGCCCTGCACCCCCATTTTCTCATCTTCCTCTTGTCAGGTGCTACCCACCCCCTCACCAAGTTGTCACCTCTCTACCCTCTACCCATTTATCCCCAATACCCCTCCCTTCCCCTCCTACCACCGGCAGCCATCAAAGTCGATTTCTTTGGGTATAATACCCTTTATCCTAATTTCTTATAACAGTGACCTCGTACCATAGTTTGTGTTTGACTGACCTCACTCAGCGTAATGCCCTCTGAATCCATCCATGTCAGCAGGTGCTTCACAGGTTCACCGTTATTTTTAGTGACGCGCAGTTTTCCACCGCGTGTGGGTACCAGAGTTTATGCGTTCATTCTTCTGCTGACAGAAGGATTTTGGTTGTTCCCATCTTCTTGCTTTTGTTAACAGTGCTGCAATGAACATGAGTGGGCATAGACCTGTTTGCGCTGTGTTTGTTCTTTCTCTTTTTAAAATTGTGAATTAGGTGTGAGTATTTCTGTAGAACATATCCCAAGAGAGGGATTGCTGGGTCGTATGAGATTCCCAATTGTTTGAGGAAGCACCATATTGCTCTCCACAGTAGCTGTAGTGTTTTATAGTCCCACCAGCAATGAACGAGGCTTCTAATCTCACCAGACCCTCTCCAGCATTTGTCATTTTCTTTCTTTTTTAAAATAAATCATTTTCTTGGGGACTTGTACAACTCTTATCACCATCCATCCATCCATCCATCCATCCATCCATCCATCCATCCATCCATCCATGTATCCATGTGTCAAACACATGTGTACATTTGTTGCCATCATCATTTTCAAAACATTTTCTTTCAACTCGAGCTCCTCATTTCCCCCCTCCCTCTCCCACTCTCCCTTCCCCCTCATGAACCCTTGATCATTTATTTTTTAATTTTTCATGTCTTACACTGACCAATGTCTCCCTTTACCCACTTTTCTGTTGTCCATCCCCCTGCGAGGGAGGGTTATAGGTAGATAATTGTGATCGGTTCCCCCTTTCTCCTCCCACCTTCCCCTTATCCTCCTGGTTATGGCTACTCTCCATATTGGTCCTGAGTTGTTTATAGGTCCTGAATTCCCTCTGTTTCCAGCTCTTATCTGTATTAGTGTACATGCTGTGGTCTAGCTGAATTTGTAAGGTAGAACTGGTAGGTAGATCATGATAGTGGGGGTGGGTTGGGGAGGAAGCATTAAAGAATTAGAGAAAAATTGTATGCTTCATCGGTGCTATACAGCACCCTGATTGGGCTGTCTCCTCCCTGTGACCATTGACTTTGGGTCTCCACTCTGCATTCCCCAACCCCCCTTCACAAGGACATGATTTTTTGTTCTGGGTCTTTGATACCTGATACTTGATCCTTTTGACATCTCATGATCACTAAGGCTGATGTGCTTCTTCCATGTGGACTTGGTTTTTTCTCAGCTAGATGGCTGCTTGTTTATCTTTAAGCTTTTAAGACCCCAGATGCTATATCTTTTGATAGCCGGGCACCATCAGTTTTCTTCACCACATTTGCTTATGCACCTGCTTTGTCTTCAGTGATCGTGTTGGGAAGGTGAGCATCTCAGAATGCCAGATTATTAGAACAAAGTGTTCTTGTGTTGAAGGAGTACTTGAATAGAGGCCCAATATCCATCTGTTTCTTTAATATTAAACCTATAAATATATGTACATAGACCTATTTCCCCATCGTCATGTATATAAATATATTTGCATATGTACATGCCTTTATTTAGACCTCTAAAATGCCCTTTGCCTCCTAGCATTTTCCTCTATTTCCTTTGACTTCCTCTTGTCTCACTATCATGTTCAGCCTTCATTTGGGTTTCAGTAATTCCCCTTGGCTACATTCCCCTTGATCAAGCCCCACCAGGCCTCCTACATCCTCCTGGCCATCGATTTTAGGTCACTTGTTGTTCCCTTGGCATATGTCATTTTCTATTTGCTGGTTGTTGTATTTTTGTTTGTTTTGTTTTAACTTTGCTATTAATGCCAGGGTGAGGTTAGATATCTCATCATTGTTTAGATTTGCGTCTCTTGAGGGGCTAGAGATGGTGCTCATTTCTTCATATGTTTTTTGGCTGCCACTGTTGTCTTTGGGGCACACAATGCTTTCATGCCTCTTCCACGGTCTAGCACAGCTCAGAGCTTCGTTCCTCCGCTGACAAGAGTCATATTCCGTTGTCTCTCTGTGTCACACTTGGCTTATCCACTCTTCTACAGAAAGGCATTTAGGTTATTTCCACCTTTGGGCTATTGCGAATAGCCCTGCAATAAACACTAGTGGCTGTGGATCAGTTTTTGTCCCGGCATTCAATTTTCTGGGGGTATATGCCTCCCTAGGAGGGGAATCTCTGGATTGTACATAATGATATTTTAAAGGACAACGAGATGACCTTGAAAGGATGACCAGAACGCAATGAGAAACCTCTGAGTACATATGGGAAGAGTCAAGTATTTATTTGTTTTTTCTTTCTCTTCGACACCAGCTAATTCAATATAAATGATCTAGTATTGTGTCTAAAAATCTACCACGAAGTGTTCACATATATTTTGTACTCATCGATATGGTTTATTAATAGCAATGACTAAAATGTATTGAGATTATACTTTGCACCAGGCACTCTGCTGATTTCCATATATTATTTTACTTCATGTTCACAATGATTCGATGAGGTAAGTTCTTTTATTATTCCCATTTTACATATGCAAAAACAGAGGCACAGGGAGGCTAAGCTTCTTGCCCAGAGTGTAGAGCAGACTTCAAACTAATGTCTAACCAGAGTACATAGTCTTCCATGGCATTATAGAAATATTGAGTAGAAACTGTCATTTCCATGATAATGCAAATCAGAAAACAGAAAACTCTCATTATTTCAAATAAGACTCCATCCTATTTGGATAAAAATAAGCCAACTAAGGCACAGTGGACACAGGTTGTTTTTGCCTCCCTGAAATACATTTTTCTTCTTTGGGGACTGCAGTTACTTTTTCAGTGGAGAATAACTTCTGGCAGTGGTTCTGGTTGGGCGGTACCCTCCAACCAGTTCCAGAAATTCTAGAGGCCATTAGAATGTGAGCAGTTGACTCAGAGATAGGCACATGATCAGGCCCCAGACTTTCATTGTAATTATTGGGGGTGTGTGTGTTACATCCTTTTCGTTGAACATTGCTAAACTAGTTTCCTGTGACCCTAGTTGCCCCATTATGAAGTTAGCCTGCCCGAGCATAAAGCCAGCACCAAGGAAACCAGAGACGAGGCAATTAGCTAGCTGGCTAGTTACATACAGACAAATCCCAAACTTCAAACTCATTGCATTCGAGTTGGTGCTGCTCACAGCGACCCTGTAGGACAGGGTAGAACTTCCTCCGTGGGTTTCTGAGACTAGAACTCCTTATGGGAGTAGAAAGCCTTGACTTTCTCCAACAGAGCAGTTGGTGGTTTGGAACTGTGGACCTTGTAGTTAATAGTCCAGTGTGCAACCCACTATGCCTCCAGGGCTTGTCCCACATTGATATAGACAAAATATCCATAGATTATAGATTGTTGGTGTTACCAGTTACCATTAATAGATTAATAATTAGATTAATAGATACATAGATGTTAAAAACCAAGCCAAACCCACCACCACTGCGTTAATTTGACTGGTAGCCACAGTATAGGATGGAGTAGAATTGTGTCCTGAGTTTCCTAAGACTGTAAATCTCTATGGAAGCAGACAGCCTCATCTTTCTTTCATGGAGTTGCTGGTGGCTTCGAGCCATCAACCTTTAGGTTGGAGGTTGGCAGGCTAATGGTTACTTAAATCATCGGGCTCCATATCTAGATGATCAAACACAAAACAAAAATAAAACTCACTGCCATCAAGTTGATTCCAACCCGTAATGACCCTAGAATACAGGATAGAACTCCCCTGGTCCCCCACTGGTTTCTGAGTCTGTAACTTTACGAGAGTAGAAAGCCTCATCTCTTTTCTTCAGGAGCCACTGGTGGTTTTGAACTACTGACCTTGTGGTTAGCTGCCCAACTCATAACAACTATGCCACCACGGCTCCCTTTTTCTACACAGACAATAGGTAGATAATATGAGAAATTGTCACAACCAAGAGGAGCCTAGGAGACATGACAGCTAAACATAATGCCGTGTCTTGGACATGATTTATGAACAGAAAAAGGGCTCCAGGGGAAGACGGAGGTGATCTGCAACAAGCATGGACTTCAGTTACTCGTGGTCTATCCATGGGGTTCACTGAGGGCAACAAACATGGCGCACTCCTGGGGACACTGGGTGGAGGAAGAGCGGACCTCTGCACAATCTTCTCAATTTCACGGGAAATCAAAAGTGGTTCTAAATGAAAAGGCATCTTTAAAACTAGGAATAGCTCACATAGTTTTCACACACCTTAATGGAGCCTCTTGGACATCCACGGGGTTATACACATTCCACCTGGGAGACCACAGGTACAGAGAGAGCCCTGCCTGAAGGCACTGAGTCCCTTGTGGTTAAAGCAAACCCCCAGGAAGTGACCATAGGAACCCCTCGTTGCTGCGGAAAGTAGCCTTTGACAAACTGTTCCATCCTGAAAGGAGTCTGGCTTGTCGCATTGACTTGTCTGTTAGGACTAACACTGTCCCGATGAGCCAGCGTTGGTGAAATGCCAAAGGAGGCAAGTTCCCAGCCTCCTCCAGCCCCCCCCCCCCCATTTATTCACTGTTCACCACCTTTCCTGGGTCTCTCCCTGAAACTATGAGCTCAGTACTGTCAACCACCCTACTTTCCCAGCCCTTCATGACATCCTTCTCCCCAGAAGAAACTTGATAATCAATTGTACCTTAACTCAATTCGTGCCCTCTTGAAAACACAATGTCAGGAACCTATCCAAGCCAATAAACCAGACTCACTGCCATCGAGTTGATTCTGACTCGTAACATCCCTATAGAGCAGGGTCGAACAACCTTTACGGGTTCCCAAGATTATAACTCTCTTACAGGCGTAGAAAGCCTCATCGTTTTCTCTCTGAGTGCTGGTACTTTCAAATGACTGGCCGTGTGATTAGCAGCCCAGTGCATAACCACCATGATACCAGAGATCCCTCAGGAACTCCCAAAAGTATAATCATTTCTAGCCCAGGAATAGAAACTAGCATCTCCAGTTTCTGGAGGAAGCAGGGCATGCTTTGGGGACCTGAAGCATGGGGAAAGAAGACCCCCTAAGAAGCCACTAGTTCAGTGAGGGAACCCCTGACCTTGGCCTCTAGACCACTTGACTATCTGTTCCCTGGTGCTCTCCTAAGCCCGGCCCCTCCCTCCCTACCTTGGGTCTTTTCCACAGGATGGCCTTCACGTTGGTTTTCTGGCTCAGCTTAAGGGAGCCCAGGGTTTGAGCACTTGAGGGAAACATGGGATCTTCAAAGAGACGCTGCTGCTCCAGGCACCGTTGTTTGAGAACAATAAAATCTTGGCCCTTGAACTTGAGGGGCTGTGTGATGGTGCCCTCTCCATTTCTCCTGTCCCTCCCCCGGATCACACGGTCACAGAAGAATTCTGGCAGCAGGTGGGGCATGGTGACCGCTCAGGGAGTGCTGTCTCCGTCCCTCCCCAGACCTGAGCCTCCCGTGAAGGGGACGGGCCTAGAGAGATCCTCCACCCTCAGCAGCGAGGTGCCAGTGAACAAGGCCCAGGCAACGCAGAGAAAGGCCTGGGGTCCGAGTCAGCAGCTTTGACTGGAGGCCCTACAGCCCATCGTCAGCGAGGGCAGAGGGAGCCACGGACCGACCTAGGGCAGACTCTGAGAGTACCTCCCTGCTTTGCTGGGATGAGAAAATATAGTGACAGAGAGACTTCCCTTGCCTCAGCAAAAGGCATTCATGCCATTGACACTGTAGGCCAAAGGGCAATCTCGCGGGGCCTTCTAAACAGCTGTATGCACGAATCCTATGCGGGCTGCTGAATGCATAGGAGAAATCTGCTCGCAGCCTTTGTCTGTGGGTAATGAAGCCTCTAGTCTCTCCGCACCCCTGCCCCCCTCTAGACGTGCCTGTCCATTTAACTCGTTGCTGTCAGTTCCGCTCATCATGACCTTGTAGGACAGAATACAATTGCCCCAAAGGGTTCTCATGGCCGTCAGTCTTTATGGGAGCTGAGTCCAAAGCTTTCTCCGGCAGAGCCACAGGTGGGCTAAAATGGTCTACCTCTTGGGTGGCAGCTAGGGATCCTGCCTGGCATGTAGGGCCACTTTCATCAGTGAGAGGGGTCCAGGAGGTGGGTAACTGGACCTCAGAGGCTGACCCCTGTGAGTGTGGGCCCGGGGCAGGGAACAGACATCTATGGTTGCAAACTCAGGACCTTTGGGGCAGAGAATGAGTCCTGGTGGTGCCGCGTGTTAAGCAACCAGAAAGATCACGCTCTAGGGACTCAGCAGCTGCTCTGCCGTAGGAGAAGGATGAGGCAGTCTGCCTCCCTAAAGGGTTACATACAGCCTTTGACACCCCAAAAAGAAAAACCCCAAACCTGCAGCCATTGGGTTGCTTCTGACCCTTAGCGACCCCATAGGACAGAGTACCAGCGCTTCCCACGGGTTCTGAGACTGTGACTCCTTATGGGAGCAGTCAGCCTCATTTTCCCCCCACGCACCAGCTGGTGGGTTTGAGCTGCCAACCTCGCAGTCAGCAGGTAGTGGTTCTATTCCATCCTGTAGGGTGGCCAGGAGCTGGGATTCCCTCAGCTCCGGTGAGGTTGGTTTTGGCAGAGAAGGTGGTGCGTGAGAAAGGGAGGGTCAATGTGTGTTGAAATAATGTTCTGAAGAAACTTCAGCTCTTTCAAAGGTCCCCCATGCTTGACTGGGTAGCTCTTGAGAGAGCAAGGAAGTGTGCCGGTGGGAGCTCAGGCCCCCTTTCAGCTGTGGTCTACTCTGTTTCTCACAGTGTGGGCCTGGGATGACCTGCATCAGAATTACCTGGAACACCACTTTAAAATGCAACAGGTTCAAAAGAAAGGCTGGACACTGATTGTGGTAGCCATTGTATAATTCTACTTGACGTGGTTGAAATGTCATTCCAAATATGGAATGATGTTATATGCATTAAATCCCAACTAATTAAAATAATGCAACAGGTTCCTGGGGTCTCTCATAGATCTCTGGATTCAGAAACTCTTGGTAGGGATAGGAGACTTGGCATTTTAAAATAGGCACCCGGGGGGTTCTTGAATTCACTAAGGTGTTAAACCAAGATGATAGCATTACAGGGTACTACAATAGCTCAAAAGAAAAGAGAGGTCAGATCTTTTGAGCAGAAATGTACTGTTGGAAGCAATCCAAAATCAGTGGTGAGAAGGGTGTGAGAGGCCTGGTAGGGCTTGATCAAGGGCAATATAATCGAGAGGAATTACGGAAACCCAAATGAAGGCTGAACAAGATAGTGGGACACGAGGAAAGTAAAAGGAAAA
>NW_022103905.1:601077-604378 GCF_000313985.2 Echinops telfairi | reverse complement strand
ATGGATTGTGATATGAGTTGTACAAGCCCCCAATAAAATGATTTTTTTAAAAGTACTGCTATATAATTCAGTTCATAAGGGAACATAAAACCCACTGCCATCAAGTCAATGGAGTCAGTGACCATTGTTTAAAAATGTGAAGTAACACAGAAAGTACATATTAGAATATCAGTCTCTTGACTGCTCTCTTCACTGCCAAATCCCTTTCCCCAGAGACAGCTGCATTGAATGATTTTATCTCATTTGGAGGGAAAGGGAGGAGCTTACCTCTATACACAGGAGCTTCCACAAATTATGGAAGAATTCCATTATCTCTTCATTCCATTTTCCATAAACTTTTGAAGCTCCTCCTTATTTCTAACTAAAATGTTTACCTTTTTAGTTTATTCAGTATTAAAAAATATCTATTGATTTAATATTTTAGTGAATGAAATCTAGGTCTCTTACATGATACTTTGCTCACCAACCTCCCCAAATAGTTATAAATTATGATTAGGTCATAATTCAGCACTGACTTTATGTGCAGTGTTGAATGGTGATTCTCTAGAAGATAAGCCCAGACACGTCCTAATCCCCAGAATGTGTGAACATGACCTTATTTGATAAAAGGATCTTGAAGATCCAGTTAAATTAAGGATCTTTTTAAAAAAAAAATCATTTTGTTGAGCTATCATTCCCTCATCATACAGCCCGGCACTTCACTCCTATTCAGAAGCGTGCAGCCATCACCCCCGTGCACCGTGGGGCATTTTCTTCCTTCTTCTCATCACTGGTGCTGATAAACTAGGGATCTTGAGAGGAAATTATCCTGGATTTTCCAGAGCCCCTTTAATACTTCTGAGAGACAAAGGAGTGTGGTTGGAGGTGGGATGCCAGTCCTCCACCACTAATCGTGGGTTTAATTAACACAGTTATATGGTTGAGATATATAAATATATTAAAGTCATCGAGAGCATGAGATAAAAGAGATATTAAAATAATGGAGTCAGACACATTTCATGGTAGCAATGCTCACCTCAGCCCTGCTTGGTGGTCCACGTGGAGCGAGGGGGAAGGGAAGGAGGGCAAAGGGAAAGGGAACAGGGGAGGAGAGGTCAAGGGAGGAGCTGAGAGAGAGGGGGCCCTCTCTATTGCCAACCCAGGCCTATATACCTTTGTGGGCATTTAAGCCCACTAATTAGAGGTAAAGACATATGTCACAGGAAGGGGTTGCACTATAGGTTATACAGTAATGGAAGGGGGTGGTCTAGGGGCATATACGCAATAGGAAGTGGAGGGATTGGGGGTATGCATGCGACAAGATGGGTGGATCCTAGATTCAGGATGGCAGCTTAACTTTGGATGTCACAGAGGGTGGGGGCGGGTATCTGTTCTCTGGATCTCCATAAGAACCATTATCAGTAGGGTGTAAATCCCACTTACAGGAACCAAATCAATGACTGCAGGCCTCTCCGTTGTCCTTAACAGCAGGGAGGGGGCCTCCCGTAGACTGGTGAGTGACTGTCTTCAGGGAGGATGTCTGTAAGCATCTGACCTCCCCCCACAAAAGAGAGAGAATACATTTCTACTGCTTTGCATGACCAAGTTAGTGGTGTTTCTTGTGGTAGCTTGGAAAACAATACATTATGATAAAATACTCATATTATTTAGTTCTTAGCCATGCAACATGCTGTGATTTCTTTCCTTTCTGAATAAATGTTTTTTTCTCCAATTGTTAATAATCTCTTATTTTCCTATATATCCAATAATGCTTTCCCCAAGCAATAATTTTTCCAAATACTTGGATTTATCAGCTACTGATGCTAATCTAGCAGTTACTTGTCCCCTTCATCAAAGCCTTATTTCCCAACCTCTTATTACTAAATGGGACAGTTGCATGCATAATCAATAAAAGATTAGTATCCAGGATATAGATAAAGAACTCAATTTTAAAGAGATGACAGAAATATGGACAATAGGCACGAGCTGCCACTTCGTGGGCAGTGAAATCACAAAAGACCAAGATATATGAGAAAGACCAAAAAAAGCCCTGCTACAAACTCATGGAAACCTTTATTAAGCAAAATATCAAATCACGAAGCTACTGGTTTTCAACATATCTTCCTTCTAGGCTGTACGCTTCTGAGAGTGGTGTTTCCATCCCTCTTACCCTGGCCTGAAGAGTCCTTCTCCATCCTCACCTGATCAAAACAGGAATTGTGGCGTCCTCGAGGGACGCAAATTGTGTTCCTTTTAAAATGCTTGAGTTTGAGGCAACAAAAAGAAGTCTGGGAGGGCGAGTCCAGAGCTATCGGATGGATGGCATAAGGTTTCCCAACAAAATTCTCATAGGACAGCCCTGACTAGTCTCAGAGAACGAACAGGTGGATTGTCATGATGGGGAAAAAAATTCCTTGGCACAAATTTCGTGGTCTTTTTTCCCACTAATGTTGTTCTCAATTTTCTTAAAACACCTTCAGAATAAGTCCCCGTGATTGTCCTATGTTCCGGAGAAAGTCTATGAAGATTACCCCTTTGGGATCTCCCCAAACGATCATGATAACCTTCGGTGCTGACTTTTCGGCCTGGAAGTGAACCGGCTGGTCCAGCAGCTCCCCTGAGGAGCCTGTGTGTTGGCTGGATCTTTTTTGGAAGGCATCTTAAGGAGATTCAGCCTGTCTCAATCCCGAGAGAACTTGTCCGCAGTTATCCACTGATCGCAGAGACGCGTTCAAATAGGGTTAGTTTGGGATAAACCCAGGCATGGATGAGCCGGAGAGGCTGTAGCAATACTTTCACAGGTATCCTCATACTTGAATGCATGAGAAGACGCTCAGCCTTACGAGTAAGCAGGGAAACACATCTTTTCATACATGACCTGCCGTTTATGGCCCCACCTCCTGTTTTCAACATTATACTGCTGAGTCATGCCAAGTTGTTAGTATGATGCCTACCGTTCGGTCTTCCCCATGACCCTCAAGAGGAGCTACTGTCTTGTGGAATATGATAGAAGGCTGTCTTCCAGGTTATTTATAGACATGTCACTTTCATGGAAACCTGTGTCTCCTCCCCACCCTGGGATGACATGGTCAGGATTACCTGCTGAGCAAAGAGGGAGGCTGGCTCTCTAATGGGTACTATTTTGACCGAGTTATCACCATCTCCGTTTATTGACTCATTGTGCCCAGCCTGCCGTCATTGCTAATGTTAGGTAGGCCAGCATAGGACTGGGGTTTGTCCGTTAACGCGTGCCCAGAGGGCCAAGCTAGGGGAACAAAGGAGTGGCACAGCGCACATGTTCAGGGTTCCCGCCGGTAGGCAG
>NW_022103905.1:590620-600741 GCF_000313985.2 Echinops telfairi | reverse complement strand
CTTCCAGCTAGGCCGCATGTCCGGGAGGAGCCCCTTGGGTGCCGTGTAAACCTGAAACTTCTTCTAACTTTCATAAAACTCACTTTGATCACGAACCAGGCTTCGGCGTGAATTCTTTCTCGTGCGGAGCCAAGGACCGAGGTATAAATCTAGCTCCAGAGAGATCTAACACTATCTCCTTTAATCCTGACATCCTGAAAGCTGGAATTCCTGTCATAGTTCAGGAAACCGAGACCCAGGAATAGTCAGTCTCTTGGCCGAGGCCACATGTTGTGTAGGGCTGGGCTTCCAGTCAGGATTGTCTGACTTCAATGCCTAGCCTCTTCGTCCACGCCTGCCCTTTGTGGCCCGTGCTGATAGTGGCTGCTGCCTTTCCTTGAGTGTCCACTAGGAGGCAGGCCTTTCAGAACCATCAGGCGAGGAGAACCTCATGGTCCCCATTCTATAAGAGAACAGTGAAACGTGAAAGGTGAATGGCAGAGCCGAGAGTCAGACCGAGGTCTGTTGGGGCTCTCCGTGCAGTGGTCTCCATTCTGAGCTACTCTGTACAACGTCTCCAGTTCTTCCTCTTGTGGTTAGCCCAGTGATCCCACTTCTCTAAACTGTCTGACTGACTGCCTACCCAGCAGACTGCAAACAGACCTTCCAACTCAGGTTCATCGGGACGTTGAATAATTGCCCGGGGGAAGAAGAAGCTGTATAGATAAGGGCTGAAGGCCCTGGGAGCAGAGGGCTCCCAGTACACAGCATGTGTTTTCTATAGTTCAGTTCCCTCCCTCACTAGCACTAGACTCTCACATTAGCATGGTGGAGTCACTGATTTTTTTAATAAATCATTTTATTGGGGGCTCTTACATATATTATAACAATCCATACATCCATTCTATCAAGCGGACATGCACAAATGTTGCCATCAACAATTTCAAAGCATTATCTTTCTTCTTGAGCCCTTTGAGATCAGCTCCTCTTTATTCCCTTCCTCCCCCTCTTGAGCCCTTACTATATTATGTATTATTATTATAATTAAACAAATCATTTTATCGGGGTTTTTTACAGTTTTTATAACACCTATACATCCATTGTGTCTAGCACATTTGTACATATGTTGCCATCATCGTTTTCAAAACAATACTTGAGCCCTTGGTATCAACTTCTCTTTTTTCCCTCCCTCTCACACCCTCTCACCCTCATGAACCCTTAATAAATTATAAATTTTTATTATTTTCATCTTATACTGTCTGATGTCTCCCTTCACCCACATTTCTGTTGGGGGTGATGGTTATATGGCAGTCATTATGTTCGACTCCCCCTTTCTATCCTTTCTCCCCTCCACCTTTCCTACCCTCATGATATTGCTTCTCCCTTTACTGTTCTTGAGCGGTTTATCTGTCCTGGATTCCCTGTGCTTCCAGGTCTTATCTGTACCAGTGTCCATGCTCTGGTCTAGCTGGATTTGTAAGGTAGAACTGGGTCATGATAGCGGTGGGGAAGAAGTATGAATGAACTAGAGTAATGGTTCTCAACCTTCCTAATGTCACAACCCTTTAATACAGTTCCTCATGTTGTGGTGACCCCCAACCATAAAATTATTTTTGTTGCTACTTCATAACTGTAATTTTGCTACTGTTCTGAATTGTCATGTAAATATCTGATATGCAGGATGTATTTTCATTGTTACAAATTGAACATAATGAAAGCATAGTTGTTGGGAGCCGGTGGCCATTAAGGCCTTAGCCTCAGCCACGTAGCTGAACTTAGCTGCTTCCTGGTTGTTAAGTTTCGTCTTTCATTGCTTAAACCTGTGGGGAACTGGCCCTGCCTAAATTCCTGCCCAACCCAAACTCCGCGTTCCTAGCTACATGCTCTGTAGCACGGGCGGTTGTAAAAGCTGACCTTTTCATCCATTGGTTAAAAATGCCGAGCACTCATTGGACTACAGACATATCATGTTGGGAATACGCAATATGCCTGATGAACCTTAATTTGCATGCAGGACGTCTTTGAGAACTAGCGCGTGCCTTTTTACCTGCAGCTGATTGGTTAACATTCTTATACTTCATTATAATATACATGTTGGATTGGATGATGTGCAGCACACCTTATTAAAATATGTACCTCCCAGTTCTCCTTTATATACCCCGAGCTTTGCCCAAATAAATCGAGCTTGATCAGCGTTTTGTCTTGCTCCATGTCTCCGTGTCTTTCCTTCCATCCAGGTTCGTCTTTCCCTCCAGGGCCCTGCTCGTGTGTCCCGCAGGTCGGGACGCTACACATAGTGATTCATCACAAAACAATATGTAATTATATATTGTGAAATATTTATTTCTAATGACAAATGAATGAACTTTTGTCTTGAATCATGGTGTAGCATGGGTAACAGGCTTCACACCGGGGTACTCGTATGTGGGCATATCTGCACGTGGGCGGACCCGCCTGGAGACAGATTGAGGAGCAGTGTCTCAGTTCCTAAGACCATCAGAAATATGATGCCTGTGAAATGGTCATTCAATCCCCAAAGGCGTCGTGCCCCACAGGTTGAGAACCGCTGAACTAGAGGAACGTTGTGTGTACCCGGGCTGGAAGTCCCTGCTTTTGTGCCTACCTAGGATTTCTACTTTTTGCACTTGAATAATAGAGGTCAAGTGACCCTCCAGTTGGAGAGATTCACAGGCTAGGGTGTTCATTTTAGGGTGATAGGGTGCATGGAGAAAGTTACTGGGGCAAGACATACTGTGGTATTACCACAGGTCTATGTCACCAATGGTCAGCCGAAAGCTTCCAACTTCAGAGGGCTGATGGGATGGTCAACCCCTGGGTCATAGAAGTCAGAGGTGAGCTGCCCCCTGTTTCTCACTCCCTTCCTTTAATTCCATTTCAAGGAACCCAATGGAGAAGCGTACCTTGAAGAAAGGACATATTCCCGGTGTGGGCCAACAAATGCACAAGGTGAGCAAAAGCTATTTTGCCATGCCAGAAAACAAAGCAGCTGTCCAGGATCATGAGAGCATGTCACAGGATGCGAACAACTTAGAGGAGGGCTCCCACTCGCCAAGATGGGACAACGTGAGCACCAGAAAGAAGAATGGCTGCAACAGATGGGGACTCCTCACAACGCCTCCTACCGGCCTCCCTCTTTACAGGGTACCCTTTCAGGCTGTAATATTTGAGAATTCGGGGAACATGTGGCTTATGGCAATAAGACACAGAGTTAGAAAAATCATACCCACGGGGTGAAGTTAAGGAGCCCTGGTAGGACCATGGTCAAGGGCTTGGCTGCTAACAGAAAGGTGGACAGATTGAACCCACCCCAAGAGCTCTGTGGGAGAGCTGGGCATCTGCTCCTGAAAAGATGGCCGTTGAAAAGCCTCCGGGCAGCTCTGGTCTGCCCCAGGGTGCCGCTCTGAGTGCACAGTCCACTGCCACACCACCACAGGGCTCAAGGAGAGAAACCTTGTGACGGGGAGGGCGTGGCCTGATTCAGGGAGAGGAAGGATTACTGTCAAGAGGAAACCAGCTGGCTGTATGTCACTGTCTCCTGAGCTGGAGCCAGAAATCATGGGCTGTCATGGTGGCCAGGACAAGGGCAAATTTTCAGATTGTTCAGGTGGCAAGCCATAGGTGATTGGAGGAGAGGGGACGTCCTTTAAAAACCTGGACACCAGGAAAGAAAGCCTTCCGTCTATCTAAGATGCTCCCAAGCCATCCCAAATCCTGTGCACTGGCATGCGGCTGTGCACTGCGGTCCTAGTGTCTGGGATGTGCAATATGCTTCTCAAGGTCCAAAGGTGAGGATATGAACTTGAAGGATGTCTGAAAACTGTACAGCAGGCTTTGGCTTGTGTGGTAGCTCTACTTGAGCGCTCTCTGGGTGTGGGCTGGGGCCCCACTCCTTCTTGGAGATGGAGGACAGTGTGTCTTGGACACCCCCTTCTTGGATCGGTGAGGGCAGGGCCCTCCGCACCCCCTCCGAGCTCAGTGAGTTCCTGGCAGTTTATTTCTGGACACTTCTCTCTCTTTCCACACACTGACTTCCCGTGTGTTTTTTCGGTCCTGCCTGTATAAGTCAAGGCACAACCTCCTCCCAAGGCACAACCTCCACAAGCGCCTTCGCAGCTCGGCGAAGACGCCTTTCAGGGTCAGCCCCTCTGCGGGTAACCCTGCTGCAGCTTGGCCTTCTGCCCTGTTCTCCCCGCGGTCCGTTTCCATCTCCTGACTCGTTTTTCCCCCACTGTGTGAGTAAACTAACACATTTTTTCCTGTCTCCTCACCCCAGAAAGCAATCAAGGAGCAGGGGTGCTTGAGGTGGTTACAGGTAGGGCTACTAAGCACAAGGTCAACAGTTTGAAACCACCAACCCCTCTACGGGAGAAAGATGAGGCTTTCTACTCTATAAAGAGTTACAGTCTCAGACCCCCGCGGGGCAGTTCTAGCCTGTCCTATAGACTTCTAGGAGCCAGAGTGAACTCGGTGGCTGTGCGGCATCTGAGAAAGCAAGCTTGCCTGCCCCTTCCAACTGGCAGACACCTCCTGCAAGGACATGAATCTATCCAAGAGGAATTCCATGGTGCGGTGTTCTCCATTCCATCACGATCGTTTCATTTGGGAGAGATGTAGGTTCTGCCAGGGGAAGGGTGCAGAGAGTAAGCCACACTCCCAAATACAAGTCTGCAGTAGTAAGGAAACCTGAACGGAAGAATGTTGTGCTTTGTCCTCAGAGCCTTTTTTTTTTCCTAGAGGAAAGAACTCAGAGGCAAAGGACATTTATAGAGGTCTAAATACAGGCATGTACATAAGTAAATGTATTTATTTATAACAATAGGGATACAGGCCTATGTACATATATTTATAGGTTAAGTATTTAGGTAGCAGACAAACATTGGGCCTCTACTCAAGCCCTCCCTTAACACAAGAACACTTTGTTCTAATAACCTGGCATTCTGTGATGTTCACCTTCCAGACATGATGGCTGAAGACAAAATGGGTGCATAAGTAAATGTGGTGCAGAAAGCTGATGGTGCCTAGATATTACGAGATATCTGGGGCTTAAAGGCTTGAAGGTAAACAAGCAGCCATATAGAAAGGAAGCAACAAAGCCCACACGGCAGAAGCACACCTGCCTGTGTGATCACGAGGTGTCGACAGGATCAGGTATCGGACATCAGAAGACCCAGAACAAACAATCATATTGATGTGAACAAGGGGTGGGGGGAACGGAGTGGAGACTCAAAGCCCATCTGTAAACAATTGGACATCCCCTCACTGAAAGGTCACAAGGAAGGGATGAACCAGCCAGTGCAGTATAGCACCAACAAAACACACAATTTTCCTCTAGTTCTTTGATGCTTCTTCCCATCCACTATCATGACTCCAGTTCTACCTTACATACCCAGCTGGACCAGAGCATGTACACTGGTATAGATAAGAGCTCTCTATACACAGAACTCAGGACAGATAAAACCCTAAGAACAATAATGGGAGATACCATGAGGCTAGGGGCAAGCTGGGGAGAGAGGGGGAACAGATCACAATGATTAACGTATAACACCCCCCTCCGGGTGACAAACAACAGAAACATGGGTGAAGGCAGACCGTGGACAGTGTAAGATATGGAAATAATAATAATTTATAATTTATCAAGGATTCATGAGGATGGGAGGTTGGAAGGAGGGAAAAATGAGAAGTTGATACCAAGGGCTCAAGTAGAAAGAAAATATTTTGAAAAGGATGATGGCAACTTATGTACAAATGTGTTTGACACAATGGATGTATGGATTTTTATAAGAGCTATAACTAGCCTCCAATAAAATGATTTATTTAAAAAAAACAAAAAAACCTTTTCCCCCCTGGTGTATAATTTGCAGGCAGTGACTGACCCTCCAGCCCTGGGCTTCCTTACCTGCCTCTTGCCCTCAAATCTTGTCTCCATTTATCCATCTTTTCTACCTTTTGATAGCGCAGAGCTGGTCTCCACTTGCCCCACATTTCTCCGATGGGTGCCGTCCCTCCTACTGATTATCATTATCATTACCCCCAATCCTGCTGTGCTTTCCTGGCTCTGAGCCCTGATCTTCACTCCTGGGTTTAGCTGGTTCATTCACTTAACATCTGAGCCTTAAGGAAACTTCTCTTCCAGACATCCAGAAGCCCCGTAATGCTCCAAGCAGGTGACCTTATTCCTTGAGACTCCTCTACCCAAAGACCTTCCTGAATTGAATTTTTAAAGGATAGCATGTAGGCAATTTTTCCAAGCTTCAATTCATCATGAGAGCCATCCTTCACCGAGTAGAAAGGGTTATTGATGCTGGTACTTGTCTTGATCTTATCAGAGATGTGTCCATCACCCAGGGGCATGGCTGTCACCCAGCTGAAGGCAATGGAAGGACGTGCGATATGATTTCAGAGATGTTAAAATGTGAGCGGAAACGTGTCAGAATGGAAGGATGAAACAAACAAAAGATCACATCCCCACCTAACTGTCACTGTGTTACCCACCTCCTGTCCCTTGTCCCAAACCACTCTTCCATGCCATCTAGCAGCCCGGACGCAACCACAGCCACAGTCTCATGCCGTGGTCTTTAAGGACAGTGTCTCTTGTCCTTTCCCAAGCTCCTCCCATCGAGGCAGATCAACCTTCCCCCAGCTGCCTAGGGTGGATCAGCTTTGGGCCTGATGTTCTATGCAGAGTCCATGCTTGATAAAGGAGAGTCAGGGACCGTGCGCTGGGGCTGAGGCACCAAAGAGGCTGCCCTCTTCAGGGAAAGTTCCCACGAAGGAATTACCAAGGGTTTGAGGGTGCGCTGCAACTAGCCCCTCCTTATTCATCCCTCCAAAGGCACAAGGACTCTAAGTTGCCTTTGCTTTTGAGAGAGGTTGCCGGAGAGTGTATGGCAGTAGCGCGAGAACCTCTCCGCTCTGGTGTGCATGCAGCAAATGCGAGGGGGCGGGAGCAGGGAACCTGTGGCCACCCTCTTGATCTTTGTGGGTCTTTACAGGGTTGCCCTCAGTCAGAATTGACTGGATGACAATGAGCCTGGTTTGGGGTTACAGGCAGTCATGGAAGGAGCTGCCAAGTTCCCCAGCCAGGTGTGATCAACGTATGACTGACCCAAGGTTACATTCCTGGCTCTAGGATACGGTCACTTCAAACCAAGCACACATTTTCATAACAGATGTGATATTGTCGTGAGTGGCTGTCAGTTGTCAGTTGTTGAGGTTGCTCTCACACGTAGGAGCTTCTCCTATAACAGGATGAACTGTGGCCCAGTCCTGCCCCATGTTTGTGAACGTTACCACTTGTACACCCAAATCCGTTGTCAAGCCACCTCATGGAGGTTCTCTGGTTCTTTTACTAACCCTGATGGCCTTTTCTAGCAGTTGGTCTTTCCTGATGTCCAAAGTAAGCCAGCAAACTCCACTGTCCTTGCTTCTCAAGAACACTCTGGCCGTGTTCCTTTCAACCAGATTTGCTTGCTCTGGTGGCAGTGCACAGTTTTCAATATTCTTCGCTAACACCATGGTTCTAACCTGTCAATTCTTCCATCTTCCCTTTTCATTCTGAAATAGATGACCATAATTGTCCTAAAGGACAGGCGATCACTTGCCCCTGAAGGGAGGAGTTGATTGTAAGCACATATATCCTCATGTTCAACTGGACACTGATTTGTCTAGACCAAGCTTGGAAGACGCCTATACATTGCTAGGGTTAATACCTTGACTGGTCATAGACACCGATTAAGGAGCAATGTATGTAATATAGTTCTTATTGAATGAATACTCGCCCATGTGCCAGGTATGCTTTAAACCTTTAAGGCAGGGGTCCTCAAACTTTTTAAACAGGGGGCCAGTTCACTGTCCCTCAGACCTGTTGGAGGGCCAGACTACAGTTTAAAAAAAAAAACTATGAACAAATTCCTATGCACACTGTACATATCTTATTTTGAAGTAAAAAAATAAACAAGGCAAAAACACCTGGCGGGCTGGATAAATGTCTTCGGTGGGCTGCATGTGGCCTGCAGGCCATAGTTTGAGGATGCCTGCTTTAAGGTATATTAATTTATCAATCCTCATGCCAACCTTATGAAACTCTTCTATTACGATTATTCCCCACTTTTCAGATGGGCAATGAGCACATGACCAGAATTCTCATGTGTCTGTGGTACGCCTGGATTTGAATATGGGCATCTGAGCAGAGGGCCCTAGGCTCTTAGTCACTGTGCCATTCCATCCCCAACTGCTAGGGCCCAACCCCTGAGGTGTCACCTAATCCCTATTGTGGCTGGAGGAGGCCCAATAAAGGATACTCTATTGACTTTTGAACCGACAAAGGTGGGAAAAAATGGTGTAGGGCAGGTGAGAGTACAAAATACCACATCTATTATTACAAAGCTGATCTCCGCTTTTAACTCTCAGAAATGGGTCGATTGTATGGCTAGACACTAGGACTCTCGAGCCAGAATGCCTGTCTTTGAATCTCGGCCCCACTCTTCCCCAGCTAGCTGATCTAGAATAACTGACTTATTCCTCGGAGTCTCCTTTTCCTCAGCTGTAATGTGGGAACAGTAACTGCTTACCGAACAGGGTTGTTGTGAAGAGTAAATACACGAATATCTGGGACGCATGTAGAATCCCTGGCACATGGTGAAGATGGGCTATTAGCATCTTTATTAATTACCTAGATGCACGTGGCACAGATCTCAGCTTGAGTCCTCCTGGGGACCTGCCTCTGGAAAACTTGCTCCCAGGAGGAGTAGAGTACAAGACAGGCTTCTTACAGGCAGCTTGCGCTCAAGAGAAAGAAAGAGGAAAGGACTGGGCTTTGCAGATCTTGGATCTCTTTATAGATCCATGTGAGGGGAGGGGAAAGGAGCCTTGGTGGTGTAGTGGTTACACGTTGGGTTGCAACCAGCAAGATCAGCAGTTCGAAACCACCCGCCGCTCCTCAGGAGAAAGACAAGGCTTTCTACTCCCCTAAAAATACCCCAAAGGGGCAGTTCTAGTCTGTCCTGTAGGGCGGCTAGGAGTTGGAATTGACTTGATGGCAGTGAGTTTGGTTTGGTTGTGAAGGGGAGGGGAGAAGCCAGGAGGCCTGTCCTGCTGAAGTTCCCACCATGTGGATGGGTCATACCTTTCCCCCAACACCTGTCCTCAGTGCTGGTGGCCAAGAGGTCCTCAGTCTCCCAGAAGCTCTCTTCCAGAGGTCATGCTGTACTGCCCCAATGTAGCATGTCAAGAAATTTGGGCTTCATTGAACAATACTGCTTGATGTGATTAAATTATAGAAGGAGGATATGATATCTGTATTTGCTCCCAATAAAATGGCTTTGGGGTGAAAAAGAAAATTGGGCCTAACAATTGGTTGGAATCAGATTAATTGACCTGGGGATGGATGCATGATGAGGTGAGGGGAAGGCCATGCCGGGACACTGGTAAGAATGGGAGAAGAGATTGTAAATTATCTTGGGGACAGTTTGGCTGGACACTATTTTCTTTTGAGAGAGAGTGATTGAAGGTGCAATGTGTTATCTTAAGGAGAATTATAGTTGGCTATGCATTTGTTATCTTCCTTTGTCATCATCATCACCATCACCATCATTCTAATTGTAAAAATAACACTTGATTGGTGACGAAAAGTTTAGACTGATTTTCAATGATTCTGTACCTAAGAGAGTTGCTCTTCTTACCAACTGGGGTCTTAAAAAAGTTTGTGAGTGGCCTTTGAAGGTACAACCGCTGGTCTCTCCCACTTCAGGAGGGAAGAAGAGTGATGAAAATCAAAAGATACAGGGAAACAATTCATCCAGTGGACTCAGGGGCCACACAAACCTCAGTCTCCACAACCTGAGACCAGAAGAACTAGATGCTCTCAAAGGGGTCACATCTCAAGGTCCTGGATCGAGTGGGGAAAACATGTGGAACACAACCCCAAATCATGAAGGAGCTCAGGTTTACTGGTTAGCTAGAGACTGGTGGAACCCCCAAGACTATGGCCCTCAGTCACCTTTACACGTGGAACGGAACTCTCCTCGGTGGTTCTAATTTCAGCCAAACAAAGGACAAAGTTAGACAGGGAACAAAAAAACACTAGTGAGGCACACTGGACGTAGAATAACCAACCATTTGAA
>NW_022103905.1:581317-590520 GCF_000313985.2 Echinops telfairi | reverse complement strand
AGCTTGCGCTCAAGAGAAAGAAAGAGGAAAGGACTGGGCTTTGCAGATCTTGGATCTCTTTATAGATCCATGTGAGGGGAGGGGAAAGGAGCCTTGGTGGTGTAGTGGTTACACGTTGGGTTGCAACCAGCAAGATCAGCAGTTCGAAACCACCCGCCGCTCCTCAGGAGAAAGACAAGGCTTTCTACTCCCCTAAAAATACCCCAAAGGGGCAGTTCTAGTCTGTCCTGTAGGGCGGCTAGGAGTTGGAATTGACTTGATGGCAGTGAGTTTGGTTTGGTTGTGAAGGGGAGGGGAGAAGCCAGGAGGCCTGTCCTGCTGAAGTTCCCACCATGTGGATGGGTCATACCTTTCCCCCAACACCTGTCCTCAGTGCTGGTGGCCAAGAGGTCCTCAGTCTCCCAGAAGCTCTCTTCCAGAGGTCATGCTGTACTGCCCCAATGTAGCATGTCAAGAAATTTGGGCTTCATTGAACAATACTGCTTGATGTGATTAAATTATAGAAGGAGGATATGATATCTGTATTTGCTCCCAATAAAATGGCTTTGGGGTGAAAAAGAAAATTGGGCCTAACAATTGGTTGGAATCAGATTAATTGACCTGGGGATGGATGCATGATGAGGTGAGGGGAAGGCCATGCCGGGACACTGGTAAGAATGGGAGAAGAGATTGTAAATTATCTTGGGGACAGTTTGGCTGGACACTATTTTCTTTTGAGAGAGAGTGATTGAAGGTGCAATGTGTTATCTTAAGGAGAATTATAGTTGGCTATGCATTTGTTATCTTCCTTTGTCATCATCATCACCATCACCATCATTCTAATTGTAAAAATAACACTTGATTGGTGACGAAAAGTTTAGACTGATTTTCAATGATTCTGTACCTAAGAGAGTTGCTCTTCTTACCAACTGGGGTCTTAAAAAAGTTTGTGAGTGGCCTTTGAAGGTACAACCGCTGGTCTCTCCCACTTCAGGAGGGAAGAAGAGTGATGAAAATCAAAAGATACAGGGAAACAATTCATCCAGTGGACTCAGGGGCCACACAAACCTCAGTCTCCACAACCTGAGACCAGAAGAACTAGATGCTCTCAAAGGGGTCACATCTCAAGGTCCTGGATCGAGTGGGGAAAACATGTGGAACACAACCCCAAATCATGAAGGAGCTCAGGTTTACTGGTTAGCTAGAGACTGGTGGAACCCCCAAGACTATGGCCCTCAGTCACCTTTACACGTGGAACGGAACTCTCCTCGGTGGTTCTAATTTCAGCCAAACAAAGGACAAAGTTAGACAGGGAACAAAAAAACACTAGTGAGGCACACTGGACGTAGAATAACCAACCATTTGAAGTGGAAAGGCGCAGCATTGACCCAAGGACAAGCTTCCTTCAGAAGGGTTAGGAAAGAAAGAGGAATAGAAGTAGGAAATAAAATAGAAATAGAAATAGAAGAGTTTTTTAAAAATGCTCCCCTAAAGGCACATTTAGGGGTGCCATTAGGGATTATTTAGCCAGGTGCAAAGCCCCAGATCTCTAGGGTGAGGGGGGTGGCACAGGGAAGTTTACAAAGGCTGTGGCACACTTACCTAGAAGGTGGGCCTTTCTAATACAGTTTCACAGGGGCCTGTCAGCTGAAGAGCACTCCCTAGTTCT
Organism: Echinops telfairi; assembly: GCF_000313985.2. NCBI lineage: Eukaryota > Metazoa > Chordata > Mammalia > Afrosoricida > Tenrecidae > Echinops > Echinops telfairi. Next base: position 588,872 of record NW_022103905.1, on the reverse strand, counting down.
CCTGTTTCTTCCTCCCAATCCACTGAGACCTTGGTTTTGGCATTGATCCACCCCTAATCTCTGGCAGACCTAGGGACTCCATTCTCAGCTCTACTGGGGTTGATCTGATGACCCACGCAGTCTAGACAGTACAAGAGACTCACTGATATATCAGGCAGAATTTGCCTTTAGGAGACACCATGATGGAGTGAACACATCATCACTTTGGATTCAAGTATACCTGGGTTCAAATGGAGACCCCACTTATTATCCCTTGGGCCTCAGTTTTCTCTTCTATAAAATGTTTACATTTCTCTGATGACCTAGTGGGTTACGTGTTGCGTTAACTACTGGGTGAGCAGCTTGAAGCCCCATCTGCTCCAAAAGAGAAAGATGAGGCTTTCAACTCCCTTAGAGTGCTACCGACTCGTGAACCCCCAGGGGCAGTTCCCTGTTCTACAGGTTTGCCATGAGTTGGAGCAGACTTGATGACAATGGGTTGTTCTGGTGAGGATCAACTAAATCAGTGTCTCCATTTCCTTCCCTTAGGGTAATTATGGCTAAATATCTTAATAAATATTGTGCATGGTGCTGAGCACCTTATCTAGATGATCTTGTTGAACTCTGACAATAGCCCTTGGAGGTAAGTTCTTATTGTTATCTCCATTTGTAGCCGAAGAAACTGAGGCTTGAAGAAGGATGCCTGCGAGGTCACAGAGCTGACACTAGTGCACATGAGACGTGAACCCAGGAGCCTTCCTGAGCCCCACTTCTTAGCCAGCCAGGGAGCCAGTTTTCCCAAGGGTGAAGGCCGGGCTTGCTGGAGACTCATTTGCATGCGTCAGGCCACACTCGCCTTGGTGGATTCTGAGCAGATGACAGTGACAGCCAGAGTGACAACTGCCCCAAGTGAGTGTTGTCCTCGGTGAGTTGGGTCACTTTCATTTCTTGCTCTCCTTTGTCTGCAAGTGTAAGGGGGGCAGGAGGGGGATGTGCAAGCGGGGCAGGAGGGGGATGGGGGCAGTGAATGGGCATGTCTGGTTGGTTGGGGGTGTCCACTACAGCCTGAGGCTGTCTCCTAAAAGTGATCACTCTTGTCCCATGTCTGTCTGACTCCTTGGATCCACGCTTGTATAGATGCTCCTTTTTTTCTGATCTATGTAGCTGTCTCCCCAAGCCCTGGCTCAGGGTCCGGCCCTAGTAGATGCTCACTCAATGCTTCTTGAATTAAGAACCAGAGTCCGGCGGGTGGCGTGATCAGAAAAGGGCGCTGAGGGCATGTGGATTTCTCTTCTGGTAGATCAAGCTCTTGGCTTTTCCACGTCCTCTAGCTGCTTTGTGGCAGAAAGACCTGGCCATTTGTTCCTGTAAAGGTAACAGCCAGAGGTCCCTGTGGGGCAGCCCTCCTCTGTCACCTGGGGACGCTGTGCGTCAGAATGGACGTTGGCACTACACAACAACTGCTGTTTCACAGTGTGTGAAACCCAGAGGCTAGAGGAGTTACCTGTGTGAGAAGGGGGTGCTCCTAGGGCTCTGTCCCGCCTCTTGGCCTGCCTTTCCTTCCTCCTTGGTGAGGTGAGGCAGGTCCATGGACAGAAAAACACTGATGGTGAGGGTCCCTGAGATTCCTAACAGCCTATGCCCCAAAGGCCAGTCTTTGTCTGCCCCCCTCGTCTTTGTGTGTTCTGGCAAACCACCAGCCCCGCTACGGGCAAAACCAAGAGAGAACATCGTGATTTCAGCCAAAGGGGCGGTCGGAACCTCACCAAGGTCCGAGATCTTTTCAAAGCGAGCGAACAAGGGTATTTCAGAAATAGATGACAGATTAATTAGTTCAAAAGAGAGACAGTGAGAGAGAGAATGAGAATGAGAACCAGCACTGTGTCGGCGAGGAGGGCCTTGTCCATTTTGCCAGGATGTGGCGATGGGCACCCAGCCTCCCTCCCTCTGCTGCCGCTCCACACTTGAGGCTCAGCCTGCAAAGCCATGGCCATGGCTCTTCCCCAGCGGACCCGGGCACAGCTCAGAGACCCGGGAGGGGGGTGGAGGGAGGGCGTCTTTGGGGGTAACCCCCCAGCCAGCAGCCGGTCCCCTACTCACCGGAGGCCTCTTCCAGACGAACCGGATGGGGAACTTCTGGCTGTAGAAGAGAGAGGTCTCATCCGGCGGGAACTCGGGATCCACATAGAGCACTTTCTTTTCCAGGCATTTCTTGTGAAGCTGCTCGAATGTCTTCTCTTTCACCCCAATAACAGGGAAATTGCGGCTGAGGATGGCGGAGTAGATGCCGCTCGGGCTTCCACCCCCGGCCTCGGTGCTGCTGCCCGGGACTGGGGTGGGCACTGGCCCCGGGGACTTGGGCTCAGCCCCCGTCCGTGGGGCCACAGACGCGCTGATGACGGTGGGCATGGCAGGCCACTCGGGAAGGAAAGCGTTGTTGTTGTTGTTGTTGTTGTTTCTTTTACAGAAAACCAGACGGCAGGAAGCCACCGCACAGGGGAAGTTGGAGCGATTCTGTCATCTGAGAGGAAAATGTCCACATCCGAGGCCCGCCGGCGGCCGTCTGTCTGTCCGGCTCACTCGCATCCAGCGAAGCACGGAGCGTGAGCCCGGAGCCGCCACTTCTGCCCCGGGAAAGGGCACCGCAGATTTGGGAGGCCGGTGTGACCTGTGGGGGGGCATGCCAGGGGAGTTGGGTTTCGTGGCCTGAAGACACTTGCGCCAGGCAAACTAAAAATAGACCCGGAGGGGGACTAGCTGCGCGGGGACCGGGGAGGGCCCGGCACTGCCCTTGGCTCTGGGAGCAAACGAGGGGGGAAGGTCCACCGCACCCTGAAAATCGGCCGAGAGCTGCGGGGGCAGTTCCCGGTGGGCAGGTGGACAGTCTGTCAGGTAACAGCTGGCTGCCCAAATCGTGGAGAACAACATGGAATTGGGGGTGGGGTGGGGTGGGGTGGATGGAAGATGCCGAACTCAGGGCAAGAGGCTAGGCTTTTTTCTTCTTCTTTCTTTTCCAATTTGGCAACGCGGATGAACCTAATCCCCCTTCGAGAACCCTTGCACGTTGTCCGAGAGCACCCAGGCAGCTGGGGGTCGCTGTGCCCTCCATCTGTGGCCTGCCATCCTTCCTTTTCGGGGCTTCCCCGCTCCCTTTTCTTCTCGGGTCAGGGGCGGAGCGTCTCCTTTCTGCATCGAGTGAGCATTCACAGGTGCAACTAACTCGCCCTTACAAAGTCTGCAACTCGTTGGGTGTTTTTGAGTAGGTTGACAGACCTGTGCAGCCATCACCACGGTCGATTTGAGAAAGTCTTTATCCCCTCAAGACAGGATGAGGCGCTCAGGTGGCGTCGTGGTGACACTTGGGACTGGTAGCCGCAAGGTCCACGGTTCCAAACCACCAGCCGCCAGCCATTCCTCAGGAGAAAGCGGAGGCGTTCTACTCCTGCAAAGAGTTACAGTCTCCTAAACCCATGGGGGCAGTCTACCCTGTCCTAGAGAGTCACTGTGAGTCAGCACCGACTCTCTGGCAGTGAGTGTGGTTTTAAGACAGGATGGGTTACCCAATAATTAGGTAGGTATGATCTTACTTGTGCTGACTTGCTAATGTATAGCGAACAGTTTCTCATCCTTAAAGTGGTGGCAAGAATAAAATGGGTCCCCATGCTCACCTTGCTTCCTGGGGCCCCTGTCCCTGCCAGGAAGGGTCAATGTGAACAGAGCCTTTGATCCTGTCGGAAGGGCTGTGGGGTGGGGAGAGAGACAGATGTCAACTCTTCCTAGAAGCAAAACCTTGGATGTGGTGAAAACACGTGAACTTGTTCACTGCAGATTAGTACATGACCACACGTTAACCTGTGTTTACCTGGCTTATTGGGCCTCTATAATTAGAGCTCAACCTCCTGTTGATACCCATGCCCAAGGCCCGTACCGAGACAACCACCTAGTCTGTCTATGGACGCCCCTTTCTAGGCATCTGTATTAGTCAGGGTACTTAAAGAAACAAATCCACAGAAACTCATGTACAAGAGAGAGTTTTATATAAAGGTTAAGTGCGCATCAAGAAAACATCCTAACCCAGTGCTGCCCAACCCACAAGTCCAACATTAACCCATTAACCCATATGTCCAACACCAGTCCACAAAGTCCTCCTCCATCTCGCAAAACAGAGGCATGATGCCGCCTGCAGGAGGAAAGCTGAGTCAGTGAATGTGTAAGCATCTCAGCGCTGGCAGGGGTCTCCACAGGGCTGCTCCAGCACCCAGGGCTGCATCAGGGTAGGTCCATGTGGCTTCTCCTTGGGGATGTCTTGCAGGAAGTCAGCCTTGCAAGCTGAAGCAGGGAACTGCTAAAGCAGCTGCACCCTGGTGCGACCATCACAAAGCAAAAGACCTGAGAACTAGAAAGGTGAGGCTCACTGAGCCATTTATCTGGCCGCCCTTCAATTAACCCCACATGTGTTTATTGGCCAGGTTGGCACAATAAACTAAATCAGTATCTTTGAGAACATATTTTCACTTCTTGAGACTCTAGGCTCCTATAACATTGTTCAATGGTGAATTTGGTGTCTCTTCTAGAACGTTCTGGTGTTCACTGGAATTACCTGGGCAGAAGAACCACTCAGCAGCTGAAGCCCTGCTGAATCTTTGATTGAGAGAATCCCTGAAGCTCCTCTTGTCTACTTGACCTAGCCAGCTCTTGTCTCTTGTCACTCCCCAAATAAACAATGCCCTAGACTCTTGATACAGGTTACAAACATCGATCTTCAAGCATGCCACATAAAGCACCTGACTCAGAAACTGGAATTGAATATTGAACTAGATTGGCCATGAAGAACGTGGCTGTCACATCATAAGGAGTTGGTGTCAAGGGTCTCAGATGACAACATACGTAGCTCTGTAGAAAGGAATCACCTGCCTGGCTTCCATCTTGTCTTCTGTGCCTGGCAATTGCTCTCTGGGATTTAAGGAGGTACCCCATCCCAAGTCTGGCTGAGTGGAAGTTGTTGCAGATTGCAGCACGCTGCTCCCACGTGGCTGTCTCCCAGGTCCAAGGTTAGAGGCCATGGGAGACAGTGGGAAGTGACAGCTGGAATAGGGTGTAGTTACCAGGCTCATGATCCTGAAGTTGCCGTTTTTTTGAGGAAATGTGTGTCTAGGTCTTGTGGGAACTACCAGCCTACCCTCCTGCATCTCTATGAAAATGCCCTAAGGGGCTTCACCAAGGATGTGGATTAGAGAACTCACTGCCAGTGAGTCAGTTCTGACTCAGGACAACCCCAACGGACAGGGCACAACTGCCCTGGGGGTGGTGGGGTGGTGGTGGTGGGTTCTGACACTGCCAATCTTTTTATTCTATTTTATTTTTAATAATTTTATTGGGGACTCGTACCGCTCTTATGACAATCCATCCATCCTTCCATCCATCCATCCATTGTGCCAAGCACATTTGTACATATGTTGCCATCATCATTTTCAAAACATTTTCTTTCTACTTGAGCTCTTGGTATCAGCTCATTTTTCCCTCCCTCCCCCAGCCTCCCTCTCTGGTGAACCCTTGATAGTTTATAAATTATTATTATTTTTTCATATCTTATACTGACCGGTGTTTCCCTTCATCCACTTTTCTGTTGTCTGTCCTCTTGGGAGAGGGTTATATGTAGATCATTGTGATCAGTTCCCCCTTTCTCTCCCTATCTTCCCCTTCCCCTCCAGGATTGCTACTCTCATTATTGGTTCTGAGGGGTTGTTTATCTATCCTGGATTCCCTGTGTTTCCAGCTCCTATCTGTACCCATGTACATGCTCTGGTCTAACCATATTTGTAAGGTAGAATTGGGTCATGATAGTGGGGAGGGCAGGAGGCGGAGGAAGCATTAAAGAACTAGAGCAGTGGTTCTCAACCTTCCTAATGCTGCGGCCCTTTAATACAGTTCCTCATATTGTGGTGACCCCCCAACCATAAAATTATTTTAATTGATACTTCATAACTGTAATTTTGCTACTGTTATGAATTGAGCGACCCCTGTGAAAGGGTTGTTTGACCCCCAAAGGGGTTGCGACCCACAGGTTGGGAACCGCTGAACTAGAGGAAAGTTGTATATTTCCTTGGTGCTATCCTGCACCCTCACTGGCTCATCTCTTTCTTGTGACCCTTCTGTAAGGGGTTGTCCAATTGAGATGTAAATCTTTATGGGAGTAGTAAGCCTCATCTTTCTCCCTTGGAGCAGCTAGTGATTTCAAACTGTTGACTTTATGGTTAGCAGCCCAGTGTGTAACAAACTACACCACTAGAGGTCCTTGCAGATGAGGGAGGCTGACTAAACATTTAGTTGTCTTATGCCATCCCCATGCAGATCAGACTGTAAGCTCTGTGACAGTGGGGGCTGGGCCCCCTTTCAAACCCAGGGCCAAGCATATGGAAGATCCTGAATCAGTATGCTTTGTTGAATGACATTTCTGTAAGTGAGGAGAAATGTCTTCAGCTTATTGTTTGGTCAATAGAATCCAAGTCTCTTGGCTGATTTGATCCCTGGATGAGGAATTATCTCTGGGCCACAGACATGCTGCCAAAATCAACTCTACATGTTAGTAACCATGATGCATGTGTGACCCTTGCCATAGGAGTATGGGAATATCCAACACATAAAGTACAAAGTGTTTGGGCCGGTCCGAACTAGGCAGCCTTGTTTGGACTAAGCTGAAGCAGGTCAGGCCCTGCACGAGCTTCCCTGCACATCCCAAAGGTCAGCAGCAGACAGCTGCCAGATAAGATAACCAGTGAAACCAGATGCTCTGGGTCCAAAGAAAGCCTCAAGGAGTGGACAAAGCTAATTGCCATAATCGCCATGCATTCCTCACCACCCCTTTAAAAACCCTCACCCCCAGCTGCTAAGCACGAGTTCCCTGACCTGTTGGCCTAAGTCACGTAACCTCTTCCCGGAGCTTCCCCTCATACAGCTCTTTCTGTTTCTGCTCTCCCTTGTCCTGTCAGTTATGTCTGTCCGTCTCCCTGTACCTCAGTTTCACCTTTACACAAAGTATTACTCATTTTATTTATTTCATTAGCTAAATCTGACTATCAAAGCATCACTGACTGGTCTAAGGATTCATCTAGTTGTAGCTGGACACCGCTTAGATCTTACTCACCAGCCTGTTAAACCGTTCCTTTTTCAGAAACATAGATATCACCCCCAAATTGTCAGACAGCCTTGTTTTAAGATGCGGCTTGCTGAATTAAAGCAGCTGAACGTGATACAAGTTCAATGTTACTTCTCTAAGAATTCCCTCATCTTTCTGGGGTTGAGACACTGAACAAGCAACACCTGTCTTCATTCCAGCCCCAAGGGTGCAGTTTTCATCCACGTAGGTGCAGATTTCAACAACAGCCCCATCTCCTGAATAATGAGGTTGCTGGGGCAGTGAGCCCCACAGATGCCGTCTTGGCTGGGAAGCCCAGTGAAACGCCCTTGATCATGCTCTCTCCATGACTACCAGGAGTGCGGGCTGCAACCGGTTCCTTTCTCTTTCCAGGGAAACAGCCACTGTCTCTGGAATGTCAGATGATCTGGTTGCTGAGAA
>NW_022103905.1:579548-581051 GCF_000313985.2 Echinops telfairi | reverse complement strand
AGAGAAACACAGCTATGAGCAAAAACCCAGTCTGAGCCCATCAACAAGGAACAGATATAAGTACATAAGCAGCTACACATTTCAATTTCCAGAAGCCTCCTCAAGCATAAAGAACTAGTTCTTATAAAATAGCTCAGCCAAGGGAGGCAAGATCTGTGGGGCTGGAATGGTTCCGTTTGCATCAACAAGGCCAGTCAATGGCTCTCTAGCAGTGACTTTCCCACCAACAAATAGCCATTTGAATCAACACCAATGGGGACCATGTATTTGCTGACAGCATTTACAGATAGCAAGTGTCTAGTGTGAGTGAGCCACTTCACCTCGAGTACCTTCAAGGCTTTTATTGCTCATAATTAATAGCATTTACTACATAGGTCACAAGCACATTGAGAAGACAGATATATAGATAGATAATTTTCAGGGCCATAGTTTAAGAGGATATATGCTTTTGGAGAAAGCTTACACACACAGCAAATTAGCATTCCAATCAGTAGTTCGTGCACAGTTTGTTCCATGACATTGGTTGCAATCCCTCAGTGTGTGGTTCCTGACTTCCATTTGTCTAGTTTGCCCCGACCCTTATACTTTTCTCATCTTTGGTTGGGCAAATGTGCCTGACTGTCTCGGACTTGTACGCATGATGTCTCTGAGTTGCACATCCTTCTCAGGGCTCCTTGTTTACAGACCTTCTATTCCTAGCAGAAAGCTGGCTTTTCCGGGGATGTCTTCAGTTTCAAGTTAGAAGGTTGTCTCAGGGTCTTCTTCTCAGGGGTTCCTCTAGTCTGTTTCAGACCAGTAAGTCTTTTGTTTTGTTTTGTTTTCTCTCAATTTTGTTCCACATTTTTCTCATCCCCTCTAACTGGGACCTTCTATTGTGGCTTTGGTCAGAGGTTGGCAATGGGAGATGGGCACTGTCTAGTTATTCTGGTCTCTGGCAAAGCTTTCTATGTTTAAGTCATTTTAGACTTACAAAAGAGGTTGGTTGTCTTATCCTGTTCAGTTTATAGAAGCATGGCCTAATGATCAAAACAAAGGAATCCATATTGGTACGATATTATTAACTAAACTGCAAGACCATTTTGATTTCTCTCGGCTTTTCCATTAATGTCCATTTTCTTTTTCTAAAATTATTTTGTTATTATTGAGAACATACACAGCAACACATAAACCAATAGTCTTGACGTGTACAATTCAGTGACTTTGATTCCACTTATCCTTTTTGTCTGAGTTGTTCCTTCACATTAACATAAATTCACCGCCCCCCATTGTCCTTTAGAATCCTCAGAGCTGCTGTTTTTAATTCAATCCCACTAGACGCTTCTTAAAAGAATTTGATATTCAGGGCAGACCCTTTTTACTGGTTAAGCTAAACTAATGATTAGTTTTAAGAACACGTCGGGGGTTCTCTTTGGTTTAAAGTTTAAAGATAATTTCAGGGCCATGGTTTAAGGAGCTTTTCCAACATGCATGGCTCTCTAGACTCTAGAGCAGTGGTTCTCAACC
>NW_022103905.1:573589-577581 GCF_000313985.2 Echinops telfairi | reverse complement strand
CAAAAACAAGACAGAGCAAAACCAAGCAACAATATACAACAAAACGACAATAACAAACCACTGACAAAGAACAAAACAAAACAGAACAAGAAAGAAAAGCTTGTAGTTAGTTCGATTGCTTGTTGGCCTTTAGGAGTGTTTTCCAGTCCAGTCTGTTGGGACACCACGCCCTGGCCCCAAAGTCCACCTTCAGCATTCCGTGGGGACCATTCCCTTGCTGTTCTGCTGCACCCCCCCAGTGCTTTGCCTCGGTGTGGTGGGATCAGATCGGGTGCAATTCCCACACTGTGTCTCCGGTGCTGTCCCCCGCAGGGCCATGAGTCAGTGTGGGGTGTCATGTCTCATAGTAGGGTTGCCCATGTGATCCTCTCTGTGGCCTGGCTGCTCTAATCGGGAACATCATCCTCATGGCCTGGTGGGCCAGGATGTGCTCCACTCTCTCCTCCTCCCCCTTCATCTGTTCCCATGTGCTCTGATCAGATATGTTGCTCTCCTGGAGCTGCAGACTCAATGCTGTCCTTTGAAATAAATTCTTCTGGTGGGGAGGGACAGGCATCCACTTAGTATTTGGGATTGGGGTCAGCCCCCCAGAAACTTTTTTCATTGTGTTTCGCATTTCCCCTACGTGGATTCTTCCATCGAATCTTTCCTCAAGATGTTCAGTAGTGGTAGCTGGTCACCATCCAGTTCTGGTCTCATGGCCAAGGAGACAGTTGTTCAAAGAGATAATTCGCCACACCCATCCCATATCTTCTTCCTATTCCTCTCTCTCTCTCTTCTTCTGTCATTCCAGGGGAATGCTGCCCTTTGGGTCTTGCATGGTTGATCGTTGTGAGGAGCACATTCTTCCCAGGTGTCATTTTGACAGTCCTGCTTTGGGCTGAAAGAAGGTTGTCTCAGGGCAATCATTGTGGCTTGGATAGTCTTTGCAAGCTTTTAAGATCCCAGGCACAATGAACTGGAGGTGGAATAGTGAGATAGTGATGGGGCCAAGCCACAACGATTGCCCTGAGACACCCTTATCCTTCTACCTTGAAACTGAAGACACTCCCAGAAAAGCCAGCTTTCAGTTCTCTGCAGAGCTAAACTACACCTCATGTCTCTTGGTTTCCAGTGTAGAAGTAAATGCACGACTATGTCCCATTACGGAGAATTATTCTTAAGACTCTCTGGGTTGTCACATATAAACAGTCAGGGCTCCCCTTCCCTTAGCCTGATTGGAAAGGAACCTAACACCACCGGCCCTGCTGAAAACCAATGCCACAAAGCAGCTGTCCTGTTCTGGCTGGTCTGGCTGTGGCACTGCAGCCTTTTACAAGTCTGGTCATAAGACAGGCAGTTCTGATAACAGGTGTCAATGTCTCCTCTCTTATTTCTCCACGATTGCTAGCTTATGTAACCATGGTGCAATGATGAAAACTGAGATCATTAGCTCGGTGGCTTCCACTGTCTGTGGGTAATTTGGAAGTTGGTTTTCAGTGGAGCTGCAGATGGCTTTCTAGCCGCTGGGCTGAGAAGTTGAGTCTAGAATTATTCTGAGCCTCCAGAGACTTTGGTGGATGGAAACCCTAGTAGCAGAGTGGAATGCCTGGGATTATGGTAGACATTCTATTACCCAGAAAGCTTTTAAGTAGGACGGTGTCTTAGCTATCCAATGCTGCTATAATGTATATGTTTGTGAACACAATTCAATCTTTAACTTTCCAACCTTTTGCCCTTCAAATTTATCTTAGACACATGCAAAACACAATCACCCCAGCACATTATTCCCCAAATATTAAATCAACTCTTACTCGAAAGTGCTCTGAATTATATAAATATTAAGCAACTACTGGTGAGACTGAGGAGACCTGGTGGCATAGTGGGTTACGAGTTGGGCTGCTAACTACAAAGTCAGCAGTTCGAAAGCACTAGCCTCTCCGTGGGAGAACGATGTGCCTTTCTACTCTGTAAAGAGCTTCAGTCTTGGAAACCAATAGGGACGGTTCTACTCTGTCCTATCGGCTCACTGTGAGTAGGACTCAACTCGTTGTCAGTGAGTTTGGCTTTGTTAATGTTCATATAGGTGTAAAGTCCTGGGGTAAAATTGCTCTACCTATTAATCTATGAAATCTATCTTTATTATTGGATAAAAAGTATCACCCTAGGGCTCAAATAGAAAATAAATGTTTACTTAATGATGTCTTCTGAGAGGTGTGGGGAAAAAAAAGAAAATAAATGTTTAGAAAATGATGACGGCAATGTATGTACAGATATGCTTGACACAGTGGATGTACCGATTGTTCTAAGAACTGTAAGAGCCCCCAATGAAGTGATCTTTAAATTTTAAAAAAGCATCGTCCTTCCTTCATCGTCCAATCACCGTTTTCTTTTACTATTAGACACTTAACCCAAATTCTGTTATTTAGCATTTCTCTAACAGAAAGACCATAAATGGTCAACTTTAACAAACACAATTATTTCCTCACAGTTCAGTACAGCGGTTCTCAACCTGTGGGTCGTGACCCCTCTGGGGGTTGAATGACCCTTTCATGGAGGTCACCGAAGACCATCAGAAAACACATTATTTTCAATGGTCTTAGGAACTGAGACACTGCTCCTCTATGCATCTCCAGGCGGATCTGCCCACATGCAGATATGCCCACATATGAATACCCTTTGTGATGACATCATTGCACCAACCCCATCACATAAACACCCCGTACAAATACAGGTGTATGTGACAGGGTTGGTGTCATCATGGACTTATGTGAACCAGTCACACCTGTAGAGAGCATCAACTGTGTAGAAAGTAGCTGTGTTGAAAGCAGCTGCTGTTAAAAGCAGCTACTGTGTTGAAAGCAGCAGTGTTGGAGGTAAAACTACACTTCATGTATTATAATTACTAGGTAAATGTAAAACCATGTACTGTAAAATCAACTACTGAAAACAATGTATCTGTTTAATCTGGATGCTATCCGTCTGTTTAATCTGGATGCTATCCGTCTTTTTATATTCAGCTGTGGTTGATGTGAATACTGCCCACTTGTGATAATAACAGGTATGTAAAAAACAACAACACAGAATGTTAAATCATAGGAAACTTTAATGAACTGTATTGACGGAACTATGCCATGTATTATCTTTTGCATTATTAAAGCTATTGTTATACATTATTTACATTAGCAAACTATCCCATCACAATGGATTGCGTAGAGAAGAACGTTAAGAAAAGAAAATATAGTGGGGATTTTTTACAGTATGGTTTTACCTCAACAACTATGCAGGAATTGAGAAACTGTAACATGTTATTTGTTGTGTAGTTCTATCAGCTGAATCTATGAAGCCAAACAAAAACACCATTTTGATAGCAAGTATCCGAGCTTTGCCAGCAACTATTTTAGAAGCAAAGCTAATGGACTCAAGAAACCAGACTTGTTGATCTATGTATTGTGATGAATTGTATGAGCCCCAATAAAATTATTAAATAATTAAAAAAAAAGAAACCAGACTTGACACTGGTGCAAGTACCACAAACAAAACATAGCAGTCATTGAAGGTTCATATTTGGTGGCACTCAGAATCGTCAGAGCTATGAAACACCATTGCTGAGGATTTACTGTTGCCAGTGGCCAAAGACATTGTTCGAGTTATGATCAGAGACAATTTGTTACGAAATTGAGTGCAATTTCCTTATCTAACAACACTGTCTGCAGAAGAATAGATGACATGTCTGCTGATATTTTTTATCAAGTAATCCAGGAAATTAAATCTGCTCCACTTCCAATATTTAGCATCCTGCTTTATGAATCTACAGATGTTGCAAACTGTTCAGTTACTGGTTTACGTGAGGTATATTAATGAGGGCGACTTTAAATATTAGTTGTAGGGTGATTTCCCATTTCTTCCCCATGGTCTTAGGGAACGGAGAGGGTGAAAACCCTATCCTAACCGGCCTAATGGGTATAAAGAGTGGGACTTCACCCTTAGTTAAAAGTTCTCATGGGATTGTA
>NW_022103905.1:542611-561938 GCF_000313985.2 Echinops telfairi | reverse complement strand
GGGGCCAAGGTCAAGCCCCAGCCAGCTTCCACTGAGGTAAGCCAAAAGCCCCAAGCCCCTCAAAACTCCGTGGGTCTCTGCCTACTTATCTCTATGACGCTCCTGTGTTCCAGTAGTGTTAAAGTTCCCTCTAAGCAACTCTCCTGGGCTGGATTCTGTGGAGTCCCACTGGTATGTGTCACTCCGTCGGCATCTTCTTGGAAGTCCAATCAGGATGCTTTCTTAATGTACTGTTACTCTTTATATAAACTCTCTCTCTTATACATGAGTTTTTGTGGATTTGTTTCCCTAGTTTACCTAGATTAGCACAACGAGTTTCTTTTTTGCACACCTCTTGAAACGACTACTATTGCATGTGATGTATTTGACACAGTTGGTTCATTTCTGAAAGAGCCTAAGATTTCTTGGGGAAAGGTTTATGGTGTTTGCACGGATGGTGCTCCAGCTATTCTAGGATCTGGATTTCAATGTTTGGTACTGAATGAGTCACCAAAAGTCATCATAACTCACTGTATGGTTCATCGGCAAATATCAGCAACAAAGACGCTGCCACAAGCGTTACAAGATAATGAAAAGCGTCATAAGTTCTATCAATTTTGTAAAGGCGAGCACTTTGAACAGTCGACTGTGCATAACTTTGCAACATGTTGGATGCGCTAAACAACGCTCTGCTATTTCACACTGAAGTGAGATGGTTGTCGAGAGGAAGTTTTAAAACATGTTTTTGAGCTTCGTGATGAACTCAAAACGTTTTTAAATCAGAAAGCAAGACCTCAGTTCAAAGCACTTTTGAGCGATAACTGAACTGCAGAAAATAGCTTACTTGGTTGACATCTTTGCCATCTTGAATGAGTTAAATTTATCACTGCAAGGACCAAATGCAACATGCCTCGATTTGTTTGAAAAGATCAGATCAATCCAAATGTCAATTCTAGTTGTAAGTCTAGCTGTAAACTGAAATCTTTTATGTTTTAGTGTCAACATCTTCCTGAAGACTCGGTGTTCAGCGCTTTGTGCTCAGACAAGCCCTCTAAGAAGTACGTGTGGTATTGGGTCAGAGTTGTTGACCTGGTCTGAGACTGGTATTTATGTTCCTTAGGAGAAAACTCGGGAGACTTGGCTTGGTGCAGCATGTCTCAGGTGTAGAAGAGCTGGCAAAGCTATTTTCTAGTACAGGAGTTACTATTTTATCTGAGAAATAGGGCTTCTTTTTCTCTCCTTAGTTGCAAAACTTATACAAATATGAGCAAAAAAGTCCTTATGTGTCTTTGGGAGCTTATAGTTGGTACAAAGTTCAAATCTCAAGCAAATTCACGGAATTCTCACTTTTTAAACAACTGAATCCTAAGGTAACTAATTACACTGAATAATGACTGGGGCTGTGGTGGCTACAAGGCTGATATATTATCTCTGAATGCAGCCAGAAAACAATGCACACACTTGAAGCACTGGAGGCCCCTCCAACTGTGCTAAGCACCAGGACGCACATATCAGTGCACACATGGTAAGAGGGGAGGGGTTTGGAGAAGGGCAAAACCACTGGCAGCGGGGGCGTAGGGGTGTTAGGATAGTGAGAAAGGCTTCAAGGAGAAGTGGGATTGGCGTTGGGTCTGGGAGGGAGGGAGGGGCAGTTCTTCAGAATTGAGAGTGAGTGGCATTGGGAAGTGTTGAGAGGAGGGCACCTGCTGGGACTGTGTGCGTGCTCAGGAGAGTTGCTATGCGGCTGTCCCAACAGGTGCTGTGGTGGGCAGCTGGGAGCCACATGATTGATAAGACTAGCATGCGGTAAGCTTCTACCCATGCCCAGTAATATGGGGACCTGAGGCAAAGTGAAAAAAAATCAGTAATACTGATGATGTTTATTGAAAAATTTGCTATTTTGTCCAGTATGAATTTTTTGCACTAGTCTTAATTTTTAAAAATACTGCATTCATGTTTTTTATTTTATTGCCTTAAATTTTGTTCACAAGGCAAGTGCTTCCGTCTGCCTGTCACTCTAGTGCCTGTCTTGTATTCTATTTCTGAAGTATTTGGTGGTAGGGACAGGGCATTTATTATTATTTATTATAATTTAGTCATGTTCTACGCTATGAGTATTCTTTGGCTAGTAGACAGTATTTAATACAAACAATGAAGACAAAGATATTAGAATTTTAAGATTAAAGTGGAACTTTTGAGCCTTAAAGTGTACTCCTGAGTTAACCTCTGGAGGCGTGACTATGTGGCAGCAGTGCATGCAGGGAAGAGCTGCCTGCCCCTGTCTCTGGAGGTGAAACTTGGGGTCCTGGAGGCTGCTCTCCACTTGGAGACAGGTCTGAGCCACTGAGCTAGAGGGTCCCTGCCACAGAGCACAGGTCAAGTCACCTCCTGGGCCACACAAGGTAAGCCTGGGCCACACAAGGTAAGCCTGGGCCACACCCCATAACCGCCTCCAACCCTGCTAAGGCAGCTCTCTAGGCCACAGGGCTAACCCAGGGCCATGCCAAAAGGCAAGGAAAGACTCAGGGACCCCTATAGATGTCTCATGGTTGCTTGTATCCAAGGGAAGAGGGGGTGTTTGCTACAAAGAATATTACTAATCCATCCAAAAATGTAAAACATGAAAGCTATTGTTTATCAGTACATTACAACATGACTAAAGAAGATGGTTTTGAGCCAGGGAAGCTGCTTGGCGAGCAGCATGATCTCGGGAAAGACCGAGGAGCAGCTGCTCCCAATGCTTGGCAGGCAGCAGGCCACTTCTGTGTCATCTGACGTGGACTTCCCAGTTAGCAGCGATGTTCAGCGAGAGGCGCTCCAGGCTCAGCGTGGATGTCCTGGCACTGTATGTGAAAGCCACAGGCTGATCTTCCCCATCTAAGAAGCAAGACAATAAAAGAGGGGAGCCTCGATGAATATCCAAGAGGGAAAAATCTTTTCTTTGAAATAGAAATGTTTTCTTATCCCATCATAAAGCCCTTATCCTGAAGGGGGACAAACAACAGAAATGTGGGTGAAGGGAGACAGCTGTCGGTGTAAGATAGGAAAATAATAATAATTTATAAATTGTTAAAGGGTCATGAGAGAGGAAGGGTGGGAGAGGGAGGCAAAAAATGAGGAGCTGATACCAAGGGCTCAAGTAGAAAGCAAATATTTTGAGAATGATGAGGACAACAAATGTACAAATGTGCTTGACACAAGAGATGCATGTATGGATTGTGATGAGTTGTATGAGCCCCCACTAAAATGATTTAAAAAAAGAAATATTTTTAAGAAAACCAAAACCACACACTCACTGCCATCTCATAGCGAGCCTATAGGGCAGGGCAGGCTGCCTCTGAGGGCTCCCTAGAGTGCAAACCATTACAGGAGTGGGCAGCCTCACATTTTCCCTGTGGAGCGAGTGGTGGTTTCAAACTGCTGACCCTGTGGTTATATGTAAGACGTTAATAAGAGAAACAATGTGCACGCAGGAGAGGGTGTTTATAGCAATTCTTAATTCATGCACAATATTTCTGTAACCCAAAAAGTAATCTAAAATACAAGGCCTATTGTGAAAAATAAATAAGTAGATAAAGCCCTTGTCTCACTGGAGAAAGTCCGATGTAATAGTACTTTTACCCATGATTTCCAGTAACTTTTAAACATGGAGCACTCCATTGTTCTGAATGCAAAGAGTGGCTGGGAAAAAAGTGTAAAGAACACAGTGATCTATTCCAGAAATTCAGCAGGTAAGAAAGAACATAATCCCAACTACAACCTTCAATAAACTCCGTAAACATAATAAGCACCTTAAGTCTTATCTAAGATTCTCTCCAAACCCAACAGGGTTGAATTGCCCCCTGTGAGTTTTCACAATTGAAACTGTCTATGAGAGTACAAAGCCCCAGTTTTCTCCCAAGGAGTGGCTCATGGTTTCAAACTGCTGATTGCTTACTTTGTGGAGTGCAGCTGAACTCATAATCACTGTGAGACCATGAGTCCTAAGACCCTCTAGTGCTTCAAATATCTACCATGCAGGAAAAATAATCAGAAAAGCTAAAATATTATTTCAAGTCCCAAATAAGTGCATGGAGATTTATGATTTATAATGAGCAGAGAGACCATTTAATGAAGAGAAGCCGGATCGCCTCACTCACTTGAGGCTAGTAAGTTTCACTCCATCAGAAAGCCAAGAACTGACTTGGTTTACACATATTACTTCTGTTTTGGGACTAATCCTTTCTACATGGAGATCCTTCTAGATTTCCACGGACAGATGATGATCAATAGCCCGTTTCCTCACCAGATGAGTGGGTGGTCACAGAAGATGGCTGCTTGCTCAGGCCCAGGACCACGATCTGCTCGACCACACACTTGCTGCGATAATGACCCCTTGCATCGGCACAGCTGGAATTGATACACATGGAATTAGGAGAAGGAGAAGAACAGAGGCTTGGGTTGGTGACTAAGTCACATGCTGAGCCTAGTGAGTTAGTTTCCCTTCTATCTGTCCCTCTGGGGGCACAAATCATACAGCTATCAGACTTACCAGGCTGGAGAGAGGAAACAAGATAACTCTGTGAAAGGACTAGCCAACCCAGTGGCCAAGCCAACCTTCCTTTGACAAGCTATTTGGAGGCATCACTAAGGACAACTGTGATTTGAACATGGCAATCAAATTGTAAGAAATTTGTAAGAAACACGATTGTTGAATGGATGAGCGCATGGGATCAACTGAGTACTTTACAATCATTTCTACAAAGAGGTGGAGAAAGGAGGACGGGGACAATACAGAAGGGATCCTCATGGCAGAATGATTGGAAGTGAATATCCAAGAGGGAAATACCATACAAGCAGTATTTTTGAAGATGAAAAATGACAGCATGCTTTATTTAAGAAAATACATTGCTTTTAGCTGTAATTACCTATTGCTCAAAACCCCTGAGCAGAATGAAAAACTCCGGTGCAAGAACTCTTGCTGGTGGCGGTGCCGGAACGAGTGGCCATCATCCAGATACAACCCGCCAGCTGCCGAGCCCTGGCGAGTGAAGCACAGGGAGAGAGCGTGTGTATCATAAGGCTTTTCTAGGAAACAATGAAAGCATGACGTTCAAGCTAGACAAAGTGTTCATACAGATATGAGTGTATGCACTGACTGGACCGGGAGTTACGAGCGAGAGGAACATGCACGTGATGTGCACGAGGAACACAGGAGCAAGGCAATGCTAAAACTGAAACTGGGAAGTGTGGCTAGTGGCAGAGAGGACTTCTCTGAAAACACTACCCCAGAATGTGGCAAGGTCAGGAAAAGCTCATAATACGAAACTGAAGTTAAACCAAACCAAAACAAGAATCAGTATGTATGGAATGAAATCAACTATCTGGAGAAGACACTGCATCTTAGAGTCTGGTTCCTCTCTTTACTAAGAAAACCCCTCTTACAGGGGGAAGAAGTCATAGCACTTATACAGTTTACTTTTACTGAGAGTGAGGCTTGATGTGCTGTGGCACTTTAATGTCTTATACTCATTCCGTGGCTTCTCCTGGGTCTAAAGTCCATAGTTTGGTCTGAGAAGGCAAACCTAAAACAACTTGGAAAGAGTTGCAGCTAACTTGATTATTGTATAATATTTGATAAAAGTAATTTTTTTGGGGGGTGTGCTCTGAACTATTTTTTGGCAAATAGGGACTAGTAGAGGAGTTAGCTGTGGGCTTCACTTGGCTCAAAACATGTTTCCATTCTGAAATTGGTGGTGAGGAGGGGGTATAATGCCTGGTGGGGTTTGATCAAGTACAATGTATCGGAGAGGAATTACTGAGAGCTGAATGGAGGGTGAGCATGATAGTGGGACAGGAGGAAGGTGAAAGGAAATAGAAGAAAGAAGTAGGAGGCGAAAGCTATTTATAGAGGTATAGCTATAGGCACATACACATGTAAATATATTAATTTATAATGAAATAGATAGAGGTCAATGTACATATACTTATAGTATAAGTATTAAGATAGCAGACAGACTTTGGGCCTCTACTCAAGGACTCCCTAAACACGAGAACACTTTATTCTAATAACCTGACAATCTTGATACTCACCTTCCTGACACGATCACTGAAGACAAAATGGATAAGCAAATGTGAAGAAAGCGGATGGTGTCTGGCTATCAAAAGATATAGTGCCTGGGGTCTTAAAGGCTTGAAGTTAAACAAGCAGGCATGTAGCAGGGAAGCAACAGAGCCCACATGAAAGAAGCACACCAGCTTGAGTGATCACGAGGTGTGAACAGGATCAGGTATCAAAAGAGCCCAAACAAACAATTATATTCATGTGAAAGAGGGGCTTTAGAGTGGAGACCCAAAGCCCAGCTGTAGACAATTGGACACCTCCACCAGCACCCCCCACTCCCATCCCCACAGAAGGGTTATAAGGAAGGGATGATTCCAACAGGGTGCAGTATAACCTGATGAAACACACATCATTCCTCTAGTTCCTAAATACTTCCTCCCCACCACTACCATGACCCAGTTCTACCTTACAAATCCGGCTAGACTGGAGTACACACATTGGTACAGATAAGAGCTCTCGATACATGGAATTCAGGACAGATATAACCCACAGGAACACTAGTGGGGAGTAGTGATATCAAGAGGGTAGGGGGAAGCTGGGGCCAAGGGGTGGGGAAGGGGGAGGAAGGGAGAACCCATCACAAGGTTGGATATATAGCCCACCCTCCAGGGTGATGAATAACAGAAATGTAGGTAAAGGGAGACAACAGACAGTATAAGACACAGAATAACAACAATTATATATAATTGATCAAAGATTCATGAGGGTGGGGTGGAGGGGTAGGGAGGGGAAAAAAGAGGAGCTGATGCCAAGGGCTCAAGTAGAAAGAAAATGTTTTGGCAATGTTGATGACAACATATGTATAAGTGTGCTTAATACAATTGAATGATGGATTATCATAAGATTTGTAAGCGCTCCCCAATAAAATGATTAAAAAACAAAACAAAAATAAATACATGAAAAAAATAGAAAAAGATCTTCTCAAAAGGACAAATCATAATATATAATATAATATAATAATAAGGGTTCCTGGGGGGGCAGAGTGGGGCAGGGAAGGGATAAAGGGGATCTGATATCAAAGAGTTCAAGAAGAAAGAAAATGTTTTGACACTGATAGTGGCTGGCAGCAATTGTACAATTATGCTTGATGTAATTAAATTAAGGATTGTTATAATATCTGTAAGAGCTCCCAGTAAAATGATTTAACAAAAAAAGACAAATCAGTTTTGGATTCTCATCGGCCGCCAGGCCTCCCCCAGAGAGATGTTACAGCATTTGGAGTCACCTAGTGAGACTAGAAGTCACTGTGTGGGTATAGTGTCCCGAAAGTGTTGTGGAAGCACAGCCACCCTGTCCCAGGAGGCTGGGTTTCGGGGCCCCGTGAGCGTTCAGCCCTGTGGTGGTCAATACCACACTGCACAGGCCCCAGCAGATCATTCTTCTCTCTCCCAGAGCTCAGTGTACTCCTGAAAACAACCAGCTGTCAGACAAGCTATAGACAATGACTCAACACAAGAAGGGGGTCACCACTTTTACATGTTGTCACACATGCAAAGGCCACCACTGGAAAGCGGAACAGCAAGTGAGATGTGTACAGGGAACAGGTTTTCCAAATACCTTTGCACTCGGGGCTACCCGGAGTCCATACGGGTACTCGGTCATCCAGCCTGTGGACTTGCCTATGGCGGTCTTTACTGGCACCACACTTCCACCTCGCTGGAACACTGGTATCTGAAATTTGGGACAGCACTCTCAGGAGAGGAGTATGCACAGACGGAGATTTCAAAGTGGAATTTCAGAACTTGTATCTTTGTAAGTATAGATTGAGGCCCAAATAAATTTGTAGGCATAGTAATGGCATTTCTCAATATGACAACTTTGACATTAAAAAGAAAAATTCACAAACACTAAACAACAGCCTAATGTCCCACTTTTTATCAATTCATTATCTATACATATTTAGTCAGTGAATGAATGAATGGTAGTCTTCCATATTTTAACTCCTGGAATCTGGGGAAGTGGTCTTTATTGGGAAAAGTTTTTTATAATTAAAGATTAAAAAAAAAAAGGCCACCTTGGGCCTTATAAACCACGATGAGTGTGCTTCTGAGAGGCCACAGAGAGAGCCTGGCATGACGTGAGTCGACTGAAGACTGTGGCAGAGATGACATTCTGCAGCCGGAGGCCAAGAAACACTTGGAGCCACTGGAAGACGAGAGATAAGGAGTGGGGCTCCCTTGAGCTCCCAGAGGGAACACAGCACTGCTAGAGTTTATAGTCTTAGCCTCCAGAAGCTTCTACCGTGGTTTTAAACCACTACACTGGCAGCCACAGGCCATAGATCCAATCTTCCTTTAAGTGACGGGCTCTATTTTGACCATGCTGTAAGTACTCTTTTCTATTTAGGTAAAATAAAACACATTTATTTCTAGGACTTTCTGAAAGATGGGATTTTTCTATGTGTAAATGGACCCAGGTGTGTGTATCATCCTATAAAAGATGGTGGTTTCAGAAGGGGGAGAAAGGGGGAATCGATCGCAATGATTGATGTGTAACCTCCCCAACCCCCTGAGTGGGACGAACAACAGAAATGTGGGTGAAGTGGATATGGGAGACAGCGGATGGTGTAAGATATAAAAATAATAATAATTTATCAAGAAGTCACGAGGTTGGGAGAAGGAGGTTAAAAAGAGGAGCTGATACCAAGGGCTCAAGTAGAAAGAAAATGTTTTGAAAATGGTGATGGCAACATATGTACAAATGTGCTTGATATAATTGATGTATGGATTGTTTAAAGAGCTATATGAGCCCCCAATAAAATGATTTAAAAATAAAGAAAAATGGAAAAAATCATGCAATAAAAAAAAAAAGATGGTGGTTTTCTGGTTTGGGGACAAGACGTTTGTGTGTCCCCACTGGAGCCTATGACCTTTCATTCCTCGCTTCTCTGGATCACCAGAATGAGGATCAGGAGTCTGAGGGATTCTCCCCTTGAGCAGCCTCCACAAGCATGTCCGTGGCTCTAACACAGCGCTGAAGGGACAACTTACAATGCCTGTACTTGCCTACTCAAACCTACCCTATGGTGTGGAGGAAGAAAGGCCTGGCGATTTGCTCCTGTCAAGATTACAGTCCAGAAATCTCTACACAGCAGTTCTATTGTAAGCTACATGGGTTCACCATGGGTCAGAATTGATTCAAGTTTGCCTTTTTTTTAAAGATGTGGAATTGGGCAGGAAAAGTCCCATAGGGTTTTTGCCTCCCAGGCAATACCCTAGTAAGGAAGCTGTCTGCATTGCATTAAGACTTGTCCTTTGGTAGCAGAGGCAGGGAACCGAGTACAAGAACCTCTAGGGCGTTGGGAGTGAGGGTTGACTAGTTACGATGTCCCTCTTCTCTCCTTGACTCACAGTTGGGAGCAAGCAATAAAGCATGTTTCTTCCCTCCACCTCCACCTCAAACTGGTCAGTCTTTCACCTTCCTCCAGAGAATGGGCTCTGGGGTCTGAGTCCAGGAGAGCTAAGTCTTGTCTCAGTTTGGCCGTAGTCTAAGGGTGACAAGTAGTTTAACTTTCTTAAAGCTATTTCTTCACTTGTTAAGTGTGTCAGACTGGAGGAGAACACTGTTAAAGTCTCTTCTAGATCTTAATCCGAAATCAGATTCTCTATAACGTGTTTCTGATGGCTGTGTTGTGATTGTACTGCAGGAGGAAAATTCTCTTGAGAGACTTGGTCAGTCTGGATGGGCCACTGTGATTCTAACATCATGACTGATAGTGTTCTCTTGGGCCTTTAGCCCAAGGCCATGACTGGGCTGTTGACCTGGCCTGTAGAAGGACCTTCTTTCTGTATGGCATGCGTGGTGACTAACATGCTTTCTCTTTGTTTTCAATGTTATTTTTCTCAGACACATACAAATGCAAACACAGGGGGAAGAGTTGTGTGTATACCTGATGCTTCATATTGTGAAACGGAGTATATGGTTCTCATGCCATGCAATTAATCCATCTAAGTACATAAATAAATGGCCTTTTGAATATTTAGCATTTTGCAATTATCAGCACAATGAATTTAAAAATATTGTGATCATTCTAAAAAAGAAGCTCTGTATTCTTTAGGAACCATTCCTCTCAAACCCCGCCTCTTGCCTAGACCTCAAAGCTTTGAGTTGATTCTGACTCAAAGTGACTCTGAAGGACAGAGTAGACGAGCCCCTTTGGGTTTCCCTGGCTCTAAGTCTTGGTGGGAGCAGGAAGCTGCTTCTTTCTCCGGCCGAGCAGTTGGGTTCCAACGGCGGGCCTTGTGTTAGCAGCCCAAAGTGCAACCCACGAGGTCAACAGAGTTCCTTCGCCCAAGGCAGCCATGCTCTACTTTCTGTCTCTGCACCCATATGTTACTGTGCAGCACCACAACATACTTGTTTCTTCCTACAGACACACATGAGGTAAAATCATAGTCTGAAAATAACTTACAGTGTCCAAGGCTACTGGTATCTTCACAGTGCGTGCTCCTTCCCAACGCGCAAAGGTCTTAAAGTCATACCAGACCTAAAATCCAATGAAAACGATGAGCAACCCTGCTCCCCATTTCATTATGCAATAAAACAGCTACTCATCTGGATTTCAAATACCCAAAAAGCTACAGTAAGTATTATATGTCTTGGATAGAGAGCCCTGATGGTGTAGCTGTAACATGTCAGGCTGTGATCCACACGGTCGGCTATTCGAAATCACTAGCCGCTGCGCTGGAGAAAGACCGGGCTTTCTACTTTTGTAAACAGTTACAGTCTTGGAAACCCACAGGGGGTCGCTATGAGTCAGCACTGACTCGATGGCAGTGAGTTTGGTTTTTTGGTTTGGTCTCTTGGGTCGAAGTCTGGAAAAATATATGCCAAGACTTATTAATTTAACTAAAAGGCTGTTAATTTGCTCATTTATCTACCCCACGTGATTCATTGAACAACCTATTATGTGCCACACATTGTACTGGGTGATGGTTATACATGAAAAAACAGAAGAGACATGGTTCCTACCCTCACAGCAGATGGCTTATAAACATGTAATGTTTGGAGGAGTAGAAACATTAAGAAATAGAAAATGATCCTCTAAGGGAGGGATGGACGCAGTGGCTGCAACCAAGGGCTCAGGCCCAGGAACCGCGGCGAGAGAGTGCAGGGTGTGCAGTGCTTGGTGCTGCTGTGCACAGGTCGCTATGGGCGGTGCCGACTCGAGGGCACCTAACAGCAACGGTAGAAGAGACGCCAGAAAATCTGAGAAACAAACAAAAGCCACCTGCCACCCAGAATAAGGAGGCAGAAGAGTGGACTGCAAGAAGATAAATTACGAATGAGACGGGAGGAAAGGGACAGACTCCGAGAAGGACACAGCTCTCCAGGGAGAAGCAGCGGGAAACCTGGGTTACTCTCGCAGGCTTGTTTTCCCCTCAGACTCCGACTCAGGGAAAGGGCTCAGACTCTGATCTGAATCCCTGTCAAGAGGGCTCAGTGGCTGAAGTTCTAGAAGATCGCAGTAAGTAAGTTAGACCCGTAAGAGACCAGCAGGGAAGAGCATGAAGACGAAAACTTACCTTTCTCTCTTCTGGCCCAGTACCACTTCTGGGGTCCGTGCCCTGCACGAGCAGGTGTAGGATGGTATTTTATGAAGTGACAAGGATTAATAACTAATATTTACCACCACATCTAACAAAAGAACAGGGGTTTCCTGGAGGAGTTCAGGGGGAGGTTACTTTTGATTGGCTTGGATGAGCCTTTGGTACTAACAATAATCTGGATTCAGATAAGACAGAACAAAAGAGCAAAGAATTTCACACTTCACAGAAGATTGAAAATTTCTTCCTACTCAAAGCCTCAATATGTTTACAAGGAGTCACTTATAAGAGTCGTCTGATCTTCCTTGAATTCATCATCTACTCATCGTTATTCCCCAGGCCTTTCCAGCCTCTACAGACAGTGATCATCATGTCTTACAAGAAATCTTAATTGCTACAGTCATTCGGGCAGGGCTCACCACTGCATGATGAAGAAATGTTTTTCCTAAAAGGGACCAATTCATCAGCATGAAAGGATGGAAGAGAGATGTCAGATATGTGGCTGCTTACTCTTACCTCTTCTGAGCCTGGCAGAAACACATCAATCTCAGTGGCCTTTGCTTCTGTGACTGGATGAACCAATAAAGCACTCCCTAAAAAATGAAGAAGGAAGTAGAGTTGAGTATCATGATAAGAGGCCTGAAGACATTATTTGAGAGTTCCTGTGGTTTTAAAGCTCACTCAGTCTTCTTGAAGGTTGAGACTACAGTGAATTGAACCAATGATTCATAAGAAAGATGCATCGTTAGACAGAGAACAGATATATTATAACCACCATTCTGACAGCTTACCACCCTCTCTTTTGTGTACAAGAGTCCAGTAGTCAGAAAGTGCCACTGTGCCCCTGAAAGCGCAGCACTGTTTGCTGTGAGTGACTCTGCTGATGGAGAGCGCACAGCTGCTGTCCACAACTGTGCTCAGTGCGGATGCTCAGATGCTCTGGCGTGGCAGCTACCAGCAGGAAAGCTGTGGATCTCTTAAAAGTGACGTGGGTGGCTAATTTTGTTTTGGCCTTGGTAGTATGTACATAAAACTCATCTACTTATTCATTTATTCGATAAATATTTTTTGAGTGTCCCTCCTGAGTGTCAGGCACAGTGCTAGACTCTTAAAATAGAGCAGCAAATAAGAAGACCTGATCCCCGCCTTACTGAAATTTAGTGAAGACAGACATTCAGTAATTATGAATTAATTAGAGTTGTGACAAATACCAAGAAGGCAAATGTACAAGATGGAATGAAAGTCAGTGATAGGAATCGACTTTGACTGGGGTGAGTAGACTTACGCATAAGGAAGCAAGGAGGAATCAGGGAAGGATTCTCCAAGGAAGTGTCTATTATACAGAACGAAAGGATGGGTACAGGCTTCACAAGTTGAGTTTATTTTATTTTATTTTGTGATCTTCATTGTTTAGAAATGTGTTTCATCTTTTGGTAAGGTGACCAGATTTTAACATTGGTAAAGCGGGACACCATTGATAAAACTCATATCCTGGCGAAATAGCCACATGGCAGCCGAAAACCGTATACCCTAGCTTGTCGTGCATTCTTTCCAAAAATCAGGGCTTTTTAAAAATGCCGCGGGACGTGGGAAAAATTGTTAAAAATCAGGACTGTCCTGCCAAAAGCGGGACGTCTGGTCACCTTACTTTTGGGCAACTTGAGGCTGATGTTTTGAGCCCTGTTCCCAAGGTAACAACGTTCCATGTTCTGCATTGGACAGTTAATTCTCTTATGGATTGAGTTCTATCCTCCACAACTATATGTTACAAATTCTAATTCCTCTATCTGTGGTTATAATCCCATTTGGAAACGAGCTTTCTGTGTCATGTTAATGAGGCAGTATTAGTATGGGGTGTGTCTTAGCGCAATCTCTTTAGAGAAATAAAGGAGCATACTGAGTAAGCTCAAAAAGCAGAGCTGTGCGAAGACAACAGATACCACGCCATGTTCAGACCACCAAAGGAAAGAAGCTGAGCAGAGACCAGGACCTTCCTCCAGAGCCAACAGAGAGAGAGCCTTCGCCTAGAGCTGCTGCCTTCAATTTGGACTTGCAGCCTCTAACAATGAGAAAAACACATGTCTGTTCGTTAAAGCCACCCATTTGTGGAATTTCTGTTACGGCACCACTAATATAACAGAGACACTCTTGTTAAAGAAGAGGTCGACCAAAGAGACAGCCTATTACTCGTATGAAACAAGCTCTTACAATATGGAGCTCTGGTGGTGCAGTGGTTACGAGTTGAGCTGCTATCTAAAAGGTCAGCAGTTCAAACCATAAGCTGTTCCACAGGATGAAGATGGGGCTTTCAACTCCTGTAAAAAGCTACAATCTTGAAGCTCACAGGGACAGTTCTACCCTGTTCTATAGGGTCACTACGAGTCAGTAGCAACTCCAGGGCAGCGAGCTTTTTGGAGGAACTTATATCCATTTGATCCACTTATTTGGTACTTTCTTTTCTTACCGTGGCCTCAGAAGGCTTAATAATAGACTCAGAACAGCAATCCCAAATTGTGTCCAAAGAATCAGAGTGGGTTTATTTGAAGTTAACAAAAAGAATCTTAGGAGAGATGCTAAGTGACAACAGAATAGTGCTATGATCCTACTAATGCATATAGGTGCCAAAAATCTTGGAGAATTAATGTCTTTATTTTATTTTTTAGTTTTCTGGAAATTAAAAAAATTGTAGTGCTTATACAGCAGAAAACATAATAATAAAAACATATATACACTATTTATCATAATCATAATTAATCATAAAATACTTACCCAGCATGTACTCATCTTCCATACTAAATGCCTCTAATTCATAAGGGAATTCTACCCACAGAGGCCTGGGAAAAGAAAAATTAAAAAAACAAACAAACAGAATCTTATTTAGCACATTATATGTTTATTATAATTCAATCACTTCTACTTTTAGTTGTGTAACTCTTCAAAGAAAACTGGAAAAGAGCTACGACTTTTTATCAGTCAAGATTTTCAGAGAAATTGCTGTGATTGCTATATGTATCTTATACGAAAGGCCCCCATGAAGGATTAAGAATCCTGACGCCTGCAATTTTGACCTCTGGTGGTTGAGCACCAAGCCCTTCAGTGGGAAACAAACTGGAGTATATAAAACCCTACTTTATCCTTGGGCAGCCATCCTATATTATTTTCCATGCTCTCCAACATGTGGAGCATTGTTTATTTAAATGGAGAGACCTAACTTTTTACAAGATGGCAACATTTTGGAGCTGTTGTCGACCCATCTCTCTATCTAGGAGTTATCTGGACTTAGAGGAACAACAGAACTTTCACTATCAATGTACTCGAGGTCAAGTTAATGTGGTTTAATTTCTTTTCAATTTCATGAAGAAAATTCCAATAAGAGAAACTTCTGTTGTTCATTCACTAGGCTTGCAGTCACATACTCCTTACCTAGCAAGTGCTAACAAAATGAAGGCTGGTTGATGTCTAGAAGCTCCATGGAAACTTCTAGTAAACATCGATTCCTGGGACCAATTCAAGGTGAGATCCTAGGTATGGTGGCAAGGTCTTGAGATCTGTCCTGTAAAACATCTCCCCAAGTGAGTCTGATCTGAGGGGTTAGGAACACAAGTCCAGAAGTCTCATCTCTGTGTATATTGTTTTGGTTTCTCATCTTCTGCTTTTGACATAGCATCAGAATGAAATTTACAGACCAGGAAAAATGTTTACCTCAAACTTTAAGTAGTTTAGCTGGAAAAGTAAGATAAAGCCTAAGATGGCAGAATCAATTATTCGTGCAGAGCAAACACCTGTGGACTAAATTCTGTGTGAATTCAGTTACAGAGCCACTTCCTTTTTCAGACCCTGCCGTTGACACAGCGTCAGAATATAATTTACACAACCGGAAGACGCTCCCTTCAAACTGAGGGCTGTTTCATCGAAGAGTGAAATAGAACCTAAGATGGCAGTTATTTTTCCAGAGGGAATGCTTGCAGGCAAAATTCTGAATGCATTCAGTGAGAGTCGCTTCCCTTTCTTTGAAATATCTCTAGTTCCTATCCAACATCAACACGTTAAACAGGAAGTAGCAGGGAATCTAGTTTTCACTTTTTCTGCTCTTCAGAGCCAGCTCACTCTGCCCACAATTGGTGCTCAATAAACTGACTGAAACATGAGGAAACACAGCTTTTCTCCATTCCCTCTTGCAATCATTGTGTAATCGCTCTGCTCCCCGGTAGCTGAGGTAGATCACTGGGTCCCTGGTTAGATGGACCTTTACCTCATGATGGGTTCAGCAGTCACGTGTGCGTGGTAGAACAGAGAATACCAATAGGGCAGGAGGGCATAACGTGCTCTGATGGCTTCTCGAATCAACCGGGTGTGTTTCTCCCCAAAGAGCCAGGGTTCCCGTCGTTTGGTTTTCATGGTGGCATGACCGCGGAAGAAAGGCTGATAGGCTCCAGCCTGGTACCAACGCACTAGCAGCTCCGCCTCGGGATTCCCGATGAACCCGCCGACATCAGCTGGCCAGCCAAAGAAAGGCCAAGAAACAGTTAGGATGAAGTCTTTGAAGAATGAAAACAAAACAAAAGAGGTACAGCCTCAAACAATTTGATAAAACTGTGGCCACCACTCCTCAGACAGTTTGTTGTGCTGCAGTGGAGTGTCTTGAAATCTTACCACCAGTGCATCAAATACCAGTAGGGTCACCCAGGCTAGTCAGTTTTCAGCAGGGATTATAGCCTAAGACACACCAGGAAGAAGGACATGGCGATCTACTGAACAAATTGGCCAGTGAACCCTTATGAGTAAGAGTGGAGCATTGTCAAAGAGGGAGAATGTGCTAATAAATTCAGTGTGGTCTGTCTATGTGGTCTTTTCTTGTCAAAAGTCAGAGTTGCTACTGAAAAATTAACATTCCTGTATGTTCCAGAACCAAGACAGTAACAGAACTGACAACTTGGGGAGGCTGGAGGAGGCGGGGGGGGGATAAAGGGGAGCTGATAGCAAAGAGTTCAAGAAGAAGGAAAATGTTGTGAAACTGATTGTAGTAGCAATTGTACAAGAATGCTTGATCTATTTGAATTAAAGAATGTTATGACATCTATAAGAGCTCCCAATAAAATGATGAATGAAAACAATTTTTTAAATGACAATTTGTCAGTCAGATTGTCAGTGTGTGAGTGAGAGGGGTGGGGAGGGGAGAATTAACTCTTGATTTTTTTGAAAGGGCAAAAGCTGAATCAAGATAAAAATTATAGAAAGATCTAAAGAGAAATGGATCATCAGAATTAGAGGTTTAGATAGAATTTCATGCTGACCCTTGGGCAGATATATTCCTTGTATTGTATTAGGATTGAGGGCATCAAACGTAGGTATCAAATGTGATATGAAATTCTGTTCCTCCATTTCCAGGTCTCCTGTCTGCAGAGAATGATGGGTGCCGCACACGAGGGTACCGAGTAGGCAGCCCATCAGAGAACATTATTTTAACAAAACTAACGTTTCTTGGGAAAGATCTCTCTTTTTGTACAGTTAAACGACATCACAGGATTTTAAAACTGCCCACAGAAGGGGCTTCTGTAAGGTTGATGTGCTAAATTATTTGCAGTTCCCTGCAAGTTCTCACTTCCAAGAAAGGGTATGCTTCCGGGGGCGGGCAGTTATCAAGAGCCCCTAAGCTGGAAACAACCAGAAATGAGGGAAAGAAACTTTCTGGCTCCATTTCTGACGTTGTGTCTTCAGTTCAGACAAGACACTGATCGCTCTGAAGCATATCTTTCACTTTCCCTCATTTTGTTTCCCACATTCATCAAACGGGTTCACAGTAAAAAAGGTTGCACACAGGTTGCATAGCAACTGAACAATACCACCAGGCTCAAAGATTGTACTGCTTTGGACATTTGTCGCTCTCCAGAGTCCTGCCAATAGTCCAGAATCCAGCCTCAGGCTCCGAGAGCCTGCTCCGTGCAGAGCAAGGACTGTGCTGGACTTCGGGGAGGGGTATTATTGGCAGGACTCTGGAGAGCAACACACAGTCAAAGCTGTGTGGGTTGACTGCCATTTTGAGCAGGGTGCAGTTGCTTGTTTCTTACTTGGGTCAAAATACCTCAAGCAACAGTTTTGGTTGCTGTGCAACATCTATGCAGCTTCTGTTTACGTTCACAATTATGGAACCATTTTGAGATTGATGTAAAGCTCTAGTCCCAATCTGCTGATGAGAAGGAGTTCGTAGGCAGCTTTAATGAATGCACTCTGATTTTTAAATTTTCCTAGGGCAGGGCTCATCTTACCTCCACAAAAACTGATCCCAGTAATGCTGAGGGTGAGCAACATTGGGATGGAAATTTTCAGATAACTCCAATCTGATCTGTTGTCTCCAGTCCACACAGCACCTTTGATCACCAAGGTATTTAAATAAACATGTATCAACCCATGCACTCAATTTCATATTTTGGTTATTTGTAATAAACAAAATTTAAAAACCATTTATTTCTTACAATATACAAATTCTGAATTTCTACAATAAAAATGAATTAATTTTCCAATGTGAAAGTTATTAAAATCTACAAAAAAGCATTTCATGAAAATATCCTGAAATTGCACTTATTGTTCCGAAGTATAATTCACGTCTGATTTTAAATACATTTAAAATCAATTTCATTGAAGCCTAATTTACATACAGTGAGATGTATATTAAGCGGAGAGTTTGATAACTTTGAAAAATGTACATTTATGTAACTACCACCACAACCAAAGTATACTCAAAAACTGTCATCGCATTGATTCCGACTCACAGTGACCTGAAGGACAGAGTAGAACTGCCCCTGTCGGTTTATGAAACTGTAACCTTTTACAGAAGAAGAAAGCCTCATCATTCTCCCTTGGTGGTTTTGAGCTCATGACCTTGCAGTTAAAAAGCCCAATGCTTAACACATTGTGGCACCAGGATTTCTTTCTATATAGATCAGTCCTCTCTAGCATTTTACATAAATGAAAACATACAATGCTTTTCTTCCCTGTGATCTGGCTTCTTTCACTTGGTATAATGTTTTTGAGATTCATCCATGTGGTTAATTTGTTTTTATTTGCTAAGTAGTATTCAATTGGCTATATCGATAATCGTTTATCCATTCACTTATTGATGGACATTTGGATTCTATCCAGATTATAAATGAAACATCTATGAACATTTGAGTACAAATCATTACCTTTTATGTTTTCATTTCTCTTGGGTAAACAGCTAAGAGAATAAAAGTTCTGGTTTCCAAGTACAGACTGACCATTTTTAAGAAAGTCCCACAGGTTTGACAAAATGGTTGCACTGTTTTACATTTCCAGTGGCACTACGTGAAGCTCCAGCTGCTCAACAGCTGGCTGGTACTTGGGAGGGCCAGTCTATTTCAACTCCAGCCATTCTACTGGGTGGGAAGCGGCAGCTCTCGGTGGTTTTCATTTGTATTTCCCCAAGGACTAAAGAAAAGAGCCCTGCGGGTGCAGGGATCAAACACTGGGCTGCTAGCTGAAAGGTCAGGGTTTGAAACTACCAGCTACTCCATGGGCGAAGGATGAGGCTGTCTGCCTCTGTAAGGAGATCTACCTGGGAATTCCAAGGACTAGTTCAGCTCTATCCCAGAGTCACAGTTAAGTTGCAATCGACCTAAAGATAATGTATGTTAAAAAACAAAAGATAATTGACTTGGCTTTTACCCATTTAGTGACAAAT
>NW_022103905.1:537741-538598 GCF_000313985.2 Echinops telfairi | reverse complement strand
GCTGACCAAGGGCTCAAGTAGAAAGCAAATGTTTTGAGAATGATGATGGCAACAAATGTATAAGTGTGTTTGACACAATGGTGTATGTATGGATTGTGATGAGTTGTATGAGCCCCCAATAAAATGATTAAAAAAAAGAATTTATGAAGATAAACCATATACTATTAAAGAGATATAAAAAAGGAAAAAAGATCTTACTTTGTTAAATTTAGGTTACTCTTATCGTACTTCTGTTTATCTTCTACCAAAATAGTTTTGGTAGCTATTTTTGTTTTAACCTTCCATAGCAATTTCAGGCTAGTCTGTGGCCAGCAGAGGAAATATTTTCTTTTTATGAGTTGGCAGTGATTTTGGTTTGGCTTCTTTGGTTCTTCTTAAGCTAATCAATTCTTGCTAACTTTAAGTGATAAACACTTCTCAAATCCATATCACAACATTCTTTTTTTTCTTTTATTCTGAAGAGGAATTTATAGATTGGTACATATCGCAACATTCTTATCAGGAAAGAACACTCATGTAAATATACAACTGTTTTATGCTTTATATAGTTATTTAGTCAGTATATGATTTAACAAAATAGAGTCCTCTATAATGCAAAGTGATAGTGCCATACAGAATATTCAAGACTGGGCAGTGGTCTAATACTCAGGAGATCATATGCTACTTAGTATCTTCTGTAATATTTCTTAACTGTTGGTTGTAAGTATATTTAAAATCCATTATATATTTTAATGAATGGATATTACATTTGAAGAACATTTGAAAATTGAGATGGATAAAAAGAAGACAAAGAAAATCATTTGTAAAATCTGGCTAGACCAGAGGATGTACACTGGTATAACTAGGAACTGGAAACA
>NW_022103905.1:534645-536628 GCF_000313985.2 Echinops telfairi | reverse complement strand
CAGACGGTGACTGCCTCTCTGAAAGAATAGTGCCTGGGGTCTTAAAAGCTTGTCTCAAAACAAGCAGCCATTTCAGTGAGGCGTCGGTTAAGACCATGCAGAAGAAGCCCACCAGCTTGTGTGACTCAAGGATTGTCAATGAAAAAATATAAGACTGGAGGAGTGCTTAAATTTTGAGCACTCCATTTTCAAAAGGCTATATAGATGACAGTGAATACTCAAAATATATTTGCAGAGTCCCCACAGGGCCTAAGGCTGTGGTGAATCCCCTCTGATAGTGACTAGATATCTAAATAGCCTTACCCTCAGATAGAGTGCACTGGAAAGTGGATTAATGCTGGCATGAGGTTAAAATCTAACACCTTATCATTTGTTTTCACTTTTGATGCATTTTAAATTTGTTCCAGTTTTTATCATTTTCTGCTTTTTTGTTTTGTGGGTCTTTTTGCTTTTTTGTATTTTTGGAATTGAAGTTTTTGTTGTTGGATGTTTTTTTCTTTTTGTATGATTTTCTTTATAGGTAAATCTTTAGAGATAATAACTAGCTTAATAGTTTCTTAGGGTTATGGCAGGGAAGGTTGGTGGGGGTGGTAGAAATGGGGAGTTACTAATAATGAGTACAAGAAATAAGAAAATGTTCTAAAACTGATTGTAGCGATGATTGTATAACTTTTTAATAGATAAAAACCACTGAATTATATAGTATGAGTTATTATGTCAATAAAACTATTAAAAAATTAATTAGTTGTACCATAGCCTCTCTCATAGCCTTTTATAATTATTTTATTATTGTTAGTTATTTAGACTTTCTATGGTTTTAAGGACTAATGCTGAGGTAAGAATCTTTGTAATTGAATCTTTGCTTGAGATGATGGTGTTTGGGCCCTTTTTCCAGAATGCAGCAGGGCTGGTTTCCAGGATGGAATAGGTGACCTAATAATGCCTGTGGTATAGTAAAGGCTACATGCTTCAAACTCTAGGACTAAGCCCCCAGTTATTTGCGCAACAGCAGGGGACTTAAAATAGCCTTCCTGCCACAGTAGGGCTAGAGCTGCATTAGCTAGTACACAGAATCCACTTATAGATGCGCTTGACCGCCAGCAACAGCCAAGTCTATTTTAAGTCACATTACTAAATGGAACAGATGGGTGAAGGAATGTGTCAGAAGTCTATTTTTTCTCTAGTTTGGAGAGATCAAATAGGTAAGACCAGAGATGACTGATCCGAGATACCTGAGCAAACAGAAATACTGTAAAGTTACTTTCACAACAACTATGTGGCCAGGGGAGCAAGTAGCCAAACATTATTAAAATTAGTTTAACCTCTAGTAGGACAAGATGTATACTTCAAGGCATAATATTCTTACAATTAGATTGTAGAGAATGATATGGATGTTGAAAGGAAAAGCAGCTATATAGTAGCAGCATGTACTCTATCAATGATCCCAAACTAACTTGCTAACTTGTGTTTGAAGTCTGATCAAATGATCCATTCCTTACCATACTTTTGTGATCCAGCAAAGAAAGAACGTGTAAGAACAAAGGGCCTCTCCTTCCCTTCTGACCGCTTTATCAGTCCTTCTGCAGTAGCCATTTGCTGTAAAGGCCAAGAAGAACAATTTCAAAGAGATGACTGGATGAGGACATTGAGTAGGCTGCAGATATCTGGAAGAAAGCTGGTTCACATGCATAAAGTCAACAGCAGGTGGGAGTCTAAAATATTAAAGCAATCCATCAAATAATTTTCATGATGCAATGAAATGACTCAATCTTCCTAAAGAACAGAAAAACGTCTTTTATTAACAGGATGACAAAAGTTAAGTGGCCCTGGACTACATAAGCAATTTGCTATCCAGTCAGCAGCTCCCACGAGAAAATCCTAATTGGTGGGAGAGTCTTGGGAACATGAATACAGTTACATTAAAAAAATAACATATTATAGATGTGACCACCAAGCCTTTTGGAGTTAATTGGTAAATGAAAG
>NW_022103905.1:524487-532993 GCF_000313985.2 Echinops telfairi | reverse complement strand
GGCTCTTTACAGCACTGAAAGGCAAAGAGAGATGCCCCTTTGAGGGTGAAGGTAGCTGAGCAAGGGGATTTTCAATCACCTTGTATGTATGTAAAAGCTAGACAGTGAATAACGATCAAATAAGAGTTGATGTCTCTGCACCGTAGTGTTGTATCAAATATATCACAGTGTGCCCGAAGAACAAAACAAGGCCGTGTTGGTGGCCCTACGCCAGAATGTTCCTTACAAATAAAAATGGGGAGGCTTTGTCTCATGTACTTTGTTGTTTGCTCCAGAGCAACTGGGAAGCTTTTGTTGAAATGCAATTCACATGCCATTAAATTCAATATGTCATTAAATTTAGTGTATAGTTCAGTTGTTTTTAGTATCTTAATGGAGTTGTACCACTATTAACCACTATCTACTTCCAAAACATTTTCAGATAACACCCCATCCTCATTGGCAGTTATTTCTCCCTGTCTCCCAGCACTTTGCAACCACTACCTACTTTCTAACACATACAATTATTTATTCTGAATATTTCATAGAAATAGAATCGTTGAATATGCAGTTTTTTGGGGTCTGACTTCTTTCATTTGCTATGCTTTATAGTTCATTCATGTTGAAGCAGAAATCAATAGTTCAATCATTTTAATTAGTGAATTTGCTAGTATATACTGTATTTTATTTATCCATTCATTATATTCTTATTTACTTATTCAACTGATAAACAGTTGGTTTTATTTCTACTGTTTGGCTATTATAAGTAAACTCTATAAATATTTATTTGTATGTTTTTGTGTGGACATATGTTTTCAGTTCTCTTTGTATATTCCTAGGAAGTGGATTGCTGGGGCATATATTAACTCCATGTTTAACTTTTTGAGGAATGGTGAAACAGCTTTCCAAAGTGATTGCACCACTTTATACCCCACCAGCAATGGATGTGGGCTACACTAGCTCCACATCTTTATCAACAGTTAGACTGGATTTTCTTAATGATAGCCATTCTCGTAGTATCTCAGTGGGATGATGGTTTGCATTCCATGATAACTGATGATGTTGAGGGTCTTTTCATGTGCTCTATTGACTATCTGTATATCTTTGGATACATGTTTATGCAAATGTGTTACCCTTCTTAAAATTAGGCTATTTGTCTTTTTTATTGTTTACTTTTAATATTTTGTATATTCTAGAAACTAGTCCCTTATGAACTATATAGTTTGGAAGTATTTTCTCCCATTTTATAAGTTGTATCTTCACTTTAAGTAACAGTATTTTAGTGAATTTTTGGTGAACGTATATAGCAGATTAGGTTCCCTTTTACAATTGCTACAAATTGTTCAGCAATATTGGTTATACTCTTCAGTTTGTGAATATTCTCATCATTTCCATTCTGGTTGTTCAATTTCCAGAAATCTGATTTCCTTGCCCCCGTACTTTCTCTTCTTTGTTTTAAAGTGATGGTTGACCACTTTGTCTCAGATGATAATTTTTTAAAGGAGCATGTTACTCAGGGGAAAAACTCTATTTTGTGAGCCAATCTGTTATTTAGTTAAAAGGCAACCTCAAGGGCTAGGTCTAGTTCAAGGTTTAGAGAGCATTTCAGGGAAATCATTTTAGATAGTATGCTAGTCTCAATTAGCCCAGTAAGTCTGCCTTAAAACAAAAAAATTTGACTCCTGACAGAAGGGTTACAAGGAAGGGATGAGTCAGCCAGGGTATAGTACAGCACCTATGAAACACAGCATTCTTCTAGTTCATTAATGCTTCCTACCCCCCACTATCATGACCCCAGTTCTTCCTTACAAACCTGCTGGACTGGAGCATGTACACTGGTACAGATAAAAGCTCTTGACATACGGAATCCAGGACAGATAAACCCTCCAGGAACATAATGGGAGTAGCGATACATGAAGATAGGGGGAAAGGGGGGAATCGAATGGGGACAAAGGGGGCACCTATTGCAAGGATTGACGTATAACCCCGTCTAAGAGGATGAACAACAGAAACATGGGTGAAGAGAGACAGAGGACAGTGTAAGATGAAAACAATGATAATTTATAATTTATCAAGTGTTCATGAGGTGGAGAGGGGCTAGGGAGGGAAAAAGAGGAGCTGATATCAAGGGATCAAGTAGAAAGAAAATGTTTTGAAAATGATGATGGCAACATATGTACAAATGTGCTTGATACAATTGATGTATGGATTGTTATAAGAGCTGTAGGAGCTCCCAATAAAACATTTATTAAAAAAAAAAAAAGAATATGTTCCACATTTATCTCCCCTTGAATGACGATCCATCTACTGACCAAAACAGTTGGTACTGGTATTTGGCACCAGCTACTTATTTTGAACTCAAGTTAAACTAGATTGTGGCTCATGTAGAGAGTCTCATAGATTCTTTTCTTCTTGAAGGATTGGATTCTTTCTCTTTTGCTCTTGATGAGTGGCGATCAATGGTTGTCGTTTAGATTCTCTTCACTTTCTTGTTAGTGTACTTTGATTGTAAAGTATTAACTTTTGATTGAGTTTAATATATCTGTTTTTTATTTTTATTGGTGTCATGTCTAAGAAACCATTTTGTGTTAAAAAGGTAGTTTCTTGTGTACTATTTTAATTCCCTTAGGATTTTTTTGTGTGTGTATGTGTGTGTGTGTGTGTGTGTGTGTGTAAAGCCTTCAAAAAGTTCATGAAAAAAGTCCCATTACCTTTTAATTCCATTTGAACTTTATAACAACAATATCAAAATCAAGGATAACGTTTCTATGTTTATTAATCAAATAACCTGTGTAAATTTATAAAGTTCATTATGTAAGGCAATGAAGTAAAAAAAAAAAAAAGTCTCATTTTGGCTATAGTTGGTAAGGCTCAATGCAGTTAGTGAAAAAGACATACAAAAAGAAACAATTAGTAATAGTATGGCTACTACAAAGCAAACGACTCTCAGCCCAAAAGGCAGCCACAAGGTAGGGCACATGGGACCAGTTGCTTAATTACCTGGTAAAAACCATAGATGTTGTGAAGTTCTCGGTGTTCCCAATTACCATGATGGACAGCGTTCTTCTGCATGGTTAGTTCTGGCCCTCTAAAAACAGAGGGCTCATTCATGTCATTCCATATGAAGAGGATGTCAGTTGATCCCTAGGAAGTAACTCTTGGTCATTATAATTCTCTTACAGTGATAACTTCCCTATTTTCTTTCCTACTCTACCTTTTCTTTGTCCCATACAAACAATCGTATTATTGGGAGCTCTTACAGATAGCATAACATTCCACTGTTCCACATCAAGCAGTGTTGTACAATTGCTACCAATCAGTTTCAAAATCTTTTCTTTCTTCTTGAACTCCTTGATATCAGCTCCTCTTTGTCCCCTCCCCCCCAATGTCCCCCAGGCACCCTTATTCCTTTTTTCTATTAATTTGTTTTTCTTCCATATCTTACACAATCTTATCTATCCATTCTTTTGTTCAATCCCATTGAATGGGGTATACAGTCATCAATGCTATTAGCTCCCCATTTCCTCCCTCCCCTCCCTTCCTGTACCCTCAGTGAACCATTACTTCTGTTACTGAAGAGTTATCTAGCTTGACTTTCATGTTCCTGAACGATCTTAATTATACATATTAACATACACAAATCTAACATGCTCAATGAGGTAAAACAAATAAAAGTCATAATAGTAAGGGGAGGAAATATTAGAGAACTATAGGTTGGTTAGTTATATAGTTCATCAGTGCCATACTACGCCCTGGATTTGTCATCCCTTCCATATGGCCCTTCTGTGAGGGACTGTCCAATTATCTTACAGGTGGGTTTTGGGTCTCCTATACATCCACGCCCCTTCACATCAATTTGGTTGCGTGTTTTTGAACTTCTGATACCTATTCCTGCCGACATCTCATGATCACACAGGCTGGTGTGCTTCTTCCATGTGGGCTTTGTTGCTTCCCTGCTACATGCTGCTTGTTTAACTACAATCCTTTAAGACCCCAGACACTGTATCTTTTAATAGCCCGACAACAACAGCTTTCTTCATCACATTTTCTTATGCACTCATTTTGTCTTCAGCAATCATGTCGGGAAAGTATCATACAGTGCCACATTATTAGAACAAACTGTTCTTGTACTGAGGTAAGGTTTAAGTAGAGGTCCAAAGTCCATCTGCTTCCTTGTTGCATTTGCATATATATACATATATAAACAAGTACACACACATATATATATTCTTCTTTCCTCTTTTCTTTATCCTCCTACTCCACTATTGTGTTTGCCCACCATTTACCTCCTACGCTACTTAATTTATTTATCATCCATGTTTTATTCTGCTCTACTGCTACAATATAAGTTCTGCAGAACAGGATGTTGTGTTTGTTTTGTCTACTGAAAAATCCCAAACACCTAGAACAGTACCTGGCCCCCAGAAAGTTATCAGTAAATATTTGTTGGTAATAGAAATAATGAACTGTATTGGCTATAAGATATGTATTTCCCAGCAAGATCACCCGCGATCCACCCTGGGGAAGCCCCAGGGGAAAGGCCGTGGATGTTTACCACTAGGCATCATCGATTGCCTGCTACAACTCTTAACTAAGAGCACCTGCAGCTGTGCCTGGTAAGGTGCATCTTCCCTCTAACACACTGAAGGATTTGACAGCTTAGACACTTGTTAGCATGATGTATAGTCTGCGTTCTATATAACATTGTTTTAGAGTGGGAAGGGACAGGTGAAGTGGCGTAGCAGTTCCTTTCATGGGAAAATCCCTGTCTCTCTGGATGTGAAGGAACAGCTACAATGACAAAGCAGCACATTCTATTATTTCCAAGTTCTGCTCTTTGTGAGGTCCCATCACGGGTCCTTGCTTCTTTTCGGGAACACTGTGGGATCTATGTGCTGCTTCGCCCATATGATAGTCCTTTAAATGACTAGAGTTGGCTTATGAGTCTTTTGTCTCTTTTCAACTCATTTCTAAGCATGTGTACTATGAATAGGGCTGAATGATTTCTGAGTGTTTAACCACCCTGACTGTCCTTTTCTAGCAACTTCTAAGCAGGAGACTAGCAAACTTTTTCTGTTAAGGGCCAGATTGTAAATATTTTCTACTTTGCAGGATATATACATATACATACATACATATATCCTTTCTCCCCTTTTCTTCAATTTCTCAACTCTGCTGTTGTAATGTGAAAGCAGCCATAAATAACAGGTGAATGGATGTGTGGCTGGATTTGGTCTGAGGGTCTGGTCCTACTCTGTGTTGTTTACTGGTGTCCTGAAATACGATGACTAGAGAGTAGAGGTTAGTGGCTAAGATCTGAGCTTGGCAGACAAACAGACTGAATTCAAATCTTGGGTTCCCCCCACTGACTAGTAGATGACCTTGGTAGGTTTTTAAAATTTTAAATAATTTTACTGAGGGATCATACAACTCTTATCACAATCCACACATCCATCCACTGCGTTAGCACATTTGTTGCCATCATCATTCTCAAAACATTCTTCCTACTTGAGTCCTTGGTATCAGCTTCTCATTTTTCCCCTCCCTCCCTCATGAACCCTTGATAATTTATAAATTATGTTTTCACATCACTGACCGATGTCTCCCTTCACCCACTTTTCTGTTGTCCATCCCCCAGGGAGGGGGGTTATATGTAGATCATGCGATCTGTTCCCTCTTTCTCCCCCTACCTTCTCCTTACCTTCCTGGTATAGCTACTCTCAATATTGGTCCTGAAGGGATCATCTGTCCTGGGTTCCCTGTTTCCAGCTCTTAGTGTACCCATGTACATGCTCTGGTCTAGCCGGATTTGTAAGGTAGAATTGGGGTCATGATAGTGGGCGATGGGAGGAAGCATTGAAGAACTAGAGGAAAGTTGTATGTTTCATCGGTGCTATTCTGCATCCTGATTGGCTCATTTCCTCCCCTCGACCATTCTGAAAGGGGTTGTCCAACTGCCTACAGATATGGGCTTTGGGTCTCCACTCTGCACATCCTCTCATTGACAATTATATGATTTTTTGTTTTGGGTCTGTGATGCCTGATACCTGATCCTATGATCACACAAGCTGCTGTGTTTCTTCCATGTGGGTTTTGTTGTTTCTCAGCTAGATGGCTGCTTGTTATTTTCAAGCATTTAAGCCCCCAGACGCTATGATAGCCAGGCACCATCAGCTTTCTTCACCACATTTGCTTATGCACCCACTTTGTCTTCAGCAATCGTGTCGGTAAGGTGAGCGTCATGGAATGGGCAAGTTTTTAAGTTTCTCTATGCTTTAATTTCCTCATCTGTGAGATTAGTTAGAGTTCCAATTTCAGAGTGGTATTTAGAGGATGAAATGGTAAAATGCATATAAAATGCTTAGCATACTTCTAGGCACATGTTAAGTGCTCAACTAATATTAGGCAGCAGCAGAGGCGATAGCAATGTCATCATAATTGGCTGAAGACAGTGTTTCAGATGCTACTTCAGCAGATCTTAAACATTTTTTTAAATTGATGTTTTATTATGCTTTACTTTTTAATGATGTATTATATTATTTTGCAAGATAATTTCACATGTCATCTCATTATTTTTAAATAACAGTTATAGAATACTTTGTATAAAA
This sequence comes from Echinops telfairi, assembly GCF_000313985.2. Taxonomy (NCBI): domain Eukaryota; kingdom Metazoa; phylum Chordata; class Mammalia; order Afrosoricida; family Tenrecidae; genus Echinops; species Echinops telfairi. Next base: position 526,406 of record NW_022103905.1, on the reverse strand, counting down.
ATATAATCAATTGTTATAAAATACTTTGCTACATCCTAGAATAGAGATAAAATTATAGCATGTGTGCATTTGGTAATGCAAGTGGCACCTCTTGTGGAACCACCAAAATCCGTGATGTGGCGCCATCCTTCCTATTTCATATAAGCATTACATATCGAGAGCATTTCAGTAGTTCCACTCAGGCCTTTCCTACCCCACCCCCCTTCCATACCCTCAAGTAACTAGGAAAGAGTAAAAGAATAAAAACAAACCTTATAAGCAGGAAAAGCAAAAAGACTTGAATACCACTCTCTGACCTTGGGATTGGTGAAATCCAGGTAAGAGGAGAGACCTGCACAGGTGGAATGGGAGACAACCTGTTAGGAATAGCAGTCCTCACTGCATGTGTCATAAATAAGACGATCAGATGTGAGGGCTGCGTAATGAATAGGCATCCTAAGTCAAATGTAGATAGTAGCTCACGCAGAGGCAGTGTTTAGGGAGATGTGAATGAATGTGCTGAATTCCAGTGACAATGATTAGATCTTTCAACACCAGAGGCACAGAGAATGTCAGTGGATGAGCATTAAAATGAAAAAGATCTCTCAATAATGGCATAACGTAAGGATGGCAAATATTCAGGAGTAACTCTAAGAGAAAGGCTTTGTAAGTGATATAATGAGGGGAAAAGAGATGAATGGAGCTTCTCTACAATGCACGGATTTATACTGCCTCCCTATACAAAATGAAGATAGTGCAGGACTGGGTGGTGTCTCCATTCTGTTGTACACTGGGTCATTATGAATCAGAGCTGACTTGAAGGCACCTAACAACAGCAGACATGAAAATAAAATCATGCCTATGGTTATCTCCTTTTGCCCACACCTAGTTCCCTCTTAGGGTTTAAACTAATCATTTTTGAAATACAGATTCTAAAGTGGCCAGAGGCAGCTGAGGTTACTCACAAAAAGGCTGGGAAGTCAAAGGTATGGGTGAACAGGGCAAAGATCAATCACAAGCAGGGCACCTACTGACCTTCCTCATGTAGTCTTGCTTCCCCCTCCCCCCCTCCCATTTCCTCATTCCCTGACTTTTTATTTTTATTTGCTTCGAGAAATCAGTATGCCAGAGAGATTGCTTTGTTTACTTAGCATCCATTCATTTGTTCATGGATTGCTAAGTGTATACAATGCACACTGTACCAGGTGCTATGAAAATGGCACAAAAGAAGGCAATGCCATCTGTGAAAGGAGGCTGCAATGTACCTAGGGGAGCAAGAGACACCTACAAGGAAGGTGAGTGATATCCATGTGGCCCTCAGTAACTGTACAGAACAAGCAGAAACAATAAGTGCACAGAGTGAAATCTTACCAGGCCAGCATACTCCTTCAAAGTCTCCCCCTTCATGACTCCTCACAAAGAAGCCCCGCTTTTTGGCCTCAGCATACAGTGAGTAGTTGGGGTCAACTTTAATGTGGGGGTCACTGATGACCACAAGCTGTAAGGATATAAAGATTTGACCTTTGTTTTTATCTTTCTCTCACAGAAGGTTGATGGGTTCAGACCAATGACCTTTTGGTTAGCAGCCAGACATTTAACCACTCCTGGCCTACCCTTTCACCACCCTGAAAGCTCAGCCAATCTCCTTTCTTTCTTTTTAAAATCATTTTATTAGGGGTTCATACAACTCTTACCACAATCCATCCATACATAAATTGTGTAAAGCACATTTGTACATTCATTACCCTCATCATTCTCAAAACTTTGCTCTCCACTTAAGCCCCTGGCATCAGCTTCTAATTTTTCCCCTCCCTCACCACTCCACCCTCCTTCATGAACCCTAGACAATTTATAAATTACTGTCATATCTTGTCATATCTTGTACTGTCCAACGTCTCCCTTCACCCACTTTTCTGTTGTCCGTCCCCCAGGGAGGAGGT
>NW_022103905.1:518026-523428 GCF_000313985.2 Echinops telfairi | reverse complement strand
TATCACACTCAGTCTTCATTTGGGTTTCAGTAGCCAATCTCCTTTCTTAGCTTTCTCAAGTTATCTTTGAATCAGTGTGGAAGCTAGCCCCAATCCAATCATGCAAGCCCTGGCCCACCCTCTATAAAAACATCTGTCTCCCAGAAATCCTCGTTATTTAAGTAATCAATCTTTATACCCAGTTCATTGATTTTAACATACAAATCTTTTTTGGAGGGGAGGGGGCGATCCTATCATTATAGGCTGTCTGTTGTTCAAAACAAATGAGATTGAAGATGCTGGTCCCTTTATCCTGTGGAGACCTCGATAGCTAGGCCAGGAATGGATGGAGTCATCCTCTTTTCCTTATTCTTCTGTCTCCCCTCATCTATATGGTTCTATCATCCATTTGGTTCTATTTGAAGGCACTGTCTTCATGGCTATTTTCTACAAATGGTTCTCTGCCACTAATGAGTCAAGGCATGTTTAACATTTTTAATTTTTTGCAATTTAAAAGTGCAGAACTGTTGGCTTTTTTCACCTTGCGATGTTTGCTCCTGAGCAGCGCTTGCATCCTTTTGGGTGTGGGGAATCTTTTCTTGTCCCACGTGAAGTACCTCTTGCCCCTGGTGTGCTCTATGTCCAGCCACATGACATCGTAAGGAATGTCATGTTCATCAAATCCTGCATCCACTGCTTTTACATCCTGCTCATCCTCATAGTTCCAGCGGCTCTGATGATACCCCAAGGAGAAGAGAGGGGGCATGGCTTGTGTGCCTAAAAGGAAGGGTGACATGTTCTGAAAGCCTGCCAACATTGAGCCTGGCACTCAGGAGCCTGAGAGGAGCAGTCCTTGTCCTCAAAGAAGGGACAGCTGGACAGCATGATGCATTAGCGTTGTCAGAAAGAACATGAAAAGCCCCTATTAGGGAATGGAGGCCAGGGTGATTGTGAATAAAGAAGATAGAAGATCATTAGAAAATGCTTTCAAATTCTGAAGAGAAGTAATTTTCAATCTGTTTAGTCAAATTCTCAATCAGGGGTAAAGGTAGGAAGGAGATGGCATACCTGCAAGGATTCAAAAAGTGTACCTCCCATGCACACTTTCTTTAGGAACTAACACAGATGCCCCGAAACAAAATCCAAAACAAGCAAGGAAATAAGCTGCACAGGAGAGCTCCACCAGTACCCAGGAGAGGAGGAAGCCCACAATGGCAGAGAGCAAAAAGATACGTCACAGGATGGCATCATGTAGACTTGGGCGGACAGATGTGCAGGGAGCCTAGACAGGAACAGTTTAGATGGGAGAGGGACAAGGGGTCCTAGAAGGGACATCTCCAAGTGGGACAGAAGAATGGACTAAGTTTCTGATGCCTTTGAGCAGTTGGGAAATACAAGGAATGAAAACAGATTTAACCAAATATTGTGGTGTAACAATATACAGAGGGAGGGGAAGAAGGGATATAAACAAGTTAAATCTTCATCAGGAGATAATATAAGATCTCTAAACTCTAATCTCTGACTGATACAAGTTCACGAGAGAAAGAAATATTGGAGGAGCCCTGATGTTTAATGGGTTACATATTGGGCAAATAGCCACAAGGTCAGCAGTTCAAAACCACCATGTGCTCCATAGAAGAAATAAGAGGCTTTCTACTCCCGTATAGAGCTACAGCCTCAGAAACCCACAGGGGTAGTTCTACTCTGTTCTGGAGGGTTGCTATGAGTCAGACTTGAGTCAATGGCAATGAGTATACATAAACTTATTTTGGGTTTCATTGAACACAGTGAGAGCTCTGGTGTTTCTGAAACACTTTCCCATATACCAGATTCATTCTCTCCCAATAGAAATGTTGAAAGAGCCTGCAGCTGTCACTATCATTGGTAATATTTACTCTTGTGTGGGTGTCTTCCCTTATCCACAAGCTCTTTGTCATTCTGTTTCCCTAAAGATTTACACCCTCAGAAACCCTAGTGGGCAGTTCTACTCTGTCCTGGAGGAATGCTATGTGGTGGAATCAACTAAATGGCAGTGGATGGTGTGGCGAGATGAAGGATATGATGACAAACAACAGTTTCACATTTTGAAAATTAAAAACAATAAAAGTTTCTATGATTATGTAGCAATTTCTAAAAACGTAACCCATATAATGAAACTAGAAACTGGAACTACTAGATGTGGGAGTACCTGTAAGGAGTGAGTATTGCTTGAAGACATCAGAAGGTGTAGGGCCTGTTAGCAGAAAGACATCAATGATTCCACTCTCTGACATCCAACGCACATCAGCTCGAGATTTGACCTTTTGTTTAGAAGCAACTGAGCCCATCTGTGTGCTCTGGGAAAGGAATAGAATGAAAATCTGAAACATTTCCCTCTCACCTAGACTCCCATCCACGTGAGGGTAATGGTGTGTGCTTTAGCAGACACCATCCTGCATCCACTGGACACTGCAGAGTCTTTGGTGGCAGTGCACAAAGCGAAGAGCTATGACAACACTGAGTGGCGGTTTCCTGTGGGATGGGGCACACATCCCTGATCCACAGCTTACCTCTCCTGGAGGCTCTGTGCTGATCTCCACAAGTGTTTCTGAGGCATTCAGCCAGAAAATGCCTACAGTTCTGCCCACCTTGTGGGCTAGGAGATAAGGCACTGAACCATAAATACCCATTTTGTCATGCAGCTTATATCCATAGACATCTAGGTTGTAAAGACGGTAAGCATCTCCATCACTGAAAAATAAAATAGGGATTATCAGTAATTACCAGCACAGATTTTAATAGAATGCTTCCACTCTCTGGTGAATACTTTGGTCCTAGGCCTCTTGCAAGGCTCAACTCTCACCAATTTTGTAAAGGTTTCCTGACTCCACCTTGGCGAAGGTGACCTTCCTCTGACCCATATGGTACTCCTTCATATGACAGTGCACACCTTAGTTTTTAGCACATCTATGAGGGGAGGACTGTTGTGGATGTCCATCACACTAACAGGCCCACATGATTATATGCTGACACACTCTGTGAGAAGTACTCTGCAGTTAAAATGGAAGTGCTTGCACTTGGCGGAGTAAGGGAAGATAGGGGACTGAATAGGCTGAGGGCACCGAGCTCAGGTTGGTGTGATAGCAGCATGGCTCAGCACAACGTCAGCCCCCAGGTTTCTGATGTGCTTGCCTCAATGCCTACCTGTCAAGCACCTGAAACCTGACAACTTGGATCACAGTAGTTCTCTTTTTGTTTCCCAATCAAGCCTCCCATCCCTTGACTCTCTGATGCCTCTGGCATCTATCTTTCAGTAATTTACCTGGGAGATCACTGATCTCCCTAAGGGACTCAATGGTGATATGAGATGCAACACTTTCATTTCTCTGGCCCCTTTTTCTAGGTCAGTGATTTTCACACTGAATTCTCCCAGGCCTCCCCACAAAGGCCTGGAGAGGAGACACTGCAATGTCTCCACAACACACGGTTGTGGTGAAAACTCTACCCCTGCTTCAATCAGAGAAGCTCATTTTGGCTTCTGTTGAATTTTTAGGTTCAGCATTAGTTTGTTTTCAGTGCCTAACTTCTTGCCAATAAAACCAGAAAACCGCCACTCTGAGTGATCATTCGAGGGAGGTCCTTAAAATCCACAGGCACTATCAAGGAAGTACAAGTCATGCACATACCAACATGGCTTCAGTCATCTCTAATATGCATCTTTCAAACTTTCCATCTAAAAACTAGCACTGAAAGCTAAGAATTCCTGCTTGCACTTTACCTGGTATTTTTCAGTTGGTGTGAGTCTGCATGCTGTGGGATCCCATACAGATGCCTGAATCCATGCAAGGAGAAATCCAAACCAATGGAGGTAGGACCTGTAGGGATAGCATACTGGCTGAGTTTTGCTTCTTACTGGACTAATCAATTAAAAAGAGATTTTTAAAAATTAAAAAAAAAAAGAGATTCAATACACTGTAAGTAGAGCAAGACAATTAGGGTTGAGTCCTGAGCTTGCCCTCATCAAGCGATAAATGTTGTATGCTTATACCGGTAAGATATTAAGGTATTGTGGAGGTTACAAAAATTGGTCCCATATTGTATTTTCTTCATTGTGTGTTGAGAAGCTTTACATGTCCTCATTTATATTTAATATCCCTTCGATCTTTAACATTTTTTTCTAATCTTTTATCCTCCTAATTATATATTGCATTACTGTACTTCTTTTCTTCAGGGAGCAAACCATATTGATAAATTTTTATCTTTTCCAGAAGAATGACAGGCTGTTTTCAGTTTTTGATCTAATCTTCCTCCTGTCAGCCTTCTGTGGAGGTGACAACCTTACGGGGTAACAGAAGGACCTACTCTGGCTCCTCAAAACGCTTCCCATGGGGGGGAAAAATGCTTCCCATGATTAAAGATCCTTAAACAAAGACTTTTATTTAACAGTTTTTATAGACATAGAGGGAAAGTGCAAAGAACTGAGAGATAATATTGGATCAAATTACCTCTAATGTAAAAGTAATAGGATTCATATGGTCCCTAATTCTAGGAATTTGTGGAAAGGTGATCTTACAGAGAAGTAAAGAAGATGTTATTGCATGAAGCAAGGAACCAGTAGAGACGCCTGAGGGGCTGACCCAAATCCCAACTATGTGGACAGCCACCCCTCCCCCAGAAGAATTTACTTCAGAGGACAGCACTGAAGCTACGGCTCAGGGAGAGGGCCATGTCTGATCAGAGCACACGGGAGCAAATGAAGGGTGAGGAAGAGAGAGTGGAGCACATCCTGGTCCACCAAAACTTGAGGACGATATCCATGCTCAGAGCAGCCAATGCAGAGACAGGACCATATAACCGGCCCCACTATGAGACACGACATCCCTCACTGATCCATAGCCCTACAGGGGACAACACTGGAGACACAGTGTGGGAAGTGCACCCAATCTGATCCCAGCACACCGAGGCAAAACATTAAGGGTGTGCAGCAACAGAACAGCAAGGGGAGCAGAGCAATGAAGTCCCCGGGGAATACCAAAATGACTTTGGGGCCGGGCATGGCACCTCATCATATTCAACGGGAAAACACTCTTGAAGGTCAACAAAAAGACTTTGAACTATTTACAGGCTTTTCTTTTTTTGGTCATTTTTTGGGTTGTTGTTGTTTTGTGCTGTCTTTGTTTTTGTGCACATTATTATCTCTGCAGGTCTATCTAGATAAGATAGGCGAGATAAACAAACTGGAAAAGAAAATGGGACCAATGGTTCTGGGGACATGGGAGAGGGAGAGATATGGAAAGGAAGTGGTGTTAACAAACCCAGGGTCAAGAGAACAAGTGATCCAAAATCGGTGGGGAGGAGGGTATAGGAGGCCTGGTAGGGCTTGATCAAGGGAAATGTAACAGAGGAATTACTGGAACCCAAATGAAGGCTGAGCATGATAGTGG
>NW_022103905.1:510801-516992 GCF_000313985.2 Echinops telfairi | reverse complement strand
GTGGATTGTGATGAGTTGTATGAGTGCCCAATAAAATGATTAAAATTAAAAAAAGATGTTATTGCGGAAAGAAGAACCTGAGAATCCCTCTACTTAGAAATTGTGGGCCTGTTATCAGCTCTGGTCATTCTCCTAGGCTGCAGATAAGGCATTTATGAGGGATTTTCTTTATGCAGGGAAGAGAACAACTATACACTAAGCCCCAAGTATCTCCTCTCCTCCTACCTATCACTGAGCTAGTGGGAGATGGGAGTGGGCTGCCCACATCTATGATGGGAAGACTGGGAAAAGAATTGAAATGCATTGGTGTGGAATGTAGCTAATGAGCTCTGAAGCTTGATTTTTATCATTTGGTTTTCATAAAAATGTGGAATTTGTCACTGTTTGATCTACTGGACAAAGCAACCAGTATGCTGACCTACAATTCTCTCTACACATACTGACCCCAGGTGGCCTACATTTCTCTTAGCCTCCTCCACAAAAGACAAATTAATCACCATTTATTTGTCACATACAGTAGCAGAGGACAGAGGAACAGAGCTGAGATTTCTGTTCATCTTACAGGAGTCACTTCTTTTGGTGCAAAAACTTAAGGCGCTTCTAGAGAGAAACATTTCACCATTTTGGAGACATCTGTTTAATACTATACCAGTTTCAATTTTACCATTAGCTTTGATATCTTCAAATTTTCTGAATTTTTCTTCCCACAGACCCATATCATCTTGGTTTTCCTGCTGATACCAAAAAAAAACAAGTGGGGGAGGCAATTTCAGTTTTTTGTTTTATTTTGTTTTGAATCCTTTTATTAGGAACTCTGACAGATACAACATTCCGTAGTTCCTCAAGCAGTATTGTACAATTGCAACCACAATCAATTTCAAAACATTTTATTTCTTCTTGAACCCCTTGATATCAGCTCCCCTTTATTCCCTCCCACCCCCAACCTACCCCCTAGAAAACCTTATTTATTTTTTGCCATATCTTACAATCCAATATATCCATTCACATACAATTCTGTTGTTTTATCCCATCGAGAGGGGTTATACAGTCATCAATGCTACTCTGCTCCCTATTGCCCCTTCTCCCCCACCTCTTCCCATACCCTCAGGGAACCATTACGCCTGTTACTGTTTCTGAAGGGTTATCTATCTTGGCTATCATGTACCTAACAATCTTAAAAGTACAAATGAACATATGCAAATCTAACATGATTAATGAGGTAAAACAAATAGAATCCATAATAGTAAGGGGAGGAAACAAAAACTAGAGGATAGTTATGTGGTTCATCAGTGTTATACTGCACCCTGTATTTATCATTCCTTTTGTGTGGCCCTTCTGAGAGGGACTGTCCAATTATCTTATAGGTGGTTTTTGGGTCTCCACTACATTCACACCCCTTCATACCAATTTGGTTGCTTGTTTTTGAACTTCTGATACCTTTTCCTATTGACACCTCATGATCACACAGGCTGGTGTGCTTCTTTCATGTGGGCTTTGTTGCCTTCCCTGCTAGATCAATTTCCATTTTTAATTGCAACAAACATGGTTACCCAAACCACAACACATTTTATTTGGATTATCAAAAAACTAGACTGGAAAATTAGTTCACCTTTTAGAAGATAGCCTATGATGTCAGTGTATTTAATAAATCTGTGTGGATCATATCAAACTACGGCCAGTCTTAAGAATAGGAAGTCCAGAACACTGCATTGTGCTTATGCAGAATCTGTATATGATGAAGAGGCAGTTGTGCAAAGAGAATAAAGGTATACTTCATGGTTTAAAATTAGGAAAGTATCCTCTCACCATACTTATTCAATCTGTATGCTGAGCAAATCATCAAAGAAGCTAGTTTATATGAAAAGAATACAGTATCAAGATTGGAGGAAGGCTTATTAACAATCTGTGATATGCAGATAACACAACCTTGCTTGCTGAAATTGAGGAGGACTTGAAGCACTTGCTGATGAAGATCAAGTCTTATAGCCTTCAATATGGATTACAACTCAATGTAAAGAAAAGCAAAGTCCTTACAACTGGACCAATAGATACGTCATGATAAACAGAGAAAAAGTTGAAATTGTCAAGGATTTTGTCTTACTTGGATCCATAATCAATCCAGGTGGAAGCAGCAGTTAAGAGATCAAACGATGAATTGCAATGAGCATATCTGCTGCAGAAGATCTTTTAAAAGTGTTGATTAGCAAGGATGTTACTTTGAAGACTAAGGTACACCTGACCCAAACTATAGTATTTTCAATCGTCTCGTATGTGAAAGTTAGGCATTGAATAAGAACGACCGAAGAAGAATTGATGTATTTGAATTATGGTGCTGATGAAGAAAGTGTCATGGACTGCCACAAGAACAAACAACTCTGCCAAAAGAACCGGCAAAACAAGAAGTAGAGCCATAATGCTCCTTAGAGGCAAAACAGTGAGACTTCATCTGATGTACCTAGAATATGCTCTCAAGAAAGATCAGTCCCTGGAGAAGGACATACATCATGCTTGGTAAAGTAGAGGGGTAGGTTTATTGTTCCAACCTGGCCAAAGAACACGTGTGGGATTAAATGAAGTGTGGAGAGATAAATGGCTCGGCGAGCCTCGCCTTTCTTGTCTCTTGTTCTTTGATGATCAGATTAGTGTGCGGCTGCCTTAGCGTGTTCTCTGCCTCAATTTGCAAGCTACATCACCTGTGGGACACAATCTGTGGACTGTGTCACTGTAGCTTGAGGTTCCTTTAAGACCTGCTTCGTCACGCTACTGGAGCTGGGGACATTCAGACCCTGTCATCTGGCTGACTGTTGGTGACCTGCCTTGCTGTTTGTGCCTGTGGTTGGATAGTCTGAATTGCTCCACGGAGGACTCAGCTGTCTGCTTCCTTGACTTGCACCCAGCAGCCTTCAAGACTTGAAGGACTACCAGTATATTAGCTGTCTCACGGAAGTGAGTTGTACTGAGCCATTTGTACTGCTCGATAGATTAACTGTTTATTTATGTTATCTATCTATCTAAATATATATAAAATCCTAAGTGTCCTGGTTTTGTTTCTCTAGAGAACCCTAACATAGGCAGTGAAAAGAAGGAAGGTCCTGGACAAGATGGATCAACACAGTGCCTGTGATAATGGGCTCAACCGTAAGAACCATTGTGAGGATGGCACAGGGCTGGCAGTGTTTCGTTCTGTTGTGCATGGGGTCACTATGGCTTGGAACCAACTCGATGGCACCTAACAACAACAAAAATTTTAGTAGTGACTTGTGTGAGCCACATCTAACAAGAATATCTTTATCAAAATGATATGGCAACAGTTTGAAAAATGCGATCTTCACATTTGTAAGAAAATGATTTCTTACTATTTTTTTTCTCTCTTTTTGATATACAAATAGGGTGAGGTAAACCATTTGGAGTGAAAAACAAACAACCTAAAAACCACTGGAAGTCAACTAACTTAGGTCCGTCCTCGGAAACCCTAAAAGATTTGTTTTGTACATATTTTCCCCCTTTCCCAATAGCCAAACTATTGGCTACATTCTGTGCTGGCTTGAGAAGTGAAGTCAACTGAGGTGGCAATGACTGCTCAGGTCCGTAATCTCTTAGTGTGGGGCGACAGACTTTCTTAGTTTCACAAAACTTTCCCTTTCCCTAGTAGAATGAGAAAGTGAAAAAAAAAAAGTTCATGTATTTAAAAATGAATATTTGCCCATTCCTAGTTTCCTTCCTTATAATTAAAGCTTCTGCAAAGTTGAGACTCTGTCTTTAACATTTAAAAATAAATTACACATGAATACTTGGTTCAAGGGTTATTAATCCAGGGCCTATGGATGGGCTTTAATGTCTGTGATTCGAATAGTCAAATAGTCGGGCTGGTTTTTTTGTTTTTGTTTTATTTTCTAGAGGAATGGTTCATAGTCCTTATCAGGTTTTTACAAAGGGATCTGTGACTCAAAACCAATACCCAAAGGCTTTCAGTATCTAGTTCCCAAATGCTCATTTGCCATTTTGTCACCAAACTATAAGGCTATGTCCAAATTGCACTAAATTGCTCTATTTGGAGCTGAGAAATTATTCTATTGCTCATCAGAATGAGTCAGTCAGCAGAAGGAAGCAACATTTGTCTTTACTGCATTGGAAACGCTTTTCTCCACAACTGGTGATCACAGCTGCTACCAGAGCTACTCTAAAGATACATGTGGCCTTGTGGAGTGTTCATTACCCTGCTGTTTAAAATCGGTCTGTATTTTCTTTGCTCTTAAGGAAAAGTCCAAAAAGCTTAACATAGCTTACACGTTCTAAGTTCCATGACAATAAGGAGCTTTGACTTGTTCAGTGACAAACCACCAATTCCTCTAACAATGCCTGTGACATAAGGTTCTCAAGAATGAATACATGACTCTTCCTGGGGTTACCCCTGCCATTTTTCTAGCCTCATTCTACACCAGTCTGCCTTTGCTTTCCTTTCTTCAACTTAAAGAAACTGTTGTTGTTAGGTACCCCTGAGTCAGTTTATAATGCACTGTGACCTGCTGTACAAGAGAATGAAATAATGCTGGGTCCTGTGCCATCCTCACAATGGTTATGTTTGGATCCATTGTTGTAGCCACTCTTGCGATCTATCTCATTGAGGGTCTTCATTTTTGCTGCCGACATTCTACTTTATCAAGCATGATGTCTTCTTCCAAGGCCTGGTCTCTCCTGATCACACGTCTAAACTATGTGAGACAAAGTCTAGCAATCCTTGCTTCTAAGGAGCACTCTGGCTATACTTCTTCCAAGATAGACTTGTCTGTTCTTTTGGCACCCTGCAGAATATTCAATATTCAATAATTCAAATGTATCAGTTCTTCTCCTCCTTATTCATTGTCCAGCTCTCACATGCATAGAAGGATATTGAAAACACCATCACTTGGGTCAGGCACACCTTAGTCCTCTAAGTGACATCTTTGTTCACATATATGAAACTCATATACACATGAACTATGAATGAAACACACAGATATAAATAAACAAATATACATATATATGAGGGGTACCCAAAAAAACACGGAATAGTGCTGGGTGGAGCGGAGCTTTCATATTACATATTTTTCCCACTAAGTGAGCATCAAGCAACTCGCTCTGAGTTAGTGCACCCAGTGGCGTCACCTGGGAAGGTTCTCTCTGGTCACAGTGAATTTTTTTCATAAAAGCAGTTTCATTCGACCCTTGTTTTTTGTAATGGACGATTTAAGAGAATAGTGTGTAGCTGTGAAATTGTGTTTTCTGCTCAGGGAAAAATGCAACAGAAACTGTTGTGATGTTGAACACAGCTTACAAGGACAGTGCTATGGGAAAAACTCAAGTATATTAATAGTTTTCTCATTTCAAAAAGGGTAAAATGTTAAATTGATGACAAACTTTATTCTGGACATCTGTCAACTTCCTGAAAGGACAAAAATGTTGACTAGGAGTGCATTTAGAATTCGTTTCACCAGGTCAGACTGTTAATCAAGCTTTCTGAAAATATTTAGAGGTTCTGAAAAGATTGTATAACAGTGTGTGACAAAAAAGGTCTGATTTGTGGCAGACAGGGGACTGGTTTTGCCACCACAACAATGCATCTGCTCACACAGTCATCTTAGTGTGCCAGTTTTGGGCAAAAAACAGGATGCCTCTCTTGCCCTATGTACCTTATTTACCTGGCCTCACTCTGTGCAATGTTTTTTTGTTTCTGCAAATGCAGAGGGACATGGAAGGACAGCGATTTGATGATGCAGAAAAGGTGAAGAATAAAATGAGGGAGGTGGTGTCAGCCATCCAAACAGACGAGTTTGAAAAATGTTTCCAAGAATGGAATCATAGATACAATAAATATATTCAGTGTAATGCAGAGTACTTTGAAGGTAATAAGATTGTTTTATAAAAAAATTTAAATATATAACTTTGAAAAAAATTTTCATGTTTGGGGGTACCTCTCCTATTTACTTCAAATGTGCTCTTTTAATCTCAAGTTCTTTGATTATGCCATTTGCAGTAATCTTTCCCAACTTTTGACTAGTCAAGTGTCCTTATGCATCAGGTTTCAACTGTTATCACATTATTTCCTAGAGGAGATTTTTCTTGACTCTCATTGAGATAGTTTATTGTGCCAGCCTGGCCGATAAACACAAGTGGGATTAACTGAAGGGCAAAGAGATAAATGGCTTGGTGAG
>NW_022103905.1:506818-509298 GCF_000313985.2 Echinops telfairi | reverse complement strand
CAGCATCCTCATTTTCTTTGGTAGCTCTGCTTTAAAATAAAGATTGTTTTCACTTCTATAAAGATTGAAATAATTTTTTCAATGCATACAAAAGTGTGTATGCTGAATTTAAAGAATAACACTAAAGTGAACAGCTATCAACCCACCACTACTGAGTTTAAGCAACAAATGACTAGATCCTTTGGGGGAATTGTCTCTCTTTCTTCAACAGTATACACCTCCTCTCCCTGCCCATAAGAGGTAAACCACTTTACAAGATTTATGTTACTCATTCCCCTGCTGGTTGTTCTTCTAAATAGCTCTCTATATTACTTGGTATTCCCTTTTATAAATGACCAAAAAACCATCAAACAGAAGTCTACTATATGCATGTTGGAACTTCAAACAGCAGATGGAAAATAGAATGAAAGGATATGGAATTCTTTAATTACATGATTTTTAAAATTCATTATTAATTTTTATATTCATTTATGTTAATATGTATTGTTGCAGTTTCTATTGCCAATTTTATTTTTGTTCTTCCTCCTTTTGTATAAGCTCTTTCTACATTGTGCCCATTAATTTTTTATTCATGTTTTTGAAATTTCCCTGGTATGCTACCTTTTAACTTTCATCAAGGGCAATAAAGTAAACCAAATTGCTAACATGAATATGATAAAACCTATCAGGTTTTCTTATGTTCTTTATGTATCAAGTAGTGTGCACAAATACCTTTTTTTGGGGGAAGCCTGTATCTGTTCAAAGTATAATTGGCCCAGGGAGTTTACGCTTATCACAATATCATCTTCAGATATTAAGTCTATCTTGAATGGGTCTGCAGTGATGTGAAACTTCAGATTTCCTTTTTCATTGGCCAACACCAGGCTGCCTGTAACCCCCGAGCATGAAATTAACCTAGAAAACAAACCAAAGAGGAGAAAAACAAGTAGTTATAAATGGTGTGCTGGGGGTGTAGCTGATTATGCATTGGGTTGCTGACCACAAGGTCAGCAGTTTGAACTCACCGGCTGCTCTGTGAGAGAAAGATGTGGCTTTCTGCTCCCACATTTACAGCCTCAGAAACCTCCAGGGGCAGTTCTACTCTATCCAGCAGGGTTCACCATGAGTTGGAATTGACTTGATGACAGTGGGTTTGGGTTTTATAGATGACAATTATGGCCACTGGGAAACAATTATGGCTACTGGGAACCCTAAGGAGTGCAGCTCTACTGTGACAAAATGGGGTTGCTACAAATCAGAATTGTATCCATTGGGCTTGATTTTTTGCTTTTGTTTCTGGTTATGGGTTTCAATGACTCAAGATTGTCATTTCAAAGTAATTGTTGCTAGAGGTTCTGTTGACCAGTCAAGATTGTCATTTCAAAGTAATTGTTGCTAGAGGTTCTGTTGACCGGTTCCTCCTCACACGGTGACACTGTATACAACAGGATGAAACACTTCTTCCTCACAATCACTGCTATGCTGGAGCCTGTTGTTGGAGGTACCAGGTCATGCCAACTCTTCTCACTGAGGGTCTTCCTCTTTGTGCTGACCCTCTACTAAGCACAGTGTCCTTCTCCAGGGACTGACTGGCCCCTCCTGATACGATGTCCAAAGTCGGTGAGATAAAGTCTTGCCATCCTCCCTTCTAGGGTGTATTCTGCCTATAGTTCTTCCAAGACATATTTGTTTATTCTTTCACAGTTTTATATTCAATATTCTTTGCCAACTCCATAATTCAAAGGCATCAACTCTTCTTTGGTTTTCCTTATACACTGTCCAGCCTTCACATGCATATGAGATGATTAAACATACTGTGGCTTGGGGTCAGGTGCACCTTACTCCTCAAGGTGACGACTTTGGCTTGTTAACATTTTAAAGAGGTCTTATGCAGCAGAAGGCGCCCTGCTGGTATAGTAGGCTATGTCCTGTGCGTGCTGAGTGGCTTGCTACAAGGTCAGAGGTTTGAACACATCAGCCACTCCTTGGAAGAGAGATGAAGTGGTCTGCTCCCATAAAAATGACAAGTTTCAGAAACCCAAAGGAGCATTTCTACTCTGTCCTCTAAGGTCTCTAATGTTAGAATTGACTTTATGGCAATGAGTTTTGCATTTTGCCACAGGTTTGTCCAAAGAAACACAGTGTTTGATTTCTTGACAGCTGCTTCCATGGGCACTGATTGCAGATCCTAGACCAATGAAACTGCTGACAACTTCACAGACCATGGGTGAGCCTGCTGGTATTTGAAATGTCACGCCCATTGCTTCTGGCACCACAGCAACACACAAGCCACCATGATACAACCAACCGACAGATGAGGAGTGGAGTAACTAATTAATAAATTTATGTGACAGAACACAGAGAGCCCTGGTGGTGTTGTGGTTACATGTTCGGCTTCAATCTGCGAGGGCATCAGTTCAAAACCACCAGTCGTTTCACAGGAGAAAGACGGGGCTTTCTGCTCCCATAACAAAAACCATCATTGTGTGACCACCTTCCAC
>NW_022103905.1:503495-505903 GCF_000313985.2 Echinops telfairi | reverse complement strand
AATCACAGACTTGGAAACTCACAAGGGAGAGTTCTACTCTGTCCTACAGGGTCGCTCTGAGCTGGCATAGACTTGATGGCAGTGAGTTGTTGTTGACAGACTATGTATCAGGCAGTAGAGAACTGCTGCTACCCAAAACATGGGCTTTTGTTGTCAGAATCTAAAGTGAACATGGCTCTACCATAGATGAAGTGTATAATTTTAGCCGTGGTCATCAACATCTCTGGATCATCGTTTACTCATCTGTAAAGTGAGGATAATAAATGGAAAACCAAATAGAGTTTATTGAGAGAATTATATGAGATCAATAACGCACTTGGCAGAGTGCTTGGCACATAGTAAGCACTTAACAAATGTTGGTGATTATCCTAAATAACATCAGTCTGGGCAGTCTAGGAATACTTTGGCACAAAGAACCTAGTCGTTTTTGTTTTCTTTCTCATTCTATCATGCACTCGGAAATTGAGTAAATAAAACGGATTGGGTTAACGACCCATTGTACCCACAGTGAGATTGAATCAGGCCCAGGTAGAACTGATCTGTTTATTGTCTTCTTTCCCTCAGCTCCTAATTTGACATAATGTTTGGTTTCCCAGGGATTATGCTAGCTCGGAGCCAACACTTAAAATCCGGGAAAGATCTAGACATTTCCTTTTCTCTAGCACCTAGCTGCCCTGGTAAGTATCATAGGCCTCTTTAGAGAAGGGAAGACTAGTTTAGATTCTTATAATATCCTTTTAGAGCAAGAAGTTTGGAATGTGGAAACTATCCCTGTTTGGAGTTGGTTGAGAGGTTATTTATCTAACCTAGAGTTCTTTTGATTATTCCATCAATTTGGAACCTAAGTCCATCTACTGCAGTCCAATAAGTTCTTTACTTCCCTCAGGGGTAAAACCTTTTGAGTACCACATAAGCCCTGCTGTATATTATGGAATCATGTCAACTTTGCCTCTGACAATTAACCCTGGGAGCCATCAAAATCTGTTTCTTTGGTATGAAAACCTTTATTTTTATTTTCTATAACAACAACAGCAACCCTCCAAACTCACTGCCATCGAATTAATTCAGACGCATAGGGACCCCAGAGGACGCGAACTGTCCTTGTGAATTTCCAAGATTGTAACTCTTCGTAGGGGTAGAAAGCCTCTTTTCCCCACAGAGTGGCTGGTGTTCTCCAACTGCCGACTTTGCAGTTGGCAGTCCAACGTGTAACCAGTATGCCACGAGTGCCCCGTCTTTTAGAACAGGGGTCTTATACAATACTTGTCCTTTAGTGATGGCCTAAGTCCACTCAGCATAAGGTCCTCCACTCATCATCAGTCTTTAGTGATGTGTAGTATTTCACTGTATGTACAAAAGCTTATTGATCTCTTCTTGCACCAAGGGGCATTTGTTTCTCTCTTCTTGTTATTATGAACATTGCTGCAATGAACAGGGGTGTATACATGTACCTGTTCATGCTGGGTTCCTTATTTCTTTAAGGTACATATTAAGCACAGAGAGTGCTGCGTCATATGATATTTCTATTCCCAATGGGTTGAGGAAGTGGCCCACTGCTCTCGACAGTGGCTGTATTGCTTTACAGTCCCACCAGCAGCGTATGAGGCTTCCAGTCTCTCCACACTCTCTCCAGCATGTGCTGTTTTCTGCTTTTTGGAACTTTGCTCTCAATGTTGGGGCAAGGTGATACCTCATCATTATTTTGATTTGCCTCCCTTAGATGGCTAATGATTGTGAGCATTTCGTCATGTTTGTTGCTTGCCCCTATTTTGTGTTGTTTGTCTTTTTATTGAGTTGGGAACAGTTCTTTTTTTATCTCTCCTGGTTTCCTAATCCGTGGCATATAGTAGTATCTCGATGAAGACACACATTTAAAATTCATAATGTTATGAATTAATTTCCCCTCATCATCTAAAGCAATATAAAACAAAAGGATTCATTGCCACAGAATTATTCCTGAGTCACAGTGACAGAGTTGAATTGCCCTTTGGTTTCTGAGACTTTTACATTTTTACAGGAGGAAGACAGCCTTTTCTCCCATGGAGTGGCTGGTAGAATTGAACTGCTAACTTTGTGGTTAGCAGTTTAATGAATAGTTTACTACACCACCAGGCCTTCTCTCATAGTCGATTAACCCTTCATTAGATTTACTTTGACAAATAAGTTCCATAAAACCAGGATCATGTGATGCCAGGGGCTTAAGTGGAGAGCAAATGTTTTTAGAATGATGAGGGCAATGAATGTACAAATGTGCTTTACACAACTGATGTATGTATGGATTGTGATAAGAGTTGTGTGAGCCCCTAATAAAATGAATAAAAAACCAAGATCATGATGTAGTGAAAATTGAAGCATCTGGCATACTCTCATATACACTCACAGAAATAATATGCAAAAAATAATAGAAA
>NW_022103905.1:443692-499481 GCF_000313985.2 Echinops telfairi | reverse complement strand
AAAAATGAGGAGCTGATACCAGGGGCTCAAGTAGAAAGCAAATGTTTTGAGGATGATGATGGCAACAAATGTACAAATGTGCCTGACACAATGGATGGATGTATGGATTCTGATAAGAGTTGTATGAGCCCCCAATAAAATGATTTTAAAAAATGAGGAACTGATACCAGGGGCTCAAATAGAAAGCAAATGTTTTGAGGATGATGATGGCAACAAATGAACAAATGTACTTGACACAATGGATGTAAGTATGGCTTCTGATAAGAGTTATATGAGCCCCCAATAAAATGCTTAACAATAAATAAATAAAAGTACCTATTTTATGAGGAATAAAAAAAAAGTATGGTGAGAAATGATGGAAATTTTACAGATTCCTGGAAAATGCTTTAGCCCTCAAAGGATTTTACTTTTACCTAGTGAGATAGTTTATTGTGCCAGCCTGGCCGATAAACACAAGTGGGATTAACTGAAGGGCGGAGAGATAAATGGCTCGGTGAGCCTTGCCTTTCTTGTCTCTTGCTCTCTGATCATCGGACCAGTTTGCGGCTGCCTTGCTTGTTCTGTGCCTCAATTTATAGGCTACACTACTTGTGGGACGCCTAGCCTGTGGACTGTATCGCTGTAAGTTGAGGTCCCTTTAAGACATCTCTGGAGCTGGGTACTGGCAGTTGGGACTGGTGGTTAGTTGACAGTTGGTGATCTGTCTTGTGATTGGCTGCTGTGCTGAGATAAATAGATGGAGATCTGGCAGCAGACTAGACTTGAAGGACTGCTAGTCTCTCACAACTCTCTCTCATGGGAGTGAGTTTCACTGAGCCAGCTTTATAATTTATAATGTAGTGCTTTATAATTTAACTGTTCATTTCTTGTATTATATATTTATTGGTATGTAATTTAACAGTCCATTTCTTGTTATATATTTAATTATCTTTATAAATAAATATATTAAATTATCAGCAATTTGGTTTTATCTCTCTAGAGAACCCTGTCTAACACACCTAGACACTAATTTTTACTTCTGACTCTAAGTAAAACGGCATGTCAGACTTCTGAGACTACTTTTAATTAAATGTGAGTCGGTCCAACTGTATAAATGACTAAGCATGGGAAACTAGCTATGGTATTAGATCTCTGGAGCCCTGCTGCTGACTAATTTGGGCGTGGAAATGAATTAGCTCTGATAGTCTGGCTGCTAACCTGCTTTCTTTGGGAGATGTAAGCGATCGGAATTCCTGATGAGTCAAGTGGTGGATGAAAAGAAAACAATGCATAACATACAAAATGAGTCAGATGATCCTGAAATAATGAAAACTAATTGTGCAACTCATTGTAGTTTTGAACTCAGCATGATAAAAAACAAACATAGTAGGGATTATCTAAGAAGCTTTGTTCATAAGCTTACCTTAGAGAGCTTGGCTTGCTTGTGAGGACATCAGGCACTTCATACCTGGGCTTCAGAGGAACTTCTTCATTGATTTTAAGTCTGAAAATGTCTCCTTCTAGACCATAAACTTCAGCGCGGAGGGGTATCTGGGTAAGAATATAGGAAATTAGCTTCGGCAGGTTACCCCAGTGGTAGTCAGCTCTGAAGAGCCAAGCGATAGTAATAATTGGAAAAGTGTTTAATGACGTTGCTGTTGTGAGCACCAATGAGTCAGCTGCAACACACACCAATGCCATGTATGACAGAATGAAACATGACCAGTGCTGCGCCACCTGCAAAATCATTGCTACCTGTATGCTTACTGTTGCAGCCACTTTGTCAATCCATCGTGCTGAGGTTCTCACTCTGTTTTGCTGACCCTCTACTTTACCAAGCATGATGTTCTTCCCTAGGACTAGTGCCTCTGGCCATCCTGTCCAAAGCCCGTGAAACAAAGCCTCTTTGTCCTCCCTTCTAAGGAGTGCTCTGGCTGTCCTTCTTCAAAACAGGTTTGTTTGCTCTTCAGGTAGTCTGTGACAGATTCAATATTCTTTGCCAACACCAGAATTCAAACGCATCGCCCTTCTTTGGTCCTCCTCATTCACTGTCCAGCTTTCACATGCATAAGGAACAATGACATTACAATGTCCTAGTGTACCTTAGTCCTCATGCCGCCTATTTGCCCAGTGTAATACATCCTTTGCTTTCCTGACTGCTGCTTCCATGGACAATGATTGTGGATCAAAGCAAGATGAAATTCTTGACTGTTCCAAATAATCAACTGGCAAGGATATTGTGTGCTGATAACTTTCAGCTTCATCCAAGTTGATGCCAGTTGACTTTTTCAAATCTAATTCTCCATTTATCATGATGTTCAGTGGGGAAGAGTTCTGTTTTCTTTACGTTGAAAAGGAAACCATACTTAAGGCTGTAGTTTTTTAATCTTCATCAGTAACTGCTTCAAGTCCTCTTTGCATTTGGCAAGCAAGGTTGTGGCATTAGCATATCACACACTGTTAATGAGTTTCCCTCCAATTCTGCTGCTGAATTCTTCGTATCATTCAGCTTCTGAGATAACTTGCCGAGTGTGCAGATTGAGTATGGTGAAAGGATATTGCCCTCTTAAAGCATGAACTATCCCTTTGTTCTTTTGACGCCTCTTCATCTATGTACAGGTTCTGCATGAGCACAGTTAAAGTGTTCTGGAATTCCCATTCTTCACAATGTTATGAACTTCACAGATGGAACATCTTTGCATAGTCAATAAAACAGAAGTAAACAACTGTCTAATATTCTTTGCTTTCAGCTAAGAGCCATCTGACATGAGCAATGATATCTTTCCTTCCACATTGTAAGAAATGGCATGGGGGCACTCCTCCGCTTCCTGAGGCCAACTGCCACAAGGCAAATGTCAGACCTGCCTTCTTTTTCTCCCATAGAGCAGCTGGTAGTTTCAAACTGCTGACCTTGTAGTTAGCAGCCCAACATGTAATCCACTATGCCACCTGGTCTCCCCACTTAAATGGCAGTTGGTGTGAAAACGGTAAAAGATGGGTTCTACTTCCATCATGAGTTACAGTCTTAGAAATTCACAAGGGCAGTTCGACCTTATCCTTTAGGGCACTATGAGTTGTCACTGACTGAATGGCGGTGAGTTTGGTTCTTTTTTGGGTAGGTGTTTAAGAGGGAAATTATGATGCCATCATCTCTCTGATGAGTTGACCTTCCTTTTCCTCCGGCATCTGACTCACCACTATACTGAAGAGTTAACCTAAAAGGCCTAGAGGAGTGAGCTACCAGCTCTCTCAGCTGATGATCAACACCTCCCAGGACTCGGAGAATGATCAGAAAGTTCATTAAACGTTTACAGGGGGCTGAGAGCCCCTTCCACAGTTATAACCAGCTGGTTTACTGTTACCACCAATTATGCACGGAGCGTGTAGGTAGCCACTGGGCATTCACCTGTTCTCCAAGGGTAATTAGCTTGTCCAGATATATTTCTGACTGTTTAGCCAATTCTCATATTAGCTGTCTGTTCCAGCAAAAACAGTACTCGCTAAAATGTGGCAATTGTGCTACATTTGCTCATTTGGCAGCTGTTCTGGTTTGTCGCAGTTCTACCCTGTCCTGCAGGATTGCTGTGAGTTGGAATCAACTTGGTGAGAGTGAGGGGCTGACGATAAAGGTCTAATCCCATGTAGCATTGCCAGCAATGTTTTACCCAAACTCAGAAGCTGTCATAAAGTCCCTGCTCTGATGTTGCAAGACTAGCTCTTCTTTGTTCTTCAATCTAGGTCAATTCATTGAAATGAGAAAACTGTAAATGTCGAAAAACAGGTCTAAAAAGGCTCTAAAACACTTTTCCTTTTGGAGTGTCTTCTGAAAGTTACTTTGTCAAATTTCGACTTAATTAGTTTGTCATCAAGGATAAGTACACTATACTGTGACTCTGTGTAAGAAAACTTGGACCTCTGGGGCTGCTTCCAGCTTTTCTTTTAAGCTTAGGTGTTTTGAACTGGTAAAACTTAGGTCAATATCAAGTTGAATGATACTTGGTTCTGTTTCCTGGTTGCTTATTAAACGGCAGATTCAGGAGAGAAGACAAGGAGGAAGGACTTCAAAAAATTTCAACAACACTTGCCAAGTCCAAAGTTATCACTTTAAGGATTTTACTGGTATGAGGCAGGCAGGCACTTAAGGGTGCTGAGTTTGGCAGTATTTGTCTCCTCAGTGAAATTTGAGAACTGCAGCTGTGAGCTGAACATGACCTCTTAGGCTTTGGACTCTTTCCAGACCTGAATTAAAATGCCATTATTTTGAATACGTGGCTGTATACAGATTGTGTAAAACTCTGACCACACGTGTACAATACTCTAATGTGAAATCTCCCTTGAAACACTTATCTCATCAAGAACTGAGTTATAATGAAGGCTCCTTGATTATGCAGTGAATTGGATACAAGATCCAGACAACTTTACGGATCAATGTCTGGTGTGGCACTGTCCTCATCAGGCTGACAATGCGGGTCTGGTAGGGGCCATGAAGGGTTAAATCCCTATAGGCATCTCAAATGCAAGTGACAAGGACAGCATTAAGATGGGGTTCAGCCCAGAATTTCAAGGTGATTTCTTAATACATACATACATACATACATACATACATATATATATACATATATATGCCTGAGATCAGAGAGCTGCTGCAGGTTCTGATATTTCCATTCCGCGAACATGGGACTGTTCCGGGGAGGGGGGTGGTGGTCTTCAAAGCTCTCAGTCTTGGGAGGTATGTTGCTGATATCTTGGGTGATTTGTCCTTGTTTCTAGACTCCTCAATTCTCTTCTGAGTTCAAAATCCTTTGCTGAGAGGAATCCTGTAGGTCCTCTTGGACTGTGACTTCTGATACTTTGCAGGCATCCAGATCTGCTGGGTCTAGTTTGGGCATCTGACCTGCACAGCATTATCCTCTGTATTATTATGATCCAACAAAAGGTGTATGTGGAGAAACTGGCTGCTTTTTTTTTTTTTTTTTTGAGAAACTGTTCCATAGCAGCACAAATGACTATATCATTATCAGGGTTCACCACTAACTGCACTGGTATCAAGCTGCACTGAGAATTTTCAATTTAGTCCACCATTGGCATTCAAGGTACTTCTACCTCACTTACTTCTTTTGCATATGTCCTCATGACAACATTGTTTGTGTCCTTAATATACTGTATCTCTATGAAGACAGAAAGGGGTATTCATATGCTTGCTCTAAGGTTAGATCATACCTCTCTAGGGTAAGGCACAATGGACTGGATAAAAAAGACGAGACAAGAAGGTTCCTGATATCTGGTGGCAGTCTGTGTTAGTCTGGGTAGACTAGAGAAACAAATCCATAGAAACTCATATGTGTATAAGAGAGAGTTTTATATAAAGGGTAATTGTACCTTAAGAAAGCATCCCAACCCAGTCCAGATCAAGTCCGTTAAGTCCGATATTAGCCCATATGTCAGATATCAATCTATAAGGTTCTCTGCAGACCCAAAAAGCACATGCAATGACGCCTAATGCAGGAAGATCATGGGCCAGTGTGTTGGAAGTCTTCTGAATCCACTGGCATTGTAAGCATCTCAGCGCTGGCAGGGGCCTCTACATGGCTTCTCCGGTTCTAGAGGTCTGGATGCATCAGGGTAGGTCCATGTGGCTTCTCCAGCTCAGGGGGAGTAGCGCCATGTGTCTTGTCAGTTAGAGCATCTCCAAGGAGTGAGTAGAGCGAGAGATAGCGTCTCTCTAGCCTCCAAGAAGGTATACAGGATTTCCCAGAATTCTTAGGGGAAGGCCATACCCACATAGAAGTCTCATTGGCTATGACCCAATTGACAGAGTAGACTCCACCCCTTCACTCTTACTCCTCTTAAGTCCCAAACTGACACCAGATTATATAACTACCACACAGCCCTAAAGACTTTTGGAAGGCCTTTGGTGGTCTTGCTGCCTTTTCTGGAACATTTGCTTTGGTGACCCTCAGTCAACCCTCAGTAGAGGGGTTGACCCTCAGTAAAGGAGTCTAGTTGGAAATCAGGCTGTAGTCAATATGCAATATGTGCACTGTTCACATAACTATGTCCTTAGGATATTGAAAGTTGGGGTTAGGGAATGGGGATCCATAACACAGAATGATTGATATAATTTTAGACATTATTATTTTTTTGGCAAGAAAGCTACAGTAGAGGATACCTATCTATCAGATAGTTAAAATGTCTAAAACTTCGTAAAGAAGGGTACCTTCCGTATATTGAAATTGCTCTCTATGCT
This sequence comes from Echinops telfairi, assembly GCF_000313985.2. Classification (NCBI taxonomy): domain Eukaryota; kingdom Metazoa; phylum Chordata; class Mammalia; order Afrosoricida; family Tenrecidae; genus Echinops; species Echinops telfairi. The sequence goes on along the minus strand of NW_022103905.1, from coordinate 493,255 downwards.
TGGCAATGAAGTTGGTACCTCTTGCTAAATTAAAAACCTACAAATAGAATAGAGAACCTGTAATGTGGAACTGTTGTTTTTGTATGTTAGGGCTAAGAGTTTTTGTTCCATTCCCTCAGTACAGAGGTACAGGGCAAAAGCAATGGCAGTAGTAATCACAAGGAGATAGCTCACAGCTTGGCAGTGAAAGTGAGGATTTCTTTTCATCCGCTTCCCAGAAGTGAGATCTAGTAGAGTTGGTGGCGGTGCTATCCATCCACGCTGTCAGAAGACCCAGATGGCATGGATTTAACTATGTCTTTCAGCTGCCTGAATTACCAGTGGGGTCAGATTGGTTGGCAAAGCCTTAAAAGTGGGGATGTTTTAGAAGCTGAGGGAGGATTCAGATGTAGGGTCAAGTACTTATGCAGTCACATTTCCTCGTCCAGCCCACAGCCCTTCCTCTCCGATTGGCCCATCAGTATGGCACAAATGATAAAGTGTGATGACCTGACTGACGAGAAATAGCACGCAATCTTTTCATTATGAATTAATTATAGTGACCTGCAATGGTACTTAGTGGCATAGTGTTAAGTGTTGGGATGCTAACTCCAAGGCCAGCAGTTAAAAACCACCAGCTGCAGCTGCCATCTAGCTCAGAAGCAACAAAGCCCACATGGAAGAACATATCAGCCTGTGTGATCACAAGGTGTCGAAGGGATCACTGAAGAAAAATGGGTGCACAAGCAAATGTGGCGAAGAAAGCTGATGGTGCCTGGCTATCAAAAAGTATAGCATCTGGGGTCTTAAAGGCTTGAAGGTAATCAAGTGGCCATCAAGCTCAGAAGCAACAAAGACCACATGGAAGAAGCACACCAGCCTGTGCAATCACGAGGTGTCGAAGGGATCAGGTATCTGGCATCATCAAACAAAAAAATCTTACCATAGTGAATGATGGGGGGAGTGCGGAGTGGAGACCCAAAGCCCATTAGTAGGCCACTGGAGATGCCCTTGCAGAGGGGTCTCTGGGCGGGGGGGGGGGGGAGGAGGGGAGACGAGCCAGTCAGGGTGCAATGTAGCAACGATGAAAAATACAACTTTCCTCTAGTTCCTAAATGTTTCCTCTCCTCTCCCACTATCATGACACGAATTCTACCTTGCAAGTCTGGCTAGACCAGAGGATGAACACTGGTACAGATGGGAGCTGGAAATCCAGGGAATCCAGGGCGGATGATCCCTATGGGACCAGTGGTGTGAGTGGCGATACTGGGAGGGTAGAGAGAGAGTAGGTCGGAAAGAGGGAACCGATTACAGGAAACTATATGTGAGCTTCTCCCTGGGGGACGGACAACCGAGGAATGGGTGGAAGGAACAGAGCAAGATATGACAAAATAACAATTTATAAATTATCAAGGGCACATGGGGGAGGGGGGACGGGGAGGGAGGGAAAAAATGAGGACCTGGTGCTGGGGGCTTGAGTGGAGAGGAAATGTTTTGAGAATGATGAGGGCAATGAATGTACAAATGTGCTTTACACAATTGATGTATGTGTGGATTGTGATGAGAGTTGTATGAGCCCCTAATAAAATGATTAAAAAAAAAACACCTAAAAAAAAAAGAGTGAATTAAAAAAAAAATCACCAGCTGCCCTGTGGAGAGAAAGATGAGGCTTTCTACTCTCCTAAAGATTTACTGCCTCAGAAACCCACAGGGGCAGTTCTACTCTGTCCTATAGGGCCTCTGTGAGTGAGAATGGACTTGACGGCAGTGCATTTCTTTTTGTATAGAGATTTTTTCTGGTAAAGAAGCTCAGAGGATGAAACATTTGTGACAGTGAGCTGCAGAATATCTTGTTTGTCTACCTCATGTTTGCTCTCTATCCTGTACATTTTCAACTGTACAGTAACAGTATAAGAAAGAGAACAGGTGTCCATCTGATGGCGTCTGATAAATGTAGGAGAACAGTCAGGCTATTAGCTGCGTGACTTGGGCAAAAGACTTCATAAATTTAATTTTCCTCATCTGAAAACTGCAGCTAATACAATGTAGATCATGGGTATATTGTGAAGGCCAATGAAAAGGAAATAACATTTGCACAGCATCTAGGAAAAGCAATCTCTTCTACAGGCAATCTCTATGTTGATGTTCATATTATTGTTAAATCAGAGTACATATAAAAAGTATAATGTTTGCTTCCTAACAATGTTTATTTCTGAGTATACATAGTTTCAGTTAATCTTAATCATGGTGGGAATTTACTTCACTCAACCCAAATTAAAACAGGAACAGTTAGTTATCTATAGAAGATGTTCCATCTCACCTTAGTTGCTTCATTGATGATTTGGAAGTTGGTGCTGTCTTCGCCTGTTGTGACTGAGTCTAGTAATGCCCGATAGGTGGACCTCTTGGAGAGTTGTTGCTTTTGACGCCTACAGATAAGGAGTGACCATCAGCATCCAATAAACCATATTGCCATGTGGACGTCGGATTAAAATGGACTGTGATGATGAACTGGGCAAAGAAATTGTTGTTGTTGTTCTCAGCTGCTGTGCAGTTGCCCTCAACTCAGGGAGACGCTATGCACAGTAGTGTTTGACTGCTGTGATTCCCAAGGCTTTCATCGGTTGATTGTTTTAGGGGAAGTGTATTACCAGGCCTTTCATTTTAGTCTGTCTTTGCCTAGAAATGCTAGACTACCACAGTAATTTGGAAAACTCCACTAATAGACAAGATGTACCTAGGTTTGAGGTACAGTGGCTGCGAATTAAACCCTGGTCTCCTACATGGAAGGTAAGAATTCTACCACAGAACCACCCTGTCCCCCCTTCAGATGTCATGCATTCACTACCATCAAATTGTTTCTGACTTATGGCAACCTCACAGGACAGAGTAGAAGAGCCCTCGTTGGTTTCCTAGACTGTAAATCCTTATGGGAATAGAAAGCCTTATCTTTCTCCTATGGAGCAGTTGCTGGTTTCAATCTGCTGATCTTGTGGTTACCAGGATTCCTTTCAGATATTACTGGTATTTGAGTAAAGTATTAAAGTAAAGTATTAATATGAGTACTTTTATTTTTAGAGTGCTAATAAAATTAATAGTATTAAAGAAGTACTAATTAAATAATTCAGCACAACACTGCTCAAGTATGACATCTATTTTATTGAGACGGTGGGGCCAGTTTCATAGATGATGTTTATATGCTTGTTAACATCTTTTCCTTTTTCTAGGAAATGAACACTAATAGAAAATAATATATTCTAGTGGAAATCTAATATAATGTAGTCATTTAACAAGGTGACCAGGCAAGCATTCACTATAGAATTCCCAACCTGTGAGAAATTAAGACATGATTTTCTTATTCTGGAGCAAAGTGAATAAATTAGAAACTTATATTGCATAACATAACAAAATTTTGATGACTTTGATTTCCATATAACAATTACTTATTTTTTTTTAATAAAGATTTTAAAGAAATACTGATTATGGGGCTCCAGAGGACCTAGAAATCATTCAGTGGTGGTAAGCGTGCAAAATAGGGCAATCCCTATAGAGGAAAACCTGCTAGCATTTCAGAGAATTTCAAATGCTGACTCTTTGATTCAGTCCTCCTGCTCCTAGAAATCTAGCCTATAGATATACCTGCATATATAGGAAATAACATTGTGTAGATCTTTGTTATAGCAATGCAAAGACTGGAAACAACCCAACGGTCTAGCCGTAGGGACTGAGTACATCACAGTACACCTACCTAATGGAATACTATACAACTGTAAAAAGGGAGGATGATCTTCTTGTGCTCTTCTGTTGCGAACATCGACACGTTATATAGAAGAAAACAATACCCACAACAGTGTATGTAAAAACTACTTGATGTAAAAAAGTGGGAGATATAAGAATATTTATAAAATAAACACTGTAAGAATAAATAAGAAATTAATAAATCTGGTTACTTACAGAGATAAGATAGGGAGTGGGATGGAATGGATGGAATGGAATGAGAGTGGAAATAACTTTTCACTGTACAGTATCTTTTCACATGCTTTGATTTTTGAACCATGTAAAAGTTTTACTTATTAACAAAAAAATTTTTTTTTAACTTTTTGGCTTTGAAATACCTTTTTTTGAAAAAACAACATAGAAATATATAAAGTTAAAATAAAAGTCCCACTTCTAATGAATGCCTTAATCTTAAATTTCCTACTTTACCCTTTCCAAAGAAAGCCTATTAGTTCTCAAAAATTTAATAAGCATCAATTTTTAAATACTGTCAGAAATGTTTGATCTGGGTAAAATATTTTCTTACCTGTAAAATGCAATCTTATTGCAGTCTTTGAAAATATTTTTATCCACAGCTTCATCTTCAACACTAAATAAAAAAGATATTTTGAGACATCTATCATTTTTGTACTTTTTTAAAAGAAAAGGTACATGAACTTGGAAAATGTTTTACAGTATAAAATCATGGAGCGTCCATAAGATAACACCATAGCATGTCTCTTGCATCCTTTTGTAAATCATCCGAGGTAAACAACAAAATATTATATTCTGAGATTGCTCTGAAAGCAATGAAAAAGGAGCACTGCCTATATCTCATGAATTGGGTGCAAAAAATTACAACTTGTAAGGTGTCATGCTGACAAATACTACAAGTCTGTTTAAAATAGAAAACAACGGGTTTATTATGGCAAACGGCTGGGAAAGTTTTGGCAAACTGCTCTAAGGAGCCAGAACTACCCCAAGCCAAAAACCAAACCCAATGCCATCAAGTTGATTCAAATCATAGCAACCCTGTAAGGCAGGATAGAACGACTAGCGTGGGGTTTACAAGGCTGTACTTCTTTATGGAAGCAGACGGCCACATCTTTCTCTTGAAGAGAGGATTCGCAAGGCAGAACTTTTGCTTAGCAGCCAAGTACTTAAAACCACTGCAGCACAGAGAAAGCGCCATAAACCACAGGTGGAGCTGAAGTCAATTTACCAAGTGGGTAGCAGATGGATCAAAAACCTTATGGGGATTGGGTCCACTGGGGTTTAGGTGGAACAAGATTATGAAGTGTAAAAAGTATGGTAAAGGAGCCAGAAAGAAAACATTTTTTGAAGAAGAGTGAACAGGCATTTTCTGAGAATCGGCTGACCACCAAATAAATGCTTTCTGGCACATTAGCCTGGTTTCTCTGGTTAGTAGTGAAGCTAGAAGTGATCTACGGAGAAATAATGGAACTGGATGTGCATAATGTTGGTGGACTTACCAAATTCAATGATATATGAATACAGACTTTGCTATGATGACTAGTGAAAATGCTAAGAATTCTTATGCCTCGAGAGGAGGAAAGGGGGTTTTTGAGGCAGAAAAGCTATGAACATGTCTCTTAACATTTGTTTACTCTAATTCAAGTACATCTCTTAGGCTTAACCAGTCTTTTCTTTTTAGCCTCTGTGAGGAATGTAAGGAAAAACGTATTTTTCTGTGGAATTACTCAAAGTAGATCTCAAACAAAGATGGTGACTTTTTTTTACAGAGATGAGAGGGTGCACTAAACGACAGCATAGTAAGAAAACAGAGTCATTTAGGACAAAGGGAGATTTGGCCTATACTTTAGCGGGAAGTTTCAGTCACAGCCAGAGCCCTCCTTTTGAAAGTTCAATGTCAATGGAAAGAATAATGACTAAAAGCTTTGGCTTCAATAGTGGAATGAAATTAAATTTTAGAGTAGCAAATCACCACTGCCCACTGCAACATCAAACATTGCCCCCACCCCCAGTTATTTATTTTAAAAGTTTTTTTTTTAGAATATTCTTATTGAATTCTGGGCTTTGAGGGAGATATAATGAGTTATGTCTAAAAATAAAAAACCTGGCCAACAATCACAATAACCTAAACAAAAGCCCCCTGGTGAGTTGCCTTTAGGAGAAGTGCTTCCCGGGGTTCCCAAGGCTGTCATCTCCATGGAAGCAGACAGCCTCATCTTGCTCCTGCAGAGCAGCTGGTAGGTTCAATCAGCCAACCTTTTGGTTAGCAGCCTGGTGTTTATGCTAAGAGGGCTCCTTTAACAATCACAACAGAACCTGACAAACGCTATTAAGAGAGGTATGTGCAAGTTGCTAGAACAATAGGAACAGATATTGGTGGGAAATCTTTTGCCTTTTAAAATGATGCCAACAATATAGGAGACAAGGTTTCTGAAAACCCAATTTCTAGAAGAGCGGCTTCTGGATTAGACGTGAATAAGATGTATGTATACTGCAACTTGAGTTTATGTATTTACATGATCCTTCATCTCACTTAACATCTATATACGCAACTTAAAGGGGAACATTAAATTGGCTTGCATACAGAGCTGGCTGAAGCCAGCGGAACCCAGCATGTCTATGACTATGTCATAAGCAGTTTTGATTGAACCCAAATCTCAAAATACGGTAACAAAACTTAACACTTGGCTACATCAGAACATTGTCTGTCGTAGGAATAATCAAGACTTTCATTGGACTTGGCCACTGCTGTTTTTAATCAAGTGTGCAAGTTGAAGAAACGTGTGAGCTTGTGTTTCTAGGTTTGAAGAAAAGTCTAACAAGCTTGAAATTTATGTGTTTTGAATTCTGATCACAATACTTCTACCACTCCAGGGTGGGTTACTTGGTGGATTGTAACAAGGTTGGTGGTTCAAACTTGTAAGCTCCCCAGGTAAAGAGACTGCTTCTGTAAAGTTTACTGTAGTCTCAGAAACCTATGCAGCATAGATTCTCAACAATTTAGAGTACTGACCCCTTTTCAGGAAAAAAATTAGTCAGCGCTCCCTGGTAACCCAAAACTTTGGTATCATAGACTATAATCCAGGATAAGGAGTAGGTATATGCTTTCCAGGGCCTCACAGGGGGTGGGATCACCATTTGACTACCCTGTTTCCCTGAAAATAAGACAATGTCTTGTATTAATTTTTGCTCCCAAAGATGCACTAGGTCTTATTTTCAGGGGATGTCTTATTTTTCCATGAAGAAGACTATGGTACACATTTATTTATTGTTTTATTAAAAGAGACCTTGCACTTCCTGTCTGCTCCAGCTGCGCTGCAGCCAACAGTGAGTGAGCTGCGTGGCAATACCCGGTGCAACGGTCCAGAGTCCAGAGTTACAGTAGCCTGGGGGGGGGGCTTATTTTTGGGGAGGTCTTATTTCGGGGGGATGCCTTATATTTCAGCGAGAGGCAAAACTGTAAGTAGGTCTTATTTTCGGGGGTGTCTTACTTTCAGGGAAACGGCAGTGAGTTTGGTTTTATGGTTTATGAGTCAGTTTGACTCCTAAGAGTCTACTCACTCTCTGGGGAACTTCATTACAAAAGATAAAAGAGTAAGTGTGCACACACAAAACATGCAGAGACACAGAATCAATACAAAGACAATATTGCTACCAGGAACTATTCTCCTGCCTTTGCGGGCTCTGAAGCCAGGCCCTATAGGCGCACAGGGTCTGTCTGTACCTGATTTCCTTTTTCTCCTCTGTGTCCATGGCGGCTCCTCACTAGCTCCGGAACTGGCTCTCTGTTCTCTGGTCAAAGGAATCGCTTTTAGGCGTCTAATGATAACCAATACTCCACCACCGGCGGTTCCTGGGAATGGAATCTCCCTCCGTATCCTTAGGTAGAAAACCCTGCCTCTTAGACTCCTGAGGTCCGAGCTGGAGTTTGAACAGGGCAAGGTCTTAGGGGTTTTGTGCAGTGGAAGTGGAAACGCGCTTTCGTGATGTCGTTTCAGAACCCAAACTGTCATTCCGGTGCAGGGAGCGGAAAAAACCGAGCGCGTGAGAACCAGGGCTCACCCAAGAGGCCTCCCAGGTCACGTCCTGGGCGGCAACCCCAAAGACCAAGAGCATAAATGCCCTCCCTGTTTTTAATTTCGAGTAGGGGAGTGCCGACCGGGTGGAGGCTGATGTTCTCGGGCTACCCTGTGCCATCACACCTTTCCAAGCCGGAAGGGGCCTTTAGAATTCATTTGAAAAAACCGCACCAGGGCAGCAATCGATTTTACTTCAGCCCTGCCAATGTTCAGCCTGTGCTGAAACACTCCCAAAAGTGAGTTCCAGGTCTAGGGATGAGGCGAGCGGAAGGTAAAAACAAACGCCCCAACTAAACGCCGCACCGGGTGCCTGCCCGGCCCCCAAGTCCTTTGAGGGCCGTGACAGATAAGACCTGGGCGAGGCCAGGACGGCTCAGCACCCTGACCGACCAGCCAAGGTGACCACCAAACTACAGCGAAGTGACGACAATCCGAGGGAGGAGCCCCGGGGTCACCAAACAAACAAGCCCCGCGAGGCTGGGAGAGCCCGGATGGTCCCGCCCCCAAGGCAGAGCCGGAAGAGGGAGGGGCAGACCGGAAGAAGGTGAAATGCTTGCGGTAGATGGGGCTTGTGAAGATGGCGGCGGCTGCGTGGCTGCAGGTGGTGCCTGTCATTTTTCTTCTTCTGGGGCCCCCTCCATCCCCACGGTCCTTTTTCGGGGCAGGACCGGCACCCGTGGCTGCTGCCGACCGATCGAAGTGGCACGTTCCGATGCCGTCGGTGAGTGTTCACCTCAACAGTGAGCGAGCCCAGAGGAGCAAGGGGGTGGGGCTACGGTGGCCCTGGGAGTCCATGAAGGTTTTGCAAACGTCCGCTTTCCGAAGCGACGGCTTGCCGGGAGCGTCTCTGTCGCCGGTCAGCGGAGACCCACCTGCCACCTCCCAGGAGCGGACCGCAGCGCGTGTCTCGGGATAGAATAACTAGAATGTCAGGGCCACTTCAGTAGTGTAGGAGTGACGGGTCAGTTTCTTATCGGGAAAGTAACTGCCTGACTTTGGACACATAAACTTGATGGGTAGTCAAAGCGTGGTTTCTCTATTAGCTGGTTTCACAGAATCCTGTGTGTCTGGGTTGGCTAAGAGGCATCTTCGGTTTGTTTCTGGTACCAAGTTGTTTGAGTTCATTGACACTTTGAAATAGTTATTCTGGGCTTGCCTATGTAATTTGGCTACCCTTTACATGTATTTAACACAGGAGCCGCTAAAATGGAAGAAAGCATTCTAAAACTTAGTGTAGTAAGGCAAAGTCATTCTTTTTGGACAATTTACTAGCCAGGTTAATTCTGTCTCTGCCCTCCTTTTAGCACTTTATTCATATAAGAGGTGTAGTTAGCCCTGTGAGCAGCCCAGAAGTGATGCAGACAGGAGATGCTGAAAAGCTTTAGTTCTGTAGAGCATGTTAGCCGTTTTGTTTCATTGTGCTCTGCGTATGAATGGAGGCATTCCGATCGTATTTGCACATTTATATGGGAAACTATAGGTTTTGTTCACTGTGTGAGTGTCATTAGGTTGTCCAGATTCGATTTTACCTGTTATTAAAATAGTTAAGTCATTTTAGATTTGAAAATATAACTGGTTATCTTAGAATGTCATTTGAAAAATGAGTGTTCATTCTAGGCAATGATTAGTGAGTAAAGGGAATGGACTGGTTAAGCCTGACCCCACCCCCCAAACACTAAATATATATAAGCAAAATTGGGATTTCTAGCAGCTTCAATTCTTGACTCCTTACCTGTGGGAAAAATCATTTCTCTGCACCAAGGGCCAAGTCCTACAGATTGGCTATGATTGACTTACACTAAAAGGAGAGATATTGATGTCTTCTGTTCATGACAACACATTTGAATGTTTTAAATTTTAGATTTTAATATCAGCTATTTCTGCCTTGAGAATTAATGGTGTGATGCTAATTGTCTTTCTCTTCTCTATCTTTGCAGGAGAAGAAGTATTTCAGTTTTGGAAAGATCCTCTTCGGCAACACCACTATCTTCCTGAAATGTGAGCTTTTGAATTTCACAAAGTTTTTTTATCAATCTTCTGGAATCATCTTTAAACTTTTAAATCACGTGTTTTCTACCTTGAGTGGATTACTGTCAACGTTTTTTTTTTTTAATTTTAAGAATTTAAGTTAAAAACAATTGTGAGATATATGTAACAAAACATTCCAATATTTTTATGTGACATTGACTACATTCACTGCATTGTTCAACTGTTCATTTTCAGATATTTTCATCACTCCCCTCCTACCCTGTCAAAACCAAAATCAGACTCACTAATTGGTTCCAATGCATAGAGACCTTATAAAATAAGCATAGAATTGCCCCCGCAGGGTTTCCAAAGCTGTAAGTCTTTCTAGAAGCAGATTACCACTTTCTCCCACAGAGTGGCTGGTGGGTTCAAAGCACCATCCTGTATGTTTGCAGCCAAGCGCCTTAGCTGTGTACCACCAGAGCTCCTTTACCAGTATCAAGTAACTGAAGCAAATTAAATTTGGCCTTTGTGCATTTGCCTATTCTGAATATTTTAATTTCAACCACACCCACTGCCCATTGAATCATTCCTAACAGCACTGCTTCTTAGGGTTTTCAAGACTCAGTCTTAACAGAAGCAGACAGCCTCCTCTTTCTCCCTTGCACCTCAGACCTCGCAGGGTTAACAGACCAGCACTTAGCCTACTGCACCACATATAATTGGGATCAGACAATATTTTTCTTTTTGTATCTGACGTAATTCAATCTGTGTACTGTTTTCAGGGTTCATCCTTGCCCCAGCATGTAACAGAACTTAAGAACTCTTTATGGGGAAATAATATTCCATTGTATATGTTGATGAACTTATGTACAACCTGTAGTTACTAACAAGCCCCTGGAAAACCTTAACCTTTTGAGGTACATGCAATGGTTCATAATAACAATTAGGTGCATTCTGTGATCACATCAAAATAGTGTTATTGCTTTATTATTTGCTTGGTAAAGTAGTAGGTCTGTGACCAAGAAGACCCTTATGAGATAGATTGACATAGTTGACTGCAACAGTGGGCTCAAACTTAGCAACCATGGCTAAGATTGCCGCGGTCCAGCCGCGGCGGGGTGAGGGGTCCCCTGTTCGGTGGGTAAGGCGTCGGCGCGCGCGAGAGAGAGAGAGAGAGAGAGAGAGAGAGAGAGAGAGAGAGGGATGAGCAGAGTCGGGAGTCAGTGATCATCTGCTGCTTTATTACAATTTTAAGGTTCCATTTAAACAATATTTTCTGACAATCATACAATCAAAGCGGAAAGAAAAAATTTTAATAATAAAAGGTGCAAAGCATAGAGTTTTCCAGGGCATTCTGTTTAAATCTTGGAACGTTCTTTCTGAGTGACTGGTTCAAGTTTTCAATCTTGACCAACGTACATTGTGATTAACCGTAAACATGAGTAGTTCTTGAAATAGGTCTGTTAATGGTGCCAAACAGTGTTCAAGTTCAAGGAAGTGGATAGGAGAAAATTGGCATGAACTTAAAATACAAAGTTCTAAGTTAGCTAAATATTCTTTCTATGCTTCATCAATCTTATGTTCTTTAAGCGTTCGTTCCATTTTTTTTTTACCTGCCTTTTCAATGGGGCTTTCACTGTTCTCTTGTTTCCATTATGCACTAGCTACACAATCCATTCTGTAATAACATTTTTGGTACACCTTATTTTGTCTTTAATAGATCTAATGCACCAAACTGGACCACCCCCTTTTATTCTTTTCCATAAGGATAAGGTTAAAAAATTTTACACGCTTCCCATTTACCTCAATAATATGTTCTCCATTGTCGTCATAAATGCCAGTGTAATTCAAAGGAGGGAGAGTAGTCTTAGGGGTTTTGGCACTCTTTCCCAGAAAGGTAGTCATAGGGAACTTCTCGGGAGTTACTGTAGTCAATTGGGGTTGTTCCAATTCTAACTTTTGCATTTTTCCATAAATATACCAAAATCCTCATTCCCTTGTATGGCTTTGATAATTAACTCAGTCATTCTATCATTTGCATCCCTTCTCTTAATGGGTACTCTGATTTCCCCTGAATTATTCATCGTGGTCTCGTTATTGCTCATAGTGGCAATAATGGTTTCATTTTTACATGGTCCGGGATAAAACATAAACATACTCCAGAATATCGTAGCGGCAACAACAAAACAATTTGTGAGCGGATTCTGGCAACCAGTTCCTACAGTCCGACTTCTTTGAAGTCGGGTCATCTGTCGCTGGACTTTGTCCTCAACGTCAGCCGGCAGGAGTGGTCCCATCATAAGATGGTGCAGGACTGGGCAGTGTTAAGTTTTGCTGTGCATAGAGTTGTTATGAATTGGAACCGCCTCATTGGTACCTAATAATAAGGGTTATGACGGTTGGCAGCCAAGTGCGTAGACCTGTGTGCCTTTGTAGCTCCTTCAACAACTGTGATGCTAATTATGTTTTAGTGTATCTAGAACTTTTTTTAAATGCATAAAAAGTCCTCTGTATTCTGTATTTTCACACAAATAAACATGCACATTGGTGCATTACAAGCCATGCAGCCCTTAGCATGGTAGCTTTCCTATATGCTCCATGCTCCCTGTGTGTGTGTTCATTATTCTTGCATGAGTGCGGGATATGCTAAAAAGCATGGTATTAAGACAAATGTTTACCTGATATTAGATAATGAACTGTACATTATACAACTTCAACTTAAAGACATACCTGGAAACAGAACTTGCTTTTAACCCAGGGACAATCTGTACTACATTCTATTTATTCATTCACCTGTTAATGGATTGTTTCAATTGGTTATTTTGAATAATTCTGCAAGGAACATTAGTATACAAATGGCTGTTTGCATTTCTGCTTTTCATTCACATATATGTATATATATATTCTCATACATATATATGTATATATAAAACTAGGCATTGAATTTCAGGGACATAAGGTAGTTCTGTGATTAACTTTTTGAGGTACTACTAAATTATTTCCATAGTGACTGTACCATTTTATAATCTCAGTGGCAGTGGATGAAGGTTTTAATTTCTTCACATCCTCTTCAACATTTAGTTTCCTTTTATCTGATAATATTTATCCAGCTGGCGTTAAATTTGTATCCCCTTGTGATTTTGATTTGCATTTCCCTAGTGACTGGCAGTGCAGTGGTTATGTGTTGGGCTGCTACCCAAAAAGTGTGCAGTTCGAAACCACTGGCCGTACTCCGGGAGAAAGACGGGGTTTTCTATTGGGGTTTTCTACTCCCTCAGAGAGTTACAGCCTTGGGAACCACAGGGACAGTTTACTCTGTCCTGTAGGGTCAGTATGAGTCACCAGGGACTCGTTGGCCAAGAGTTTGTTTGTTTTTTGAATGATTAATGATGTTCAATACTTTTTCATGTACTTTTTTAACTTTTGTCTTTCCTGCCTCCATTATATTTTGCCAATTTCCCTTTTATTGTGTATCCCACCTTTGCCTTCAGCCAGTTAGCACTTGACTAACCTCTAGCCCATGGCTTCTCTTTCCCCCTCCCCCAACTCCTGGTGATCATCAAAGAATATTTCTTTTAGTAGGAAAACCTTTTCTTGACTTTTTATAATAGTGACCTCATGCGGTTTTTGTCCAATTCTGATTGACTAATTGCACTCAACACAATGTCCTCCAGGTTCATCCATGTTAGGTGTTTTGCAGATTCGTCATTAGAGTTGCATAGTATTTCACTGTGTATGTATAATAAACATTTATTTATTCTTCCCCTGTTGGGCATATAGGTTATTTACACCTTTTTGCTATCATGAATAGAGCTGTGATGAACAGGGGTGTGCGTATCTCTATTTGTGTCACAGCTCTTACTTCTCTAGCAAGGAGAGGAATTGCTGCTGCGTCATACAGTATTTCTATTCCCAACGTTTGGAGCAAGCGCCATAATGCTTTCCACCGTGGTGGCTCCATTTTACAGTCCTGCCAGCAGAGTATGAGGAAACCCAACGGGATTCGTGTGTTGCTTTTGTACCCTGCAACCTTGCCGAGTGAACTTGTCAGCTCTAGTAGCTTTCTTTCTTTTTAAAAATCATTTTATTGGGGCTCTTACAGCTCTTATAACAATCCATACATCAATTGTATCAAGCATCTTTGTACATAGGTTGCCATCATCATTTTCTGAACATTTGCTTTCAATTTGAGAACTTGGTATCAGCTTCTCTCCGCCCCCCGCAGCTTTCTTATAGATTCTTTGAAATATGTAGGATATTCTATTTGTGAGTAAGAATTAAAAAAACAAACCCAAACTCACTGCTTTTAAGTCAATTCTGATTCAGCAACCCTGTGGGGCAGCCTCTGTGGGGTTCTGAGACTGTAACTTGTTAAGAGAATAGAAAGCGAAGTCTTTTTCCTGCGGAGCGGCTGGTAGTTTTAAATTGCTGACCTTAAACAGCTGCCCAATGGGTAACCACTATCCACCAGAGTTGCATATTCCTTCTTGGTTTAGATACCATTTATATCTTTGTCTTGCCTAATTGCTCTAAGACTTGATTAATACAATATTAAATAGCACTGGTGGGAGCAAGCATCCTTGTTTTCTTGATCTTAAGGGCCAGTCCCTCAATCTTTCCACTGAGTAGCACGATGATATTGTTAGGTGCCAAGAGTTGATTCTGATTCACAGTGACCTTGTGGGCCAGCGTAGAACTGCCTTCCCCAGCGGGTTTCCCTAGCTGTAATCCTTAGGGAGCAGATCACCAGGTCTTATCTCCCAGGTAGCTGCTGTATGGGTTCAGACTCAACGGTTTGAATGCTTAACCATTGTGCCACCAGGACTCCTTAGTGTGATGTTAGCTGAGGGTTGTTCATAAATGTCCTTTATCCTATTGAGGAATTTCCATTATCTTTTTTGTTGTTTTTTTTTATCATGAGAGAGTGTTGGCTTTTACTAAATTTTTTCTTGTCATCAATATAAATTTAGCTTCTGGAATTTAATAGCCTAGCACAATCTAGGAGCCCTGGGTGGCACAGTGGGCTAGGCATCGGGCAGTCAGCAGTTCAAAACCACCAGCTACTCTATGGGAGAAAGATGAAGGTTTCCACTCCCATCAAGAGTTACCGTCTCAGAAACCCACAGGGGCAATTTTAGTTTTCTTCTGTCCTACATGGTTGCTATGAGTTGGAATTGACTGGAGGGCAGCGAGGATTCACAATCTAGGTACATTTTCACACCTGTAATATACTTAAAGTCCTTTCAATGAATGGTCTTCATTGTTTCCCAAAGTGGTCCTTTCAGTGAATGTTCCCTGGGATACTTGTGTGGACTTTATTCTGGTGTTCACTACGTATGGTTAGACACTCAGTCACATCTCAGTTGAAATATGTTTAAATGTGCAAGTTGTTCTTAGTCGTAGAGATACATCAGTTTACTTTTGTCTGCTTGTCAGATGTTTGCTAAATACACAACCTATGTTTTTCAAGCCATTGGCTCAGAATGAATATATCCTGTTGGGCTTGTAGTTACAAAAAAAGAGAACTTTACACCAGGTGGATCTTTTGAAGAGGAAGCCCAGAGCTAGTATCAGGAAATAGGGATTATGTGGAACAAAGGCAGTCTGTCTAGTGGGAATATCAGTGTATTTGAATCTAAATTATCCCATTGTGTATTGAAGGAAAAGTTTCCTTTAGTTGAGAAACTGCCTTTATTTTAGAGAAGTGATCATGGGCTGTCTATCGATTGGGTATAAAAATCCAAATCATCCATACTTGCTTCTGTGCACACCTCTCCATAAAAGGGCAAAATTGGAAGTCATATTTGGATGATCTTATCCTTTTGATTCTCTAAGTAGTCATTAGATACCAACTATGTGCCCGGAGTGATTGAAAAGGTCCCGCCTCTCATTCAACTTAACAGTCTAGTGAGGTTGAAGGAGGCAGTTGGAATGGCTACAAAGACTATCCTAATACCAAACTCACTGCCATCAAGTCTAATCCAACTCATAGTTCCCTACAGAGCTGCCTTCTGGGGTTTCCAAGTCTTTAAGTCTCTGTGGGAGCAGATAAACTTGTCTTTCTTCCGTGTTGAAAGATGAGGGCTTCAAGTGACCTTGTGGTTCAGCGGTTCAGTGTGTAGCCATCAGGATGCTGTGAAAATGCAATCTGACTAATGACTTAAATTTGTTTTAAATCAAATCAACTGACATACTGGCCTTTATTGCCATAGTGGTTACATTTTGGGCTGCTACCTGCAAGGTCAGTAGTTTGAAACCACCAGCTGCTCCCCAGGAGAAAGATGGGGCTTTCTACTCCCATAAAGAGTTACAGACTTGGAAACTCACTGGGGCAGTTCTACTATCCTATAGGCATCGACTCCATAGCAGTGAGTTTGGTTTTTGGCTGATTGGGTATGGATAGCTTTTAGGTGTAGGTGTTTTTTTGAACTAGCCTGGTAGATAAGTAAACCTGCTTTTTGGTCTGTCTGTCTTAACAGTGTTTTGATGGGTATTGCTCCAAATGACACAAGTTGCATGCTTTAAAATGTAAACATTTCATTGTTTGGGGAGGATTTGAGGGTTAGTTGTTGGGTTGCTAACCACAAGGTCAGTGATTCAAACCAGCTGCTCCAAGGGAGAAAGATGCGGCTGTGTGCTCCCATCAGGATGTACAGCTTCGATCGCCCTATGGAGGAGGGGTGCAGGGAGTTGGAATCGACTTGATGGCAATGGATTTGGTTTAGCAGTTTTCATAACTTTATCTCTTAAATATACAAATAACGCGGTGTTAAGCCTGTATATGTTCGGGGTATACTCCTGTTTAGCTTTCTTTCCTATCCAAGCATGTATTCGTAGATCCCCCACTGTTGCAGTATTAGGCAGTTAACAGTATTTGCCTGTTGTCTGCCTTTACCTCTTGCAGACCTCTTAATGTCTCCTCGTAGGTAGAGCCATTTTCACTCTCTTAAAACTTGCATTCAGTGGTATAAATGGTATCTTTTGACAGAATTAGTAGTAATACTTTTGCAGCCAAGTTTGCTTGCAGAGCTCCTATTTAGGAGATATTTTCTTATGGGTTTTAAATGTACTGGCTCTGTAGATGTGCCTCTGATAGCTCATAGCAGATTGCAATATATATTTATCATGTCTATTGATTCTATTCAACTTGTGAGGTTTTTGTGTGTTTTAAGAGAGTCTTGTAAATATCTACTGGCTATTTACTAATTTTAGAAAACAATTTTAGTTAAGGTGGAAGCCTGTATTTAGGTATGCCTCTGGTTAAGGAGGCTCCTGCCTGCAGCCGCGGTGATCTTGCCACAGTTGGGTAAAGTAGGCAGTCTCCAGAGCGGTTTCCCTTTGGTAAGTGGAGGCTGAGGGAAAAGAGAATGTTCATTTCCCCAGATGATATTAAACAGTCCATGTCAGAATTCTGTTCCCAGGTGTTCAACTAATGCCTTTGTGCACTAGAATAGTGTGTTCTGAATTATTTAAAGGAGCTCCAGGAGGCTTGCATGATTTTCTGAGGTGCGTTGGGGCGTTCCTTAAAGTGGGCTTTGAAAAATCAAAATACTCTTTTGTCTTTACTGTTCCTATTCCTACCTCTCCCGACCGGGGCTGTTTTCTGTTCATTATTCTTCCTGTCCAATCTTGGTATCTTTGAAGGTCCCAGCCATGACTTTTGCCCCCAATAGAAGTATTCCCCCCCCCCAGTGTTGCCTTGTTACTCCTTGCCCCTCGAACCTTTTGAAAGGGCCGGTAATGATCTGTCTACCATGTTCCCCTCTGGGGTAGCCCAGTGCTGTACTGTGTTGCACTCCTAGGTGCTCTGCTCAATAAATCTCCAAATGTTGAAAGATGGACTTTAACCTAGGACTGCTTTATTACTTTCAGATTTTTTTCTAATAGAGACTCAGAAATTAAGGTTTTAAGGTGTCAAAAATAGATCGCTTAAGCTTAAGCATGGATTAACTGATAATTATTTTTATGAGCAATAAAACTACATCTGAAGAATATTCAGTTCTTTTAAAGTGTATTACTTTATTTCCTATGTTTGGGGAAGGAGTTGTGTTTTGAGTATCTCATTTGGGCCGGGAAATAAATGGGCCATAGGAAAACTGTTTAGGAAAAGTGCTTCGTGAATCATCTTTTTATACAAACATTTCTTCTTTTATAGTTGATGGAGAGCCTTGTGATCTGTCCTTGAACGTAACCTGGTATCTGAAAAGTGCTGACTGTTACAATGAAATCTTCACCTTTAAGGTAATGATCATAGAGTTATAGACTTTCCTAATCTCATAATTTTATAGGGAAAAAGGTGTCAAGTATAGCTGTGGGGGAGCAAAGCTAGAATTTGAATTCATTTCTCCTAATTTGCAGACTTCCTATATCAGCCGTTCTCAAATTTTTTTTATATAGAAACTTTAAAGAATGATTGCAGTCTCCAAGGAGTGTTTGTTTATGCGAGTTACTGAATTAGAAAATCAAACTGAGAAAATGTAGAAGGTTTAAAGGGCATACGTATCTAGATATTAAAATAATTTCGACTGCTTCACCAAGGATGAAGTTAAACCAATGATTTTTTTTTTTTAACTGCAAGTTTGTGACTGAAGAATGCAGTGACTGCAGCGACTGCAGCTTGCTGTCCTAGACTTGGTTCCTGATCCGAGGCAGCAGTTTTACCTACCTTTGCTTTTGCACCATCGGTGCAAGTGAAGAAACATCTTATTCCAAAATGGAATACTCAGGCCCTTTCTGTTCTGTTTTCCGTTCCCCCGTTTTTCTTTTTCTTTTTAAAAAATACAGATTCTGCTTTAATTACTGAGATTTCTTTCCAGAAAGAATGTGATCCGTAAGTTTTTGCTTAGGGGCCATTGAGCTAGTTTTCCCCTTTTTTTCAGTTGGTGAATAGCTCAGCCATCAGTTTGTCAGACAGTGGTGGCTTGCTGCATGTTTCTGTGAGGCTGGAAGCTGTGGCACCAGCTGTGGCACCAGTAGTGCCAACCAGGAGAACAGGTTTCAGAGGAGCCTCCAGACCAGGGGTCCTCAAACTTTTTAAACAGGGGGCCAGTTCACTGTCCCTCAGACCCGTTGGAGGGCCGAACTATAGTTTAAAAAAAACTATGAACAAATTCCCAAGCGCAATGCACATATCTTATTTTGAAGTAAAAAAGCAAACAGGACAAAAACACCTGCGGGCTGGATAATTGTCCTCGGTGGGCCGCAGTTTGTGGACCCCTGCTCCAGACTATGACAGACTAGAAAGAAAGGCCGACTTGTGATCTACTTGTGAAAACACTGGCCTTACAGTAAAACCATTCTGAGAACAGCAGAATCTGATAGATGCCAGGAGGTAAAGTCCTTAGCTTGAAAGGCATTCGAAATACTGGGTCAGAGCTACCTCTTCAAAATTGAGCTGACCATAGTTACATGGAGGGAGGAAAGCTCCAGGACTTTCATTTGCTGATGTGGCATCAATCAAAATGAAGAGAGGCAGCTGCAAACATTCTTAATTAATTAGAACATGAAATGTACTAAGTCCAACTTGTGGAAAATTGGGAGTTTTCAAAAATGAAATGAAACACTTGTTCACTATCCTTGCATTAGTGTGTTGAAATGGACTGGTGTTAGCCGTTTCGTCTCAGACAATCATGGTGTACTATGCCAGGAATGACAAATTGAAGAGGAAGGGCATCATATATGTTGTTAAAAAGCATATTTCAAGGTCTACCCTGGAATACAATGTTGTCACTGATAGGATAATATTTATGCAACTACACGGAAGACCAGTTGAGATATCTGTACCGACACATTTGGAACCAGTTACCTGACCATCGACCAGAAGTGATCCATACACATGCCTATTCCAAAGAAAGGTGATCTATCTCATGCAGATATTGTTAAACAATCTCATTAATAACATATGCAAGTACAGTTATGGTGAAGGTAATATAAAAATGGTTGCTGCAGCACATTGACAGAATTTCCAGAAGTTCAAGCAGAATTCAGAAGAGGATGTGGAACAAGGGATATCATGGCTGATACATCAGTTGGACCTTGGCTGAAAGCAGAGAATACCAGAAAGGTGTTTACCTGTGTTTTATTGACAATACAAAGACATTTGATTGTTTGGATCATAACAAATGATGGATAACATTGTGAAGAATGGATATTTCAGAACACAGTTAGGCTCATGTGTGACCTGTACATAGACCAAAAGACAGTCACTTGAATAGAATAAGGGGATCGGATGCTGAATTCTTTAAATCAGGAAAGGTGTGCATCATGGTTGTCTTCCTTTCACCATTCTTATTCATCCTGTGTACGGAACCAAAGATCTAAGAAGGTATACTCTGAAAAAGAATGTGGCATCCAGATTGGAGGAGGACTCTTAACAGCTGGAGATGAGCAGATGGTACAGCTTCACTTGCTGAGAGCAAAGAGGCTTTGAAGCACTTACTGATAAAGATACCTTCAGTATGGATTATGTTTTGCCACAAAATAAAAATCCTTACAACTGACCCAATAAGCAGCATTATGAAAAAAGGAGAAAAGAGGAAATTTGTCAAAAAGCTTTCATTTTATTTGGATCTACAATCAATGCCTATGGAAATAGCAGTCAAGGAATCAAAGGATGTATTTCACTGGGTAAATGTACAAAAGAGCTCTTTTAAAGTGTTATAAAAACAGATGTTATTTTGAGGCTTAAGACAAGCCTGCCCCAAGCCATAGTATTTCCACTTGTCTCATATGCAGTTTGAGTTGCTTTTGACTCCCGGTGGGCCCTGTGTGTGCAGAGTCCACTGCTCTGTAGGGTTTTCAAGGCCTTTCAGAAGCAGTTCTCCAGGCCTGACTTGGCAGGGTTGAACCGCCTCTGGGTTTGAACTGCCTACCTTTTGGCCAGTCGTCCAGAATATAACAGTGTGCGCCACTCAGGGTAATTTATTTGTTGTCTGTGACTTTTTTTTCTCATGTGA
Organism: Echinops telfairi; assembly: GCF_000313985.2. Taxonomy (NCBI): domain Eukaryota; kingdom Metazoa; phylum Chordata; class Mammalia; order Afrosoricida; family Tenrecidae; genus Echinops; species Echinops telfairi. Next base: position 472,521 of record NW_022103905.1, on the reverse strand, counting down.
ATGGTAAATACTTTTATTTTTCAGTCAGAAGATACAGACAGATATTTGGAAACGCTTAAGGAAAAAAGTGGCTTGTCTGGGAAATATCAAACATCATCAAAAGTGTTCCAGAACTGCAGTGAACTCTTTAAACCACAGGTATTATTTGGACGAGTTTAGAGGGAAGCAGGGGAGTAAAAAACATAATGCTTATATTTTTTGCTATCCACCCCCCGACCCCCTACCCCCCAATTCCCATTAGCAGAAATTAGAAGCATGTTCTGATAGGTGTATACTCACCCACTTAGGGATTGATTAATCTTATAGGGAAAAAGGACATGGTTTCTTTTCTGTATAAAGAACTTAGTCTGCTGATAACTCGTAAGAAAGGTAATTAGTATAGCTCTTTCATAGACCTAGAATATGCAAGGAACAGTCAACCCATTATATTCTATTAGGACTCTTAAGTTTGAATCTTGCGCCTTCTTTCAGAGCTTAATAGCTTTAAGCCTTAAGAAGAAACGCTATGCCAAACATATCCCAAGATATGTCTCATATCTAGGGTTTTTTCTTTTTTCTTACCGAAAGAGTTACAGTCTGGGACACCCACAGAGGTAGTTCTCTTCTATCTTAAAGGGTCTCCAAAAGTCAGAATTGACTCAATGGTAGTGAGTTTGCTCTTTTGTTGTTGTTTTAAATACCTATACTGTCTACAAGGAAGCCTTGTGTTGTAGTGCTTATTTGTAGGGCTGCAATCCACATGGTTGGCAGTTCGAAACCACTAGCACAAACTTTTAGAAGCCCCTTGTATATTTAGCAAAACTCTTGCCATTTTGAATATTTTTCACATACATACTTCTGTGACATTAACTTAAATTTTGCATTTGTTTTATAGAGCTTTTCTGGAGATTTTGTACATCGACTACCTCTTTTAGGAGAAAAACAGGAGGTAATTGTTTTCTTTTTTACATGTTTATGAGAGTAAAGTAAAATCCTGCATTAATTTTCTTTTTTATTTTTTTAAACATGTTAAGGCTAAGGAGAATGGAACAAATCTTACCTCTACTGGAGATAAAACTGTAAGTACATTTGAGAATTTAGAACATTGAGAAAATCATTCACAAATACACAAACAAAATTCAAAAGAAATCTCAAAATGGAAGCTGTACATCTGAGTGTTAATAATTGCTGTGAATAATGATGTTAGCAATACTTATTTTCTTCATTGTATTTCTGTATTTTCCATATTTTCTACAATAAGTTTGTATTGCTTTTAAACCCCTCCCCGCTGCTCCCCCAATAACTTTCTTGTGGAATCTTTGATTTTATATCTTTGGATTCCCTGCAGTTTTAATGTCTAGTAGTATTAGTGGATTGTTGTGAGTATACAGAATACATGCCTGTTAACCAAAATGGAATCATGGACACACTGTATGTTGTTCTTTTTACTTGATGATGTATTTTTTTCCAAATTGGCACATAGAGCACTAGTCACTTTTTTGTTGATATGTAACTTCACTTTACCATGATTTTTATCATATCCCAATTGATAGACATTTGCATGGTTTCTAGTTTTTCACTATGATGAGTAATGTCATATTCATGTCTAGCTACATGTGCATATTTATGGTGTTTTCTTTGGGCTAAATTCCTAGAAGTGGAATTCCTAGGTCCAACTGTGAACAATTTTAGCAATTTTTTTACCTGTAGTTTTGTCAAATTGCTGTGCAGAAACATTATTGCAGTTTATGGCCCTTGCAAAGTAGGAGTGACCTTCCCTTTTTCCTCACCAGCAAAAGCTGATCTTGTATAAAGCAGATCAAGATTAAATTTTGTATAGAAACGTGAGACCATGTCAGCGGGAATTCTGGCCATTAAGAAAAGGGAATAAAATTTAAGAATTGGTGTTTATAATTCATCGACAGTCTTAGTTTTGTCAAGACATCTGTAAAATATAACGTAGGATCGTAGCATGATTTAGTTAAACAAAATTCCACTTAGTGATTTTTGTTGAATTTTTCCTCTTAATAAAAAGTAAAAAAAAATTTTTTACATGAAATATGATGTCCTTTCAGAAATTTATCATTATTCTATTGTCTACATTTAAAGATCTTTTTTGTTGTGTGCAATGGATGAAAGTGAAAAACTACCATGTTTCTGGGCAGATTTCTAGAACACAATTTTCATATTATTAACCTGTGTTCTAAATTCTTAAGACTTGAAAGATGTCTTTTTCCACTCTAGATGATGCATGAACCTTTGAAAACATGGCAAGATGCACCATATATTTTTATTGTACATGTTGGTATTTCATCTTCAAAGGACTCCTTGAAGGAGAATTCTCTAGGGAATCTTTTTACCAGTAAGTTCAGTTTGCTTGTTCTTTTAAAACATTTGTGCTAAATTTTCTGCTGTACCATTTCTAATGAGTAGTGTAAAATTGCTTTAACAAAGAGAATGATTTATTCTGAGTGTGTGTTATAAAGTGGAAAAAGTGAGAGAAATTAAGGTGATTTTCTGCATCCAAATATGTACCAGGCATAGTTATAGGCACTTGACATGTATCGTTGTCACTGCTCCTAATTCTGCTATTGGCAGAGAGGGAAGGAAGGATAACAAAGGAGGAACTTTTAAAGAACGCACTCTTTACAGACCCTGAGAATCCACTCTCCCAGGACTGCATAATGAACTAAGGCAGAGTAGCATAAAGGGGCAAAGCTAGGTCATGTGACGTGACATAACTGTGATGCAATGACTTACCTGTGTGCATGGCCTTCTGACAGCACAAGGGAATTGGATGGGACTATGCAATGAAAATGTTACGAATAATAATTTAATAATCACATACACTGCCATTGAGTCGATTCTGACTCATAACAACACTGTGGACAGAATCCTTTGGACCCTCCTAGGAGCAGAAAGTTTCGGTCTTTCTCCTTCAGAACAACTGGTGGGCTCAGCCTGCTGACCTTGGGGTTAGCAGCCCCACTCTTAACCCACTACGCACCAGGGCTCTTAATACTGACATTGCACATGTCTAAAAATATTTATCTGATATGAAAAGATTCATGTATCAGGTGAGTTCTATTTTTTTCTCATCTGCTGCATTAGGCAGTGCTACTCTAAATGAAATCAAGTTATTGGACATATTAATAGGACGGAGAGCTCACTATATATTGTGCAAAATATTTACATGTCTGTAAGAATTGAATAGTTGTACAAAATATTTATATGTCTCTAAGAATTGAATAGTTCTTCAAGGAAATAAAAATTATATAAATAGGTTTTACTTTTCATTTACTATCACTGACTTTGTTTTAAGAAATTGATATTATTTAAAAGGATGTTCCATTATGGGACACACACACACACACACAATCCTAGGTGATCACTACATAGAGCCCAATGCCTTACAGCCCTGGATAAAGGAGTGAAGTCTTACACTTTCTAAAGCAGCAGTTCTCAACCTGTGGGTCATGACCCCTTTGGGGGTCGAACGACCCTTTCACAGGGGTCGCCCGATTCATAACAGTAGCAAAATTACAGTTACGAAGTCGCAACGAAAATAATTTTATGGTTGGGGGTCACCACAATACAAAGAACTGTATGAAAGGGTCGCGACATTAGGAAGGTTGAGAACCACTGCTCTAAAGGATATTAGTGGTAGGAGGAAAGTACATAAGAAGTGTGTTTGGAGTTTAGAAGAGATAGAAAGTAGTTGGGAAGCTGAAAGAAGGCATGGGGGAGGTCATAGCATTTAATTGAGGCTTTAAAGGATAGGTGAATGGGGCAGAAGGACTTTGCCACTTCAGATACTGCTGATACTGCCTGGAGCAAACGCATGGAGGCCTATGTAGAACACTCCTGTGGGAATACTTAGTGAACTTGAAGATGCTGTGGGATTATATTGTAAGAATTAACCAGAATATAGGTGGTTAAACGTAAATGATCCAGTAAAATATTCGTTGTGTATTTGCGCAAAAGACAGTGTTCTCCATTACTTCCTTCCTGAAATTCATTTTGAGGGTTGTGTTTTGCAGTGACTGTTGAAGTCAGAGGTCCTTATGAATACCTCACGCTTGAAGAGTACCCCCTGATGATTGTAAGTGAGCCTGGATTGCCTCACCTCAACATTAAATTGGTTTCACTTGGAAAATTGCACGAAGGTTATGGGAATATTCTTTTTTAAAGAAGTGTTCCTGAACGGTCAATACTGCTTCTATTTCTGGACCTCGTACTAGAATGTGAACTTTGGGAGCACTCACTGAACTCCTCTGAGCCTCATTTTCTCATCTGTAAGATGAAGGGGTTGATGGCGCGGGATGTCTGCATTGGAAGGCCCCTCAGAGGCCATTGCTAGGATCTAAAGGGCACTCCTTACTACAGTTCTGGTGTAGTTCCCAGTCCCTCGTAAAGTTAACTAAAGTTTCACTGTCTTCATAGTCATATGTATGAGAATATCCCTAATATCTGTTTCCTGATTTCCTTTGCTTGTAAATGTTTTTGTTTTCCTCCTTATTCTTTTCTCGCTTTCCCATTTTGTCATGTTTAATTCTCTCCAAATGTTTCCTCCTCCTGCCAGGTCTTCTCTTCTTAAACAATTTTAAGTTAAAAAATCTTTTTTAATACAGGAGGGCAGTCACTTGATAAGTCCTTACGTCTTGTCCTTCTGTCAAGAGCAGGCAGTTGTTTTTGTTAGTATTAAAATCCAAAGAAATAAAAAATTACTTTTAAATAGAAAGGTTTTATTTGTTGGTTTGTTTACCTAGTGGTTTGTTAAGATAGATTTATACAAAGTCTATGTAATTGGCTCTTGTCCCTGATTTTCCTTCTTTTCTCTCTCCCACATGGGTGACAGTTTTTTATGGTGATGTGTATTGTGTATGTCCTGTTTGGTGTTCTCTGGCTGGCATGGTCTGCATGCTATTGGCGAGATCTCCTGAGAATTCAGTTTTGGATTGGTGCTGTCATCTTCCTGGGAATGCTTGAGAAAGCCGTCTTCTATGCAGAATTTCAGAACATCCGATATAAAGGAGAATCTGGTACGTAATCAAAGAGTTTGCCATTGAGTGAGTGAGTGAAAATTTGAGTATGAAATTTTTTTTTTATTTCAGTAGTGTTTAGATCTAATTTTGACTTATTTTTATCTTTGAATTCAATGATACTAGGCACAGTGTTACCGAAATGCACTAGTCATGTATTTTAAATAGTAGTGGTCATTGTAGGAAATATTTTTTACCATCCTCAAATCTTAGTTACCACAGATTTGTAAGATGTCATTATTACTATGTACATCTAAGAAAGAAAATGAGCACTGCTTATTTAATTTTAATAGAGTCCTGATAGCACATTGGCAAGTGTGTAGCTGCTAACTGAAAGATCAGGGTTTCGAACCTACCAGCTGCTCCCTGGGAGAAAGCTGTGGGAGCCTGTTTCTATGGAACGACAGCCTTGGAAAGTCCATGGGGGCAGTTTTATTCTGTACTGTAGGGTTTTTATGAGTCAGAATCAACCTAAGGGCACCTGGCTTATTTATTTATTTGTAAGATGCCATGGATTGGAAGAGACACACTGATTGCAATGATGTTAAAATGTAGAGGGGAAAAATGTCGGGGAAAGGTGCATCTAAGAATTAATGAAAGACAGAAAGTCAAGAAACTAGAAGGGAAAATAATTAAATAAATAATAATAAAAAAGAAACTAGAAGGGTGCTGATGGTTTAAAGATAACCTGCCAATGATAGAAATTGTTTTGTCCTAAAGTCTTGGTATCATCAAGTTCTTTCTCTTTTACCATTTGATTATTGTAACTTATTATTATAAGATTCTAATTCTATTTTCTTGATTTTTGGAAGGCCTTTAAAATAATAGAGTTAAAAATTACACGTGTCCTTGAGTACGTTGCTGTGCTTTTCTTTAACTGGATTTCAAAAATTGCTTTAGATGCTATTAGTTGTCCATTAAGGGTGAGGTATTCTGCTAAGGCTTTAGTGAGGAGGGAGAGAAATGGATCATGCACACTCAGATTGCTGTGCCCCCGGAACATGATCACAAATGGAATCAATTTGTGTGATTTTTACTCTTTTTTAAAATAGGACTAAAACCAGTGCTTATTCTGAAGATTGTTAAGGTAGCTACATTCTGATGCTAGAATTGTGCCTTGCTAAGCGAAGATTGCAGTGTGTCCCTCTTGTCTTTTTTTCCTGATAGTTCAAGGAGCCCTGATCCTTGCAGAGTTACTTTCCGCAGTGAAGCGCTCCCTGGCTCGAACCCTGGTCATCATAGTCAGTCTGGGCTATGGCATCGTCAAGTAAGTATCAACTTCCTCTATGGAAGAGCAGAGGACATTTCTCGTTACATTGAAACAGTATTGCACAGTCCCAATGTAGTAGTTCTAGAAGAGTTGATATAAGAAATCTGAAATAGGATATCTGAAATTTCATAGATTTTAGAAGGTGGGGGATAATGTTTCATTTTGTTTAGAACTCCAGGATCACCTGCATGAAAACATAATAATATAATGAGTGACAAAGTTTTAGAGTAAGTTTACAGTAATTTTACTCTTCTAAAATATCTTACAAATCAGATTAAAAAAAAGAGTATTCCTGCTGAAACAATTAAAAAATAATTTCATTTTTATTCAACTTCTTAAAATTAAATCCCTTCTAAATACCAAGCAATGCTTTGGGCCCTAGGCATATAGTAAATAAGCAAATGATTTGATGCTTACATTTATTGAGTTTGTAAATAAAATACCTAATATGTCAGTAATAAGTGCTGTGGAACAAATGAAACACATAACAAGAAGTGTGCTAGAAAGTGCAACTTGACATTTTATGGATGGAGAAGACAAAGTAAGTGTTGAAGTATCTAATGTGTCAGTGCTAAGTGTTGTGGAGCAAATAAAACACAGTAAAGGATGGGATGTGCAGGAGGCGGAGCTCAACATTTGACAAAGGATGGCCAGAAAAGGCTTCAGTTGGTGACATTTATTGCCAGGATCTCAAGGAAATAAGGGAGCAATATGTCAGGGCTTCAAAAAAATTTCTGGAAAAATTCTATTATCTTTTCATCCCATTTGTTCCGTGGACTTTGGAAAGCCTGCAGCTGTACACTCTGGGGAAAGATGCTGAAACACGAGTAGATTTAGTGTATGTATTTGAAAGTAGAGTGAATGGAATTTGTAGATGTGAAAGAAATCTTAGATGATGCCAGAGATGATATGATGCCAGCGGTTTTGCTCTGAGCAAGTAGCATGATTGAATTGACATTTACTGAGTTCTGGAAGACTTTAAGTGAAATAGGTTTGGAGTTGAGGGTGAAATTAGGAGTTCAGTTAGATACCTAAGATGTCCCTGTTCTAGGAATTGAAAGGGGAATGTTGCAGTGGAGGTACACATTTGGGAATTACCAGGATATAGATGGTATTAAAAGCCATGTTGTTGAATATGGTCATGAAGGGGGTATATGTAGATAGAGAAGAACAGAGACTGAACCCTTGACCGTTTCTGTTACTTAGAGGTCAGTGAGATGAACTAGAATGAGAGTAAAGGTGATTCAGGAGTGACCAAGGACGTGGGTGGAAAACCTGACAAGTGTGTTTAAAGCTGAGACTGATTATGCCGTATGCTCCTGAGAGGTCAAGGATGATGAGGACTGAGAATTGACCGTGGCATTTGAAAGTTGCTGTACAACATGTACATGTACAAGAGAACCACACATTGCTTGATCCTGTGCCATCATCACAGCATTGCTATGTTTGAGCCCATTGTTACTGTCTGTGTCAGTCCCTCTCATTGAGGATCATCTCTTCTTCACTGACCCTGTGCTTTACCAAGCATGATGGCCTCCAAGAGCTGGTCTCTTCTCACCCATCTCGAGTATGTGAAATGAAGTCTTACCACCTTTACGTAGAAAAGTAAGGCTGTATTTCTTCAAAGACAGGTTGGACGATTGCATTGGGTTCAACAGGGAATGAAAAGAAAGAAATTGGAGATAGCTAGATATAGACAGAGAAATTTTGCTATGGATGGCATTAGAGAACTGAAGTGTGTTTGTGTGCATTCATTCTTTTGAAGTTATTCTTTCATTTAACATCTCTCCAAATGCCTGATGTAGGCCAGTGTGTTAGACTGGGTTGTCTAGAGAAATAAAACCATTGACAGTCATATATGTATGTGAAAGTTTATATCAAAGAGTCATTTTATTTCAAGAAAGCATCTCAGCCCAGTCCAATTCAAGTGCATGGGTTTGATGTCAGCTGGAGCTCTCTTCTGACTCATGTAGTTGCAGGGGGATGACCAGAAAGGTGAAGCAGACTCAAGGAGATCACAGGCTGGTTGGGTGCAGAGTTGCATGGCTCCAAGGTCAGTGGGAATGCGGCAGGGCAGTGACAGCTTTCCAGGTCAGTGGCCCACATGGGACCTGCCCTGGAGGCAGACAGAGCCCCAACAAGCAGGGAGGGTGAAAGGACAGAGGAGAGGAGATGTCTCATTCCTAGTGTCTCTTAAGGATGTGGCCTGATAGGTTGGACTCCAGCCCTACGCATTCACACAGGTGCAAGTTGACATAAAATCTAACTGCCACAGCCAGGAAATCCCTGGGGTGGGGTGGCAGAGAGGAAAGGAGGAAATCCCTGTCCCATAGAGCTTCCTAATATATAACAAAATCTGAGCAGTGAAAGCTTAAGTAGACTTTTTTTTCTTCATTGATCCAATTTTTATTTTTTAATTTTAATTTTTTAAAAATAATTTTATTAGGGGCCCTTACAACTCTTATCACAATCCATACATACATCAATTGTGTAAAGCACATTTGTATTCATTGCCCTCATCATTCCCAAAATATTTGTTCTCCACAGTAGACATGTTTTAAGGCAGTGCGTATCAAACTGTAAATACACTAATGAATCACGGGGGATCTTGCTAAATTGTCAATTCTGACTGAGTAGAATTTTGATTCTCAATTCTTTCCTTCCAATAGAAGTTACACAAAAAGGCTTTTCATATTTTTCTGGGTTTTAAGCTTTCATAAACCAGAAACCCAGGTGACATTGAGTTGATTGTGACTCTTGACAACCCCTTGTGTACAGAGCAAAACTGTGTTTCATAAGGTTTTCGGGACTGACTTTTCAGAAGCATATTGCCAATCCAATCTTCCAAGAGGCCGCTGAGCGGGTTTGAACCTTTAATCTTTCTGTTAGTAGTCCAGTTTTTTGCTGGTGTACCTCCCATGGACTTGAGCTTTCATATGTACAATTTCTTTCATTAAGTGTAGTAGGATGTGAAAGGCTAATTAACACCCCGTGATAGCAGATGACACACTTGCTTTCTGAAGGCAAAGAGGGCTTGAAGCCCTCCCTGATGGAGACCACAGACTGCAGCCTTCAGTGTGGATTAGGCTCCGGTGCAGAGAAAACAAAAACCCTCTCAATGGGACCGATAGGACAATACCACGATAAACGGAGCAGAGATTGAAGTGGTCACGTACTTCCTGTTACTTGGATCCACAGTCAGTCCCACTGAAGCAGCAGTCAGGAAATCAAGCAATGTTTTGCACTGGGTAAATCTGCAAATGGTCTCTCAAAAGTGTTCAAAAGCAAAGATGTCACTTTGAAACCAAGGTCAGCCTGGCCCAAGCCGTGGTACCTTAAATCTCATGTGCATGCCAAAGCTATATGCAATGAATAAGGGAGATTGATGAAGAACTGATGCATTTGAATTATGGTTTTGGTGAGAAGTGAATGTGCCATGGACTACCAGAAGGTACAAATTTGTCTTGGAAGAAATCCAGCCAGAATGCTCATGGAAATAGTGAGACTTCATCTTACACACTTGGACATGTTATCAGGAGAGAGAAGTACTTTGTCAAGTACAGAGTCCGTGAACAGGAAGACCCTCCGTGAGATGGATTGTCACAGTAGCTGCAACAGGCTTACAAACCACAGCTGTGAGGGTGGCCCAGGACCGGGCTGTGTTTTGTTCTCTTGCACATGGGGTTGCTGGGAGTTGGAACTCCCCTGGCGACTCCAAACAACATCAGTATGTTTTTCTTCAAGTTTTTGTCCTAAGTATCTACTGAAATATGTATAAAGAACACATGCTCTCTGGGATTTGTTTCAAGATCACAGGAAAGAATAGGAAGTAAATGGAGTGTACCTGGGGGTGAATTGGTGAGAGGTTGCTGGGACTGGATGGTGGGTAGGATAATTTATTAGTAATAACCGATGGTAATGTAGTAATTTTGCTTTAAAATAGTTGGTTTAAAAATACAGTAATGAAAAAAATACAGTAATGAACCAGATATAAAACTTTAGAACTTGACTAGACGAGAGCATGTGTTCTGGTACAGATCAGAGCTCACAACACAGGGCATCCAGTTCAGGTATCCCCCCCCCCTCCCCCAACAGTAATGGGAGTAGCGATTCCAGGAGGGTAGGGGGGGGTGGAGGGTAGAAAGGGGGAACTGATACCAATGATCGACGCATTACTCACCACCACGACCCCCTCTCCCCCACCCCAAGGGGAACAAACAATAGAAACATGGGTGAAGGGAGACAGTGATCAATGTAAAATATGAAAATAATAATAATTTATAATTTATCAAGGGTTCACGAGGGTGGGAGGGTGGGGGAAGGAGGGAGAAAAAGAGGAGCTGATACCAAGGGCTCAAATCGAAAGTAAATGTTTAGAAAATAAATACAATTATGTTTGATACAATTGATGTATGGATTGTTATAAGACCTGTAAGAGCTGCCAATAAGATGGGAACTGGAAACACATGGCATCCAGGACAGATGAACCCCTCAGGACCAGTGGTGAGAGTGGCGATATGGGGAGGGTGGAGGGAAGGTGAGGGAGAAAGGGGGAACAGAGTACAAGGATCTACACAGCCTCCTCCCTGGGAGACGGAAAGCGGAGACGTGAGTGAAGGGAGACGTTGGAAGGTGTAAAATATGACAAAATAATAATAATTTGTAATTTATCAAGGGTTCATGAGGGAGGGGGGCAGCAGGGAGGGAGGGGAAAATGAACTGATACCAAGTAGAAAGCACATGTTTTGAGAATGATGATGGCAACATATGTACAAATGTGCTTGACACGATGGATGTGTGGATTGTGATAAGAGTTGTACGAGCCCTCAATAAAATTATTTAAAAAAAAACAAACACACTAAATTCTAGAATTCATTTTCTTGTTTAAGACTCTGTTTTTATAAGTTCCTCCCCCCCTTACCCCCAAGTAAATTGAGTATGTGTCCTTGTCTTTGTAAACAGACTGTGTAAATGACCATGTGTTCCTGTGTCTTAAGCCTGTCCTGTGGCATTTGTACTCAACTCTTGCTTTGCTTTCTCTCTAGGCCCCGCCTTGGCGTTACCCTTCACAAGGCTGTGGTAGCAGGAGCCCTCTATCTTTTGTTCTCTGGCATGGAAGGGGTCCTCAGAGTTACTGGGGTCAGTACCGCCTCATCTGAGTTTGTGTGGCCAGTTCAGAAGTACTGTTTTTGTTCTAAGGGGGTGAATTGGAAGGCTCTGGGAAAGCCTCTTTACTGTTTTCTCTAAGGCATCTTCGGGCTGATTTGTAAAAATGTAGAATAATTCATTTTTGTCTGTCCACTAAAGCCAGATCCGCTGCCCTTGAGTCTGTTCTGACTTACAGCAATGTCTATAGAGTTTGGGAGACTGTAAGTCTTTACAGGCGCTGACGGCCTCATTTTTCTTCTGCAGAGCAGCTGGTGGGTTGAAGGCTTGATCCTGTCAACCGGTTAGCAACTCAGTGCCTAACCCACTGGGCCCAGACTCCTTACTCCAGCCACCAGAACTTTGTAAAATTAACACGTGACTGGGAATGAATGCTTTCCCACTGGTCTCATTGTTTATAATTACTTAATTGCTTTTTCAAATCACACTGTCTTCTTGTTAGAGTTTTAGCCATTAACCCTGTCGATTTTCCTCTTCCTCTGCTGTAGTATTTTTCTTACCCTGTGGCTCTGATAGTAAACCTGGCCCTTTCAGCGGTTGATGCCTGTATTATTTTATGGATATCCTTTCATAAGGCCCTGTCATTGGGTAACCATGGTGATAACAGATGCCACACGTGTGAATACACGTGTGAAAACAAGCAGCATGGTTTCAGGGACAGATAATTACCCTGTACTTTATTTGGACGTGAACACTTTATTTGTTAAAATTCCATTGCATTAAGCTTTTAGAAATCAGTGATTCTTGGTGTATCACTGATGTAGACATGTATTATTTAAAAAAATATTTGTAGGGTCACTTTAAACCGGTTGCTAAAATCACACTAAGGGGATAAGTATTGTTGGGGTGGGGATTCATAAACACTAATTTTTTCTGTGTGGTCATTTCTTAACAAGGATCTTAGTTTCTTGTTAGGAGCTGAATGGGGATTACTTCTTATTAATTAGCCGCATGTTTCATTGCATTGAGATTGTAATTGACCATTTATGTGAACTGCTTCTAGTTGTCTGCTATGAGGGATGGTTTGCCGAGAGGAGGAATGATGTAGGTGCCAGGTTGTTACTCCTTGTGTTTTCTCCCACTTCAAATGCCAAACCTATCCAGATGATTGTGTAAATGCAACATTGTATGCTGGGTCTGCTCTCTGCCTCTCTAGACAACTCTTCACCACCTGTCTTTCTTTGTCTGCAGGCCCAGACTGATCTTGCTTCCTTGGCCTTTATCCCCTTGGCTTTCCTAGACACTGCCCTGTGCTGGTGGATATCCTTCTCCCGGACTTGATCAGTGGCTGCTCATTCTCGCCTTGGAAATGGCGCTCCATTGGTCTTTCTGCAAAGGGGTGCCGCTTTTGTTGATTTCTCCTTAGTCAAGGGAGTAGGGTATTTTAGATTTAACAACCTGAGGGCTCAGGTAAGCTTGGGTTTTATTATTATTATTTTTTCTTCTAATTAAAAAACTTTGCCTACTGTGGACTGATCACAAGACAAATGTTACTGGCTCTTCTTTTTTTTACTGCCTCTTCTTTTTGAAATGAGCATTTTACCATGATTTCTAACTTGATGTGTTTTCTAGCTGCTGTGGATCTGCTCTTTCTATTAGCTGCTAAACCTGAACCCAACTCCAAACCCATGTGTACTGCTGTTGATTGATTTTAATTCATAGCAACCCTAGAGAATAAAATAGAACCACCTCAGAGTGTTTCCAAGGCTGTAAATCTTGTGTGGAAGCCGACTGCCCCCCCACCCCCACCCCCACGCACACATGTTCTGATGGGTTCTAACCATCAACCTTTCAGATGGCGGCTGAGCACTTCACCCTCGTGCCTCCAGGTCTCCTTAAATCATTGGCAATTATTCAATGCTTTGAAAATTATGAAAGGTTTTGATTCTTAAAATGTGGTTTTTCAGGAACAATGGTAGATGGCTTAGCTTTTCTAAAAAAAAGTCTTTGTAGGTTTAGTACATTTATGTTTTAGGGTGAGTATTTCATTCCTTTATTCAAAAGCTAATATGAGATTATGTGAAGACTTCTACCCTTAGAAGTACTGGTTCATTTTGCAGGCACGGTCAACCAGCAGATAATAAACTAGTTTGATTCTTTTTCACCTGTTCTTAAAAGGAAATATGTATTTATTAGGGATTTGGCCCTTTGTGTGAAAGAGTCAAGTTTTTGGACTTTTGGGATTATTTTGCCGTTGTCTTGTGTGTATTTGTTTGGTCCTATATACAATTGGGTAGTAATGTCTTGATAGCCTGTCATTGTTGCAGAAAACAATATGAACAAAAATTTGTATAATTTTGTGAATTTGAATGGATTGCCATATGTCAAAAATGTTTGAAATTGAAACCTCTTAAGTCCAACTGGCCAAAGCTTTTCTAGGTCAGTATCTTTCTTTCCAAATGTGCTTTTTGAACATGAGAGTGTGTGGGAAGAGTGGAGAGAGGGATATGGGATTGACCATTCAGGAAGGTAACACATTGTCTAGGTAACAGCCAAGGCTCTATCCAAGAGCACAGCAAGCTCCAGCTCCTTTATTTTCATATCTGCTCTTCATTCTGAAAGTTCGACGTGAGAACAGACATGTTCTTTAGTTGCCACCAGGCCCCCCTTTCTCTCTCTAGCAGTTCCTCTCTTTGGGAATAAAACTTAGAAAATGGAGAGTTGTTGCCTTTGGAGCGTCAGTGCCTGGATTCTCAGCTGATTATAGGGTTCTATTAACCCAGAGTAGTACAGGCAGCTGATGGCAGGTTCCTTAAGATGCCATGAGGGACTGAGCGTAGAGTTTGGGGGTATTGCAGGCACAAGCGCAATTATGGCCTTAGCCTTGGTTAGAGGGCACATGGGAGAATGAGCCATGAACCTTAAAGGAAGAGAGAGGATGATGCTAACTCTTGGTCTCTTGTCTGTAACTCATTTTCAGTGCATCTTCCATTTGTCTATTTTTTAACATTATTTTGTGTCTCTTTAAAGCTGCTTTTCTCTAGTTCTTTAAAAAAATATGTTTTTCCTCTTTCTTTTTTCATTCTTATTTTCTTTGGGTTCTGTTATCTAGTCGGTGTCTCAATAAATGTGATGACTTTCTAACTAAGTGTAGTGAGGGTTGGGGTGTTGATGAGAATATAAGTGCTGTAAGGCCTCTGGGATCCCTAGCTCTATCAGTTATAAATGCAGATCCTCAAAGGAAGTAGAGGATTAATCCACTAGTTTGTTTTTTTTTGAATGTTTATTTCCTTGACTTGCAAACACATATTTATTAGCCTGACTCAAACAATGAAGCTGCTGAAACTTCGGAGGAACATTGTCAAACTCTCCTTGTACCGGCATTTCACCAATACACTTATCTTGGCTGTGGCAGGTAAGTCAAGAACTTGCTTCCTTCTGTTTAAATTCCTGTCTCAAGAATTCACGAGTGGGCTCTTTAAAGTCACATAGAGTCTTGTGCCTTTCACTTGGAAAGAGGTCTTTCAGCTTCTCAAAGGGCCCTGCAGTTCAAAAAAGATCATGACCCACCTCTTTGAAATATAATAGCTGAAAACCACCCTTATGTAATTTCATATCATTCCCTCGTAGTGTGTCCATTCTTTCCTGTTTCTGCTCCTTTTCTTGAGACAGTTAGCCTGACTGTCAAGTAGCAGTTGGAGTATTTTGTGGGAGACATTAACACGATTTGATTTTGTTAAGTGGCTATAGCATTTACGATTAGAGCACATTGTAGCTTTTATGCATGTCATAAAAGTGAGTAACTTGCAGACTGAACTAAACTAAGCTACCCTGCTTGCCGTGTAGCCCTTTGAACAGGCATAGTGAGGTCTGGTCTATGACCGGAGCCAACTCTTGTTTGTGTTGCATTTCATCAGCTCTCTCAGCCTTTTGTTCTCTTCTGCTTTAACCCGACAGCCAAAGAGAACTATTGTTAAGTATATTGAGGCTAAAAGAATGAAAAAATAAAAGCTAATTATACTTAATAAGAGGCCCTTAGCTTTCCAAATTTTTCTTTTCAACCTTATTTATGGGTTACCGTTAAATTTTACATTATTGTTAATTCTGGAAAAGTCATATTCCAGTACCTTGTTTTCTATTTCTGAGGGTTACTGAATAAACTTACAAAAAGAAAAGCACAGAAATGATTGAAAAGAGCTTGAAATTCCACTTTTGCTAAAACAGAAAGTTCTTTATTGTTAATGTTTCATATGTAGTGTGGACCACCTTTGTTGTAGGTGTTGAGTAAATTTGTGTTGAATAAATTTGTTAGTAGAACAATAGTGATTATTTTATATTAGGAATTAAGGTGTATGGATTTCTATCTAAGCAGAATTAGGGAATATAATTGGGTAGGAGGGGTGGGAACCAACATTCATATTCTGACCATATTTTTAAATTTTTTGTAGCATCTATTGTGTTTATCATTTGGACAACCATGAAGTTCAGGATAGTGACTTGCCAATCAGTAAGTTGTAAGCCCATGCATTTATGGGTAGCACATGTACTATCTTATGTCGCAAGCAAAAATCAAATCCATTGCCATGGGGTCAATTCTGACTCATGATACTGATGGTAATGTGAAGGTTCTTGTAAGTCTATATGGTCCAAGAAATTATGGCTAGATCTCTACGTTGTAGGGTAGATCACCCCCGCCCCCATGTGTTGTCTTAACTGTTCTATGTGGTCAAAGTGCTTGGTATTACCATTTTTACTATTATTTTCATCTGACTACATATCCCAATAGTGAAAAGTTTCTAAGTGATAGCTGCCAGACCAAACTCACTGACATTGAGTCAATTCTAATTCATGGTGACCCTTTAGGGCAGGGTAGAACTGCCTCTTTGGGTTTCTGAGACTGCAACTGTTTATGGGAGTAGAAAGCCTCATCTTTTCCCTGTGGAACAGCTGGTGATTTTGAATTGCTAACCTTTGAGGTAGGTTAGCTGCCCAATGCTTAACCACTATGCCAGCAGGACTCTTAGTGATAACCCCAGTCTTTCATAAATCTAACTTTAATAAAAAATTCTGAAGAAATCCAGAGTACTGAACATTAGGTATGTGTGAATAATGATCATCTGAGTAGAAGCCATGCCCTTAGTGTCTGAACACAAAGCCTGGCCAGTCAGGTTAAGACAATATAGTACAGGATTTCTTTGGAGGCAACTAAGAATCTGCTTAGGTGAATTACAAAGTGCAAATGAAAAATAAACACGAAGAACATAATGTTATGTTCTCATGCCCTGTATAATAACCCTGTCTGAAGATTCTCAGAGCTATAATGAAGCTTTGACAATTGCTCAGTTTCGTTGGTGCTGTTTGTTTAGCAACATTAACAGTACAAGGGCAGAAACTAGACTCATTTATCCCAGCACTTTGCACACATAGGAGTTGGCGCCTAGCAGGCTTTTCTTATACTAGACAGAGACTTTTTGAACAAAGGTCATGGTAATGTATGTGTGTGTGTGTGTTTGTATATTATATTTTTCCTCTTTTCGCAGGACTGGCGGGAGCTGTGGGTGGACGATGCTATCTGGCGGTTGCTGTTCTCAATGATCCTCTTTGTCATCATGGTTCTCTGGCGACCATCTGCAAACAACCAGAGGTTCTTAGACTCTTCTTATTTACTCTGCTGCAGGATGGTGCATTGGGAGACAGCGTCCAGGCTATGTCTTACAGTGGAAGGAACATTGGGTCTGGAGTTAGGAGAATTGGTCTCAGCTCTGCTACTAGTTTTTTGATTATTGACATGTTGCCTCTTGTTACCTCTCTGGAACTTAGTTTCTTTTTCATATAATACTAGGGAATTGAACCAGTTAATATGAAGTCCCTTTCAGCTTTACATCTTCTGAAAATACTTTTTCTCCCTCTTTTCTTTCAAAGCATTGCACCCACTTCCCAACTCCTGTGTTAACAGCCTAATGTAGTTATTATTTTCCCTCATTATATAAATACATTATGGAAATTCTGTCTCTAGCAGTGAAAAATGTAGTAACACCTGCATGGTCTTCCTGCCCAGGGAAGCCTACTAACGGTTAGCATGCAAAGTAAAATTGTTATTGGTGGCTGCTCATATAAGCACCCTTTGCTTGGCATGTACCAAATCCCTGAAGGAAAGCAAAAGTTGATCATAAATTGCATTGTAGAGGCAGCCTCGCCATGGTGATCTGTTCTTATCAGTTAGTAAACCAGTCAAGTGCTGAGTGCCCAGATGCCAGCTGTGAGTCAGCTATGCAATAGGCCCTTCTAGAAACCTGCTAAGTTAACTTTGTCTGCACCTATTGCCATCAAGTCCTTTCTGACTAAGAAGCCCCTGTGACCCAGAGTAGAACTGCCTCGGAAGGTTCTTCAGGCTATAATCTTTTCGGAAGCAGATTGCCACATCTTTCCCCTTTAAAGCTAGCTACTGGTGGGTTTAAACAGCCAATTTTTTGATCACCAGGTGAACACTTAACCACTGAGCCACTAGGGCTTCAGGGGGATTAAAAATAGAGCTACAGCAATGTATTAAATGTCCTTGTACATCTAATTTTATGCACTCACCTCTGATAACAGTTGCAAGTTTGACAAGTTCCCCAAATGACCGTCTGGTTTGATAATTCTCTAGAAATGTTCAGAATTCACTGAAAACTGTGAAAACTGTGCTACAGATTAGTTTATTACAGAGAAGGGATCCAAACAGATCAGCCAAGAGAAAGGTATATAGGACAGTCCAAGAGGGCTCCATAGACAGAGCTCCTGGTCATGTGCTCCCTCGAAGTCATGCATGGGAGTGTGACAGTATGTAGAGTTGACAACTAAGGAAGCTCACCAGGCCATTGGTGTCCAGGGTTTTTATTGGGGCTTTATCATACACTGTTTGGCTGGCTGACCTTTTGTCTCCGGTCCATTCCATAGGACAGGCTAACACTTCAGTCTCCAATTTCTGTAGAAGTCAAAGCCCTCAACATAAACCACATTGTTAGATTATAATCCTATCAAGTAGGACACTTTAGGGGCCTAGAGATCACCACCACCACCTGCCAGTGAGTTTGTTGGAGTCTGGTTGCTATGATACTGGAAGCTATGCACCAGTATCTTAAATACCAGCAGGGCCACCCAAAGTGGTTCGATAGTGCTGTCAGACTAAAAGTAGACTGTGAAGAAGGAACAGACTGTCTACTTCGCAAGATCAGCCACTGAAAACCTTATGGATAGCAGTAGAACATTGTCAGATAGATGCGTGAAAATGAGCCCTTTCAGCTTGGAAGTCATCAAGAAATATGAATGGGGAGGAACTGCTTCTTCAAAGTAGAGTCGACCTTAATGATGTAGATGCACTAAAACTTTTGGAACCTTCATTTGCTGATGGGCCATGACTCAAAATGAGAAGAAACTACTGTAGACATCCATTAATAATTGGAACTCGGAATGTGCAAAGTATGATGTAAGGAAATTGGAAGTTATTAAAAATGAAGTGGAACTCATGGACCAAGGTACGAGATACTGAGCTGAAATAGATTGGCATTAGCCATTTGAGTCAGACAGTCATATGGTATACTATGCTGGGGATGATAATTCAAGAAGAATGGTGTCACATACATAGTTAAAAAGAATCTTTCAAGCTTCATCTTGAAGTATAATACTCTATGGAAGCATTTTTACAATGAAGCCCAATTAATACAACTCTTACTCAAATTTATGCACCAACCACAAGAGCTAGTGATTAAGAAACTGAAGAATTATACCAGCTTTTTCAGTATGAAATTGATCAAGCATGCAGTCAAGATATATTGATAATTATTAGCAATTTAAATGCAAATGTTGGAGCAAAGAGGAAGAAAAAGTAGTTGGAAAATATGGCCTTTGGTGATAGAAAAACATGCTTAAAGTATCTGAAGGTGGAAGGCCTGAAGAAACAATTCAAGCCTCAATATGCAGTATTGAAGGATTCTGTGGTCAAAATATTGAATGATGCAGGAAGCATCAAAATAAAATGGAATACACAGAGTCTCTACCAAAAATAATTGGTCCACTTTCAATCATTTCAAGCATTTAAACTAGAACTGATATATTGGAGGAAGTCAAGTCCAAGTGGTACTGAACGGATAGTGAAAAATAAGGGTCCAGGAATTGACCACACCAATGGAAATGTTTGAACAAGCTCACGAAGCACTAGAAACACTGGCTTAGGCTAAGAAATTTGAAAGAGATCTATATATACACCCGTTCTAAAATTAATAACACATGCAATAGAATTTTGATGAAGCTTCAATCAAAAACAGTTGCAGCAGTACATTAACAAGAGCTGCCAGAATTTAAGCCAGTTTCAGAAACGGACATGCATAAAGGAGATCATTGCTGACAACAGATGGGTCTTGTCTGAAAGCAGAGACTACCAGAAAAAACATGTTCACTTGCATTTAACCTGTGACTGCAAATGCATTCAACTGTATCAGTCATAAAGAAGTAGCAATGACTAGAAGAATGGGAATCCAGAACACTGTGGCCCATCAAGGGGATTGGATAGCTTATTGATAATACAAAAATAAGGTACATGACACCTTTGTAGGAGGGTGACTGTCCAAATAAAGTATGTGGATTGGTTAATTTTGCCATCCCATTAGACTTAAAACGAGTCATCCTAGAAGCAGAAAAGAAAGGCTTACCTGCTTCCCAGAGGAGATAGGACTGGAGTGCATGTTTGGACCTGGAGTCCCAGCACTGAGTACCTCCTGGACCCAGGTGACAGACAGCGCTGTAATACTGGAGACAGCCTAAATTGTTGAGAAACAGTGGCCACAGAACCACGAGAGGACAACAGAGCAGTGGACTTCCTGGCCCACGGAGCAAGGCACCGACTCACTGACCAGAGAACCTTTGGGCTAGAGACATCCTAGAGTAGAGCCTCCAAGCACATGTTGATGGAGCCAGAGAGCTGGGTTCCTTTGGGCAGGACCCTTCCTGGTGGAGTGTCTGGGCTCTTACTTACAGAGCTAAAGAGCTTTGTAATACTTGCTGGAGAAGGGGCAGAGGACCAGTGAGAGGACTGCCTGCTGACATGGTTGAGAATAGGCTGTACTGTTCAAAGAACTGTATCCTTTGTCACTCTTGGTCCTGAGTGAATAACCTGTTACTACCCTAATAGACCCCATAACTATGATCTTTGAATTTCATTTTTCAATAAACTTTTTGAAGCGCCCTCATAGAAAGTGCCTTGGGAGATGGGTGGTGTCAGAATTGGTCCAAGGTTAGAGAGAGATGATGTCGATGGACCTCTGCCTCGGAGGAATTAAGTTTGCGTTGTTGATGCTGGAAATGCTTCTCTCTCCTCTCCCCTGTGAAGTTTCTGAGTTTTTGTTGTTTTTTATGTAGGTATTGGTTATTTGAGCCTTCTGTGAATTTTGGGCCATTTTTGGGGGGTGGGCGGGGTATTTATTGATTAATATCTTACAGAAATTTGTTATATTTTAGATGCCAATATTTTGCCTGTTTGGGGCATCATTGTACTGGTTTGCTTTTTGGCTCTTATGAATGCAATATTTAAAAATATATATGGTTTTTCCAAATATATAGAGATGCTGTTGACTTTGTATCTTGTATTTATCTGCCATCATATATCATATTGTTAGGTCTGATAATTGGTAGATTTTTTCAGTAGAAAGCCTTTGTCTAAAGTAATGATAGTGTTCTTCCTTCTTTACAAAGTAATCTTTATGCCTCCTTTCTGTTTTTTTTGCATTAATGTTGACTAGGGCGGCCTCCAATATAATAATGAATAGAGGCTGCTGGAGACAGCAGTGGAGGTGGGCATAGCTGACTTCCTCTGGCTTCCCTATTGCCACGAGGCGAGAGCCAGACATACCTCCATGCCCCATCCTTCCCTGCCTATTCTGACACCAACCCTTCCTTCCATGCCACTCTACTTCTTCTCTGCTGGGTTTGAGAGTTTATTGCAATGGCCACACAGAACTCACAGACCATTCTCACAGGTAGGAGATTTATTAGTGAAGTTACTAGGTTACCACAAGTCAGGATCAACAAACAGTAAGGATACAGTCATTGGTTTCCTTAGCCAGCAGCCAAGTCACTGTAAGGTTCTTTGCCTCTCAGTCACATGGTCCCTTGGTCATTATCTCCATGGGCCAGGAATCCAGCCCACTCTGCCCCACAGTTCCATAGTCTCACGCCAGATGAGCAGGAGGTACCTGATAGCCTAGGCGATACACCTCTGCGTCTCCATGCCGAAGCCGGGTGCATTCGGTCTCGGCAGCGGCCTCCACCATCTCTTCATGCACATTGTAGACGCCATCTTCGAAAGCCCTCAGGTTTCTCTGCTGTTGCTTCAACAGGCTCATCCTTATAGCCATGGGAGTGCCCTGTTCACATAGTCCCACCCAGCCATTTGGTGGGAGTTACAGAGACTTGAATAGAATAGTCATATTAAGAAATTTCGGGGGGGGAAAAAAAAAAAAGAAATTTCGGTCTCTTGCTGCAGTACTGAGAGTGGGATTGCCCGGGAGCTCATCTGGGAGCTGGAAGCCAGGGATTGTTTTAAGAAAATGGCAGACAAGCCACACATGGGAGAAATTGTCAGCTTCGTTAAGGCCACGCTAAGAAAACGGAGACGCAGGAGAAGAACCCCCTGCCGACCAGAGGCCATTGAGCAGGAGAAGCGGAGTGAAATCTCCTAATCCTGGAGGAGTCCTCCAGACTGATGTGGAGGACGATGGACACAAAGCGACAAGCCACACAGTGCACCCACCGGCCTCCTGGTCTCCAAAGGGACTACCAAATTCTCCCGTCTGCTCTGGGGTACTATAGAAAATTATTTGTATGATTAATGAAAATAAAACACACCTCATGGCATGAAAAAGAAATTTCACTCTACCACAGAGGCACTGACAGCGGGCCTCCTCCTCTTAGTCTCACGTCCACATAAGCATGTCATGGTGACAGTAACTGACGCTTCACTGAGATTCTTTGTTAGTTACTCTTGACCCGGTGACAGTAGTTCTGTACTATTATCTTTTTTTTTTTTTAAACTACTATTATCTTATTAGGGTTTTATAATGAAAGGGAGGCTTAGAACAAGGTAGAATGAAAATAGCTCGCTACTATTAAATGGGAACTATTGGAGGTCATGGCTAAAGTATTTTGGGGATGGTCTAGTTGCCTCCTTTTGGTTTTATCTTCCCATCATCTTCCGAAAGCTGCTTTGCTGAATCTCTGGAAACTGGGAGAGAAAGGCATCTGAGACACATCTTCTCTCCACTTGGAAACTGAAATTTTAAAGTGTCAGGGAAGGAGGAGAGCAGATCTCCATCTTCGTAACTCCTTATTTGAAGGCTGAGCTTATATATTACATAACAATTTACTTAACACTGTGTGATATATACCCTTCTACATAAATATTTATTGACTTTTGCGCCAGGTATTGTTCTAGGCACCTTATTTAGAATAACTTAATTTTCATGAAATGCATTTGGAATAATGTTCTTTCATTGTCTCCATGTACAGGTGAGCAAACGAAGGCACTGAGAGATTATCTAGTCTGAGGTCACAATAATAATGTGGCAGGGTGTGAATTTATAATCCTGATACTGTCCTGCTTCTCCATTGCTAATTAGGCAATTGAGGGAAGGGAAGAGACTTTCATGACTTGTTAAGCTGACTGCAGTGTGAGTAATGGGGGTGCAAAGGTTTCTGTACTTTCCTTATTTTGTTCTTGTGCTCCCCACTGTCAGGTTTGCCTTTTCACCCTTGTCTGAGGAAGAGGAGGATGATGAACAAAAGGAACCTATGCTGAAAGAGAGCTTTGGTAGTCATAAAATTCACTTTTTTCCCCTTAACAATTCTTTCTGGTTATAGAAATTGCGAAAAGAAAAATATAGCATCTCCACTATCAAAATCAAAATATGTTGTTACAAGTACATTGTTTATTTTTAATAGCTGTGTTGTTGCTCAGTTTGGTATTTGATGAAGTTAGAGGGAAGAAGAAGTAAGGCTATGGATCTGATGGTGGAGCCAGAATCAATTCAGTCAAAACATGTGCATTAAAGGTCCAGTTTCGAGGGCCGTGATGGTTCAGTCGGAGAATTTTCACCTTCCATGCCAAAGACGAGTGCACCAGCCAGTGCACCTCAGGCACAGCCCCCACTGCCTGTCAGTGGAGGCCTCCAGCCTGCTAGGGTTCTGAACGGGCTTTCGTGGAGCTTCCACATTCAGACAGACTAGGAATGAAAGCCCGGTGTTCTGCCTTTCAGCACCAGCCCCTGGAAACCCTCTGGGCTACAGTGGGCACTCCTGTCGTACTTGGAGTTGCCATGAATTGGGGGCTCACTCTGAGGCAGCTAACAACAACCACTAGCACAGACCCAATTTATTTGCTAGATTTGAGTTGAAAATTTAACGTTGACCTTTCTAGTATAAATCTAAGATGGAGAAACCCTGTTGCTTAAAATAAAATTCTGAATCCATTTTTTGGTGACTTTTGCTGGTCTATTGATGTAGTTAACCAGTCTACATTCCTTTTTCTTCTGTAGAAGGAATGAAAATGAGAAGTACCAAACAAGAACCAAATGGAAATAGTAAAGTGAATAAAGCAGTAAGTATGACTTCTTTAGGAGCTTTGGTGGTGCAGTGGGGTAAGCACTGGGCTGCTAACCAAAAATTGGCGATTCAAACCCAGCAGCTGCTCTGTGGGAGAAAGTTGAGGCTGTCTGCTCCTGTAATGATTTCTAGTCTTGGGAACTAAATAGGGTTGCTGTGAATCAGAACGGACCCAGTGGCAGTCGATTGAGATGACTTCTTTTCTTTCCTCTTTGGTCCTGGCCCTTTTCTGCAGCCCTGGAGGAGTTCAGCGGTTATGGATCGCCCTAATGACTTTTGTGAATGATAACACGATTAAAGTGTTTTATATTATATCTTACTTTCACAGTTTTAAACAATGCAAGTGGTTTTGTCTAAGGTTTTATGACCTTTTAAGCAGGTGGTTTGGTACCTTGTGCTGAAATAGGAAGCGATCAGTCTGAGGGTTCTCTGTAGTGGTATCAGTGAAGCAATGGCCACAGGAGTCACCAGAAGTCTGCTTTGAAACAGGAAAGCGGTTTTCAGTCAGCTGTTTTCAGAGAACTGTTTTCTAGCCATTTTCCATTAAGGGCTTTAGGATTGACCGCAGCTTTTTAAGGAGCCCTGGTGGCACTGTGGCTGTGTGCTTTGGTAAAGATGTATAGTCTTGCGAGGCTTAGGTAGGGTCACTATGAGTCAGAATCAACTTGATTTAGTTGCAGTAGTTTGCTTTGTTTGTTTGTTTAGGTCAAAGAACAAAACTGGTGTCAGGCAAACAAATAATGACTTTTGAGAACCTTTAAAGATATAGGACATTATCTTATGTTTCTGTATATAGCTTTTAAAACTTTGACTTTTTGTCATCAGCCTTGTTTGCCATGTGAATGTACTACAGAGTTATCAGGTTATATTTAAATGTTTAAAAACCTGTAGGCCCTGACTCAACTCACTGCTGTCGAATCAGTTCGGACTCAGCTACCCTCTGGGATGGAATAGAACTACCTCTCTGGGTTTCTGACACTGTAACTCATTATGGGAGTAGAAAACCTCATCTTTCTCTTGCAGAGTGGCTGGTGGTTTTGAACGGTTGACCTTATAGTTGGAAGTCCAGCTCATAACCCACTGTTCTCTCAGGGCTCCTGTAGAGAGCTATTATTTAGTGTATATTAGTAACAATTGATACTTGTATGTTCCCGACAGGAAGATGATTTGAAGTGGGTAGAAGAGAATGTCCCTTCTTCCGTGACAGATGTGTAAGTTATTGACTCGGTCTCATAGTAAACCTCCTGCTTCATAGTTGGTACTACTGTTGCTTCTCTGAAGAGCATATTAATGAGGATGCTTTAGAACAGAAAGACTAGGAATACGAAGACAAAAATAATTGGGATTATTGGTTCAGATGAAATTTTTTGCTTGTAAATGTTTAGCTATCTTTCCAAAATCAATGGGTTATAATCCATTTGAAATTTCTGAGTTATTTTCCAGGGCTGTAATTTTAATGAAATGTTAGTCCATTAACATAAAACATGTTTTTTGTCTTTTCTGTATAGTTTCAGTAATTCTTAAAGTTTGTATTTGCTGTCCCCTCTTCTCTTAGAAGGATCATTGATAAGGTGTAAATCATAATTATAGAAAAACTATATTATCTCAGGATCCTTTTTGAACCATTTTAAATTCCTTTATTATGCATTGTTCACTTTGGCTTTTTTTTTTTTCCTTTGCAGAGCACTTCCAGCCCTTTTGGATTCAGATGAGGTCAGTAATCAAATCATACCATAAAGTGCGGATGTGGTGACTTACCTAATGTACTCGAGTATAAGCCGAGGCACCTAATTTTACCACAAAAACTGCATTAAAAATGTGCTGGAAAGCCTCGGTTTATACACGAGTATATACAGTAATAGGAAATATAATAATAATATGCTGAACCCCCTGGTAAAGGAGATTCTAACTTTTTTGACTTTGTAATGGCCCCAGAGAACTATAGTTGGTATAGCCGAAGAAGACTAAGAACACAAATTTTAAGATTAGAACTAAAACATCCAGGAAAACTTTCTTTCAGTATGTCTATTATCTCGACATATCCTGCATTTCTTTTCCAAAGTTATGGTATATGGTTATTTTTGAGACTACCTTCATTAAAATTTATATTCGCTCATTGTTTAGTTCCTTTATCTTTAAGAAATTCAAATATAACTTTAATCTAGGTTATAATAAAAGTGTGTTGAAAGAAATTGAGTAAAACACAATGGTGTCCAGGTAGAATCACCTGCCTGGTGCTCTTGTTTCTAGACGAGAAAATTAAGGTAGGCATGAGAAGCAAGCCTGAGGAAAAAGCAACGGGACTGAAGGTTCCAGAGGGACGTAGGGGGAGGAGGAGGCGGGAGAAGGGAAGCAGTGAGCAAACAACACCATCGACAGGGAAACAACTAGGGAATTAAAATCAACAACGAGGAGGACATAGAGATCCTGGGGGTGTTGGAGCAACGGCCATCTAGCTGAGAGGAATTACTAAGGCAGAAAGGTCAGTGTGATGGTGGGAAAGGAGGAATGTAAAAGTAAACAGGAAAGATCTAGGAAGCAAAGCTCTGGATAGAGGTATAAACATAGGTGTACACTTATGTAAATATATTAATTCATAAAAGTAGAGGTATTAGCATAGATACATATATTTATATGGTAATACATTGAGGAAGTGGATGGACTTTGGGCCTCTGCCTTCCTTCAACGCAAGAACATATTGTTCTAACAACCTGGCATTCTGTGAGGTTCACCCTCCCTGCACCATCGCTGAGGACAAAATGGGTGCACAAGCAAATGTGGTGAAGAAAGCTGATGGTGCCTGATTATCAAAAAATAAAGCATCTTTCTTCACCCCCCCACTATCATGACGCCAATCTGGCCTTTCATTGTGGGCTAGGCCGGAGCACGTACACAGGTACAGATAGGAGCGCAGGACACACTGAATCCAGGTCAGATAAATTCCTCAGAAGCAGAAATGGGAGTAGCGATACCAGGAGGGTAGGAGGAGGAAGGACGAAACCGCTGGGGAAGTGGGGGGGGGACAGCAGTTGTAAGATATGAAAATAATAATAATTTTAAATTTATCCAAGGGGTCATGAGAGTGGGAGGGTAAAAAGAGGAGCCGATACCAAGGGCACAAATAGGATGTGAATGTTTAAAAAATAGCGATGGCAATATATGTACAAATATGCTTGATACAATTACTGCATGGATTGTTATAAGAGCTGTAAGAGCCCCCAATTTAAAAATAATAATAAGGGGACGAACAACAGAAAAGTGAGTGAAGGGAGACAGGACGATATAAGATGTGAAAATAATAATCTATAATTTATCAAGGGTTCATGAGGGGTGGAAGGTGGAAGAGGGAAGGAAAAATGAGCTGATATGTGCTTGACACAATGGATGAATTATGGATTATGATAAGAGCTGTAAGAGCCCCCAATATAAGTGTTTAATAAAATAATAATAATAAACTAGAGCTAAAACAGAAAAAGAGTAGACTAACAACAGATTTTTAAAATAATCTCTTCTTTAATGCTAACCATATTATTTCCCTCTTCAAATAATTAGTATTCTAATGTGTTTGCTTTTTATCTTTTCCTAAAGCTCCATACAGTTTGTGTAGAAGCCTTTGAATGAACTTTTAGGCAAGCCTTGCAGTCTGACTTCATGCAAGCGAGTTCCAGACACGTTTTGGATATTAGGTTATTCTAGGGTGTCTTGTGGAAGCATCGTGCCTGCTTCTCACTCACTGTGTTGGATAAGCGCTTATAAAAATGATTTGTTCATTTTCCATCGACCTGCTGTGTACAGCAGCATTCAGACTCACATTCCTTAACTGTTTCCTTGAAATAATTAAAAACACTGCCCTTCAGATTTTCCAGATTAACACAGCCCTTTGCTTTCTGTGGTGTCTCCTACATTTCCCATCTGTTGAGCCTTGAATTGATCCATCTGTAGTGTGGCCTCTTGGAGTCCTTCTTGCTAATTGTTTGCCTCGGGCTTCCCTTTGACGTTGAGTCTCCTATTGGTTGGGCTAGATGGAAAACTTGACTGTATCTTGCCTGGGGATACTGTTTACTGTCATCCTATTGATGGCACCAACTTCATCCTGCTGCCCCTGTTTTCCTTTGTGGAAGTGCTATCCAGAACAAAGTGCTGTGTTGATTGGTAAGTTTGAAGGATGATAAATACCTAGTAAATATCAAGGCTTTTCTTCAAAACTGTAAAAGAACTTAATGACTTACAAGAGAAACAAGTTACTAAAAGGACTAGGAGTCAAAATGGCATCAGACTTTTCAGCATCAGCTTTGGAAACCAGATAAAAGAACAATGCTTTTGAATTCTAAGGAAAGTTATTTATAACCTAGAATTTTATATCCAGCTACTCTACCAATATGTTGTTGTTAGGTGCCATCGAGTCAGTTCCTACCCATAGAAACCCTATGCACAATAGAACGAAGCACCGTATGACTCTGCACTATCCCTACAATTGTTCCTGTGCTTGAGCCCATTGTTGCAGCCTTTCTTATCAATCCATTATATTGAGCACTTTCCACTTTTTCACTTCCCCTCCACTTTACCAAGCATGGTGTCCTTCTCCAGGGATTGGTCTCTCCTAACATTGTGCAAAGTACTTGAGACAAAGTCTCACCATCCTTGCCTCTAAGGAGCACTCTGGCCGTACTTCCAAGACAGATGGATTTGGCCTTTTAGCAGTCCACGGTACAGTGAACCCTCGTTAATCGCGATTAATCGGTTCTAGACCCTACTGTGTTAAATGAAATTTCGCGAAGTAGGATTCCTTATTTGTAAATCAA
>NW_022103905.1:407629-441595 GCF_000313985.2 Echinops telfairi | reverse complement strand
TCAGTTCTTCAGTCTTCCTTATTCCATGTCCAGCTTTCGTGTGCATGTGAGACAAAGGAAATATGGCTGGTGTCAGGTGCCCCTTAGTCCTCAAAGTAACATCCTTGCTTTTCAATACTCTAAAGAGGTCTTGTGCAGCACATTTACCTAATGTAACACATCTTTTGATATCTTGACTGTTGCTTCCATGCTTTTCAAAACTCTAAAGAGGTCTTGTGCAGCACATTTACCTAATGTAACACATCTTTTGATATCTTGACTGTTGCTTCCATGAGTATTGATAGTGGATTCAAACAAGACAGGTTTCTTGACGACTTCAACCTTTTCTCCGTTTATTATTATGTCACCTCTTGGTCCAGCTGTGAGGATTTGGGTCTTCTTTACATTGAATTGCAATCCATATGAAGGCTGCAATCCTTACTCTTCATCAGTAAGTGCTTCAGGGCCTTTTCACTTTCAGCAAGCAAGGCTGTGTTGTTAATAAGCCTTCCTCCAATCCTGATGCCACATTCTTCATATAAGCACGCTTCTCTGATTATTTGCTCAGTCTACAGATTTGTATGGTGAAAGGATACAACCCTGACACACACCTTTCCTGATTTTAAACCATGCAGTATTCCCTTGTTCTGCTTGCACAACTGCCTCTGCCTCTTGATCTATGTATAAGTTCGTCGTGAGCACAATGAAATATTCTGGAATCCACATTCTTCTCAAGGCTATCCACAGTTTATTATGGCCCACACAGTCGAATCCCTTGACATAGTCAATAAAACACAAATAAGCATCTTTCTAGTATTCTCTGCTTTGAGCCAAGATCCATCTGACATTAGCAATGACATCCTTTGTTTCATGTCCTCTCCTGAATCTGGTCTGAACTTCTGGCAGTTCCCTGTCAGTGTACTGTTGCAGCCATTGTTGTATGATCCTTCAGCAAAATTTTACTTGCATGCGATATCAATGACACTGTTCTTTTGTTTGAGCATTTTGTTGGGTCTCCTTTCTTTGGAATGGGCACAAAAGTAAATATCTTTTCCAGTCGGCTGAGTCTTCCAGATTTCCTGGCGTAGACAAGTGAGTGCTTCCAGTGCTTCATCAGCTTGCTGAAGCATTTCAATTGATACTCCCATCAATTCCTGGTGCTTTGTTTTTGGCTATCAATATAGGGTAAAATAAAGATGTTTTCAGAAATGTAAAAAGTAAAATAATTTAGATCCTTTGCAAAGCATTGTGGATGCTACATCTGACACCAACTTGATCAAGCGGAAGGAAAAGAATCACCATTATCAGTATCAGCTGCCCAGGGCTGATTTCTCAGAGGCTGAAGTCTGACATGTGCGCCAACCTCCCATATACTAACCATCCCTTCCACGCTATCTAGGCTGGGTTTGAGAATTCATTGCAGTGGCCACACACAACTCACAAAGAATACTCAAAATTATGGGCTTCATCAGGGAAGCTAACAAGTGAGACATGCTTAGGATACAGTTCTTTAGTCAGGATGGGCTATTCTCTGCTGCGCCTGAAGGCAAGCTTCTCTCGCCTTCAGCATCGGTCCTGCCCAGGCAATGTTACAAAGCACTTTTAGGACTTCTAATGAGTGCCCAAAGGGCATGCATGCTATGCTACCACAAGCCTGAGCCCAATGGCAAACCTAGCTTCCTCAATTAGGTTCGTGGACACACCTGATTCCATGAGCAAGCCTCATACTTGCGGGCACTCAGCCTCACTGACTCCGTGGGCTGGGAAGCCCACTGCTCTAACACTGTGGCTCCTGGTTCTGTTGCTGCTCCTGGTTTAGGGAGGCTCAGTGTGCAAGTACCTCAGGTCCGAAGGATGCTCTCCACTTTTGGCTCTTCTCTCTTCATGGTAGTAAGATCCCCTTTCCCGTTCCGGAGATGGCTTGTTTTCTGCCCAACAGGATGGTAACCAATAACACCCAGCTGAATCTCCTAATCATATCGGTATCTTACCCTCACCTTCCTACCAGACCCATTAGGAAAAGGTCATTTGGTGGGGGCTACAGAGACTGACTAGAAGAGCCACACTCTAACTGCACAGCAGCATGCTTTCATAGGACGATGTAGTAAAAAATGTTCCTTACAAAAAAGAGGGCATCAGCTAAGAAAGAAAAAGAAAAGGGACTCAGCAAGTAGTAGTCCAACACAAAAGGATAATTCTCAGGCTTACAGCTGTACAGCATGCATGGAGAACACGTAGTCCAGGATGGAGCAGAACACAGGTGTGCAGGGGGAGGAAAAGCATAGGTTATCAGATGTGATTGATCATAGTGGTCATCTTTGGGGTAGATGGGAAAAAAACCCTCCAAAACAAATGAAGCAAGAGAGGGTGTGGATGTTAAAGATAATATTTTAGAATCAAGTGAGATTTTTAATGAGTATTTAATGTCCAAAAGTTTGTGGGAAAAGTCTCTTTTGTAATTCCATCTTTCTTTGAACTTTTTGAAGCCCCCTGGTATTTTTTTCATCATAAGGATGTACTGTAGTTTTATGTCTCCCTATATTTTTTAGACATTTAATTCTTTGTAATATTTTGTTATAATGCTGAGTGTTCCAGTAGACATCTTTGTGGGTAAGTCTTTACCAACATCTTTAACTATGACCTTAAATTCCTGAATCAGAGGAGGTGTAATTTTTATTAAAACTATATTTTAATATTTCAATGGACTAAAATGCATAATTCCTTTTGATTTGTCATTTTATGTTCAAAAGCCTAGTGATTTTGATGCAGTTGATCCTAAGGTCGGGCCTGTATGTTTCAACTTTTTGGTGGTTAGGAGTCACTCACTGCTAAATAATACTTAACAAAAACAAGAACTTGTGGGAAATGTGTGTAAGGATGATAAGTCTGTATAGCAGATCTTGGGAATGCAGCTCTTTTTAAATTAATTCAACAATTCCCCCCCCAGGAACGAATGATAACACACTTTGAAAGATCCAAAATGGAGTAAAGATAGGAAGAATTGCAGGCGAAGCTGGCATCAGGGAAGAGATCAGCTTCGGTGTCAGTCTTCTACTTCTGCTCCGTGGGGTGAAAGGAGGCAGCAGCTCCCTGACCTACTTCTTGATCTTGGTGCATTGGAGCTGGCAAGAGGTGTCAGAACAAGGAGACTCTTGCTGCAAACAAGTTGACAGGATGAGAAAAAGCTACAAGTTTCTGATTTCCAACATTGATGCCCCTCCTCCCACACCCTGACATGGATGTTTATGCAACTTACATGTGTTGTTCCTGAACCGTCTATAATGTTTCAGTTTAATCCGTCAAACTAAACCAGTTTAACATCTTCTAAAGGACTATGACACCAAGGTCATATTATGTAATCTCCAGGAACAATTGCCTGTGCTTTTTATTTATTTAGGGAGTTACATGGGTGATGGGGGAAATTGTTGATCATCTTTCAGTTTCCTGGGAAGCCAAGGTTACATCTTGCAGAAATAGTTTTGAGGAATTAAGGAGCCATGGTTACATCAGCCAGGCTGATAAAATGCTTACACACACACACACACACACACACACACACACACACACACACACACACGAGAGGAACTTACAGTGTGGTTCAGATCATTTTAAAAAGCAAAATCAAGTGCAATTTTGTTTACAAATGGTATATATTAAAGATTTTTCTATTTCAGATGTAACTTAGAAATATTAGCTTAACTCTTGACATCTGCTATTGTGACACATCCCATTGCTGGCAATGTGGTGCACACTCTGGAACTTTTAACTACTGTTTTGTAGCCTCCCAAGGCAGCATTGTGGAGCTCTTGGCAAGGCTTGGTTTGCCTTCATGCCATTCACTGGCACTGGGTGTTGCACTAACTAGGTGCAGAGAGGCGCACTCCATCTAAGTGCTTTGGAATGAGCCCCCACCTAGAGGAGCTCTGATGCTTCAGAAAAGGGAGTCAACACAAAGGAAACAAGGCCTCTGGCTTAATTTAAACAGTCACTCCTGCATGTGCGAAGACCCTGGACTGCTGCTCATTCTTTAGGGCTGACTTTTTATATCTGGTGTTGGTCTGGAGATTGTAAGAGGCATCTCAAGGTGATGGGATTCTTTTGAAGCACTCTACTTCTGTTGTGATGGTTTTATCCAATTTTGCCTTCCCAAGGTTTTTGTTCTACATAAAAAATTCATGCCACTTTTTAATATAAAAAATTTAACAAAATTAATGTTTTTCTCATTTTATTTAGACCTTGTTCTCTTTTTTAATTGCTTTATTAGGGGATCATACAACTCATATCACAATCCATACATCAGTTGTGTAAAGCACATTTGTACATTCATTGCCCTCATCATTCCCAAAACATTTCCTCTCCACATAAGCCCCTGGCATCAGTTCCTCATTTTATCCCCCTCCCTCCCCATTCCCCCCTCCCTCATGAACCGTTGATAATTTATAAATGATTATTTTGTCATATCTTGCCCTGTCTGACATCTCCCCTCACCCACTTCTCTGTTGTCTGTCCCCCAGGGAGGAGGTCATATGTAGCTCCTTGTAAGAGGTTCCTCCTTTCCAACCCACTCTCCCTCTACGCTCCCAGTATCGCCACTCACACCACTGGTCCTGAAGGGATCCGCCCCGGATTCCCTGTGTTTCCAGTTCCTATCTGTACCAGTGTACATCCTCTGGTCTAGCCAGACTTGCAAGGTAGAATTCGGATCATGATAGTGGGGTGTGGGGTGGAGGAAGCATTTAGGAACTAGAGGAAAGTTGTATTTTTCATCATTGCCAAATCGCACCCTGACTGGCTCGTCTCCTCCCCGAGACCCCTCTGCGAGGGGATCTCCAGTGGCTTACAAATGGGCTTTGGGTCTCCACTCTGCACTCCCCTCATTCTCTGTGGTAAGATTTTTTGTTCTGATGATGCCTGATATCTGATCCCTTCGACACCTTGTGATCGCATAGGCTGGTGTGCTTCTTACATGTGGGCTTTGTTGCTTCTGAGCTAGATGGCCGCATGATTACCTTCAAGCCATTAAGACCCCAGACGCTGTGTCTTTTGATAGCTGGGCAGCATCAGGTTTCTTCGCCACATTTCCTTATGCACCCCATTTGTCTTCAGCGATCGTATCAGGGAGGTGAGCACACAATAATAGGATTTTTTGTTCTTTGATGCCTGGTAACTGATCCCTTCGGCACCTCGTGATCACACAGGCTGGTGTGCTTCTTCCATGTGAGCTTTGTTGTTTCTGAGCTAAATGGCTGCTTGTTTACCTTCAAGTTTTTAAGTAGACTTTGTTCTCTTAAAACCCCATTTTGTCCCCTCGGACTCACCCGTGACAGGATTTTTCACATGGTTTTTTTCGGGGTAGTCCTGCATTCCATACAGCCCATTGACCATAATCAGTCATTAGCACGTGGTGCAAGTGTGAGCATTTAGGTAGTACTTTCCTATAGCTCTGTTGAGTGAAACAAAAATAAAATGCCCAGACCATATCTTTAAGCAGCAGCAATATGAAGAACTGACGCTGACCTCGGTTGGCTTGGGCTGCTCTGTTGAGTACTAAAAGTTGGCAGGTGAGTGAGAGTGCCACAGGTTAGTTGGTTCAAATATTTTTTGAGGATGGTTAAATGTTGATTTCAGACAAGGGGTAAAAAACACAAAACCTGTGTTACACAGGAATGTGTAGTCTAAATTCAGTAGGCTAGGGCCTGATTATCCTTCCTGGGATTGGATCTGGCGTGTTTTCGCCTAAGATAGGCTCAGAAGGAATTTATAGTTTCATATTGACCTTAGAGTTTATATGATTTCTTTTTGTCCTGGCCCTTAGGACTGGAATGAAAAACAGGCCTTTTTCATTCACAGCAAAAGTAACTTAAAATTTCCAAGAAGATCAATTTATAGGATGAAAGCTAATCAAATAACACCAGATTTGTTGAGTAGTTTTTATGTTTCTGACTAAAAATCTTTCATTAGATTTTTCAGAAATAGCACATGGGAAAGGCATGTCTTCATGGATGAGGAGGATGGTGGGCAGGGTGGTGACCAGATACAGCTCATTCTTTTTTTTTTTTTTTACAGCTCATTCTTGCAGTAAGAGTTGTCACTGCTATTAAGGCTCTACAGCAGTGGTTCTCAACCTGTGGGTCACGACCCCTTTAGGGGTCGAATGACCCTTTCATAGGGGTTGCCCGATTCCTAACAGCAAAACCACAGCTATGAAGTAGCAACGAAAAGAATTTTATGGGTGGGGGGGAGGTCACCACAACATGAGGAATTGTATTAAAGGGTTGGGGCATTAGGAAGGTTGAGAACCACTGCTCTAGATGGGATCCTAGGGCAACCTCAGACATTGCCGGACCAGTAGGAGGAAAGTCTTAACTTCCTAAAAAATATGAAGGCTGTAAGACAGTTTGAGAGAGTTGAGTGGTGGGAATAGGGCCAGCAATTTTAAAAAGGTTTATTTTGCTGACTTCCAGGAATAGCTTAGACCTTTGCAACACCTGTGTGCTTGTTAGAACTGCCAGACCTTACAACACCTAGCTCTTTACAACTAGACCTTACAATAACTGCTTGCTAGAACTGCTAGACCTTACAACACCTAGACCTTTGCAACACCTGTGTGCTCATTAGAACTGCTTATTTGGACCTACTGAATTAGAGAGTCTACTTTTATAAACAAGGAGTCTGGTATAGTAGTTATACATTGGGCTGTTTACAGGAAGGTCAGCAGTTCAAAGCCACCAACCGATCCACGGGAGCAGGGCAAGGCTTTCTACTCCTGTGGAAGAGTTAGTTTCAGAAACCCTCAGGGGTAGTTCTACCCAGTCCTATAAGGTCATTATAGGACAGCATCAACTTGATGGCAATGAGGGTTTTCTTGAGTTTTTTAAACAAGGAGACCTAGTGTTGAGTGGGTTAGGTGCTGGGCTCCTGGTCTCTCCAGGAGAAAGGTAAGGCTTTGTGCTCCAATAACGATTTACAGCCCTAGAAACTCAAAAGAGGTGCCAACCAACTTTCTAGGGTGGCTGTGCGTTGGATGGATTGTCATGAGTGTTTCTTTTGTTTCTTTTTTAAGATCACCAACTGATTTGTATGTCATTTTAAAGCTTGAGAAGCATTGGCTCAGAACTCGGTTCCCAACTAGGGTGCTTTTGCCTCACTCCAGAACATGGGCCATAATCTGAAGACACGTCATAACTTCCTGGAGTATGCCGTTGACCGGCGTCCAGTGGGCAGGGGCTAGGGATGCTAATACGCATCGCAATGCATACAGCAGGCCCCCACAACAACAACTCCTGTCTTAAGTGTCTATAGTGCAGCACTTTGAGACACTGGCCAACCTCAGTGGGTTCACCATGCAGGGTGCTTATTAAAGCAGACTGTTGGACCCCAGCCCTGAGTGTAACCAGGACTGCAGCGAGCCTTGGAATTCGCCTTCCAACAAGTTCCCAGGTAGTGCTGCTGCTGGCCTGAGGCACGCCCCTAGGATGACACTACTTGGGTCAATCATGGCAACACCACAATAAGTGGCTCAGGCGTGGCTAAATCTTCGGCACTTAGACCATCCTCATTGTACAAGGTAGGGTACAGCCTCGAATTAAATTTCCTATGACGTCCCGGCTAATTTACCAAATAGCAGCTCTTCATCCCGCCAAGAAGAGCCCTGCCCCACCCCAAAGCGTGCCTTCATAAGCCGCCATGCTACGCCGCCTAAGGCAGTTCTAAGATGCAGAAAAGCCTCCTTCCTGGTGAAGCTCACGACGACTATGGGTCTCATGCGAAGCGGGAACTCCGCCGGCACAGACCAGGGGATGCCCGGGAGCCGGGGCGGAAGGGGCGGGCCCCAGCCTGCGGAAGGGGCGGGGTTAGGTCTGCAGGAAGTCCGGGAGCGATGATGGCTCTGTCGCCAAGGGGCCTGTAGCTGGGGGTCCCTGGCTGGATCCCCGTCTGCCTTTGCCGGGGTCTGGTTTCGGCCCCAGCCTCGGCCTGGCCCCCTCGGGGTGAGACGGCGGCGGCGTCCACCGTCTCCTCGCCGCCATGCACGACGCCTTCGAGCCGGTGCCGATTCTAGAAAAGCTGCCTTTGCAGATCGACTGCCTTGCTGCCTGGGGTAAGCGAGCGATCACGGGGCGAGGCAGGGTCAGTGCGGGAGCGTCCCGGACGTTTTGCGAAAGCCAGGGAAGTAGACAAGCGTCTGGCTGGGTGGACACTATCCGAGAAGGGCTTGAGATGAGGGAGAGCAATGGACAGCGAGGGCGGTGGGGTTGCTTGGGCCACCTCCCGTGCTCCGGCCACTTGAGGGGACGTTTCACCTCCGCGCGGAGTTGGAGATTGTGCTTTCCTTAATAGTTTGTTCAGTTTTGACCCACCTCGATTCCCACCAAGTCTTCAGTGTGGAGGGACAGTGTGTTGGGACGTTCTCAGCCGGCCAGAGGCCTGAGCCTGTCCAGGGGATTGATGTTCTTTTCAAAATGACACACGTCATGACCTTTTTGATGGTTAACGCTCAAACTTTTAACTAGCCAAGTGGTTGATCACTCATCCAAAGTGCCCAAGTTACCCAACTCAGAACATCCTTCCAGACTGTCATGAGACCTAACCAATAAAAGCTTACATAATCCTTTTGTGATTGGTCAGTGCAGAAATCAGGGCGGGGGATCTCGTGTGTGCTCTGGAATTCAAAGGGATGTTGCAGGAGCCCAGACCTGGGCTCCTATGACCACTGTATTCTATGAATGGTTGTGTCTGATAACAACAACTAAAGACCAAACAAATCCCATTCTGATCTTTCCTGTTGTTAATGTCCAGGACCCAGAAACTGAGGACCCTGTAAAGGAAGTTCAGAACCCCTCATGGGTCGTACACTGAGTTAGGAATCCCCAGTGGTCCCAGTGGAGTCTTGGCGGTGGCTGGCACTGTGTGTCATCTGTTGACAGCACCACCCAGTCAGCCCTGTGGAAGTTTTCACGGCCCCTTCAGTTAGGGGGTCTTTCACCACACACCTTCCTGTTAAGCACCGTTGGACTTCTTTAAAATCAGACCTCTACAGAAAGCAGGTTTGGTCTTTGGGCTTAGGGAGAGACTCCTACTTATCCAGACAGTCTCAAGAGCATCTCCATTTCCTGTCACAAAACGTTCTTAGTAAAATTTAAAAGTAAACATCACAGAAAAAGGTAAAAGAACAATAGTCCTGGACACACGGCACTAGGGACACATCACCCTGTTTGTTGGTGTATTGGGACCCTTCGTGGACCAACGAAGCCTGTTGAACAAGGAGCGAAGCCTGTGCCCCTAGAATACACACAGGTGTACGCCTCTGAGCAGACGAATGATAGATGCACACAGCCTAGGACAAACACTTAGAGGAAGAAGCAATATAGTTGCATAAAGTGACCCTCACAGGTCAAATTTGGTCCCTGAGTTAGTTAATTGTGCCAGCCTGGCCGATAATCACATGTGGGGCTGGTTGAAAGGCGGAGGGATAAATGGGTGGTGAAGCCTCGCCTTTCTAGTTCTCGGGTCTCTTGTTTTGTGATGGTTGCATTGGGTGCAGCTGCCTTAGCAGTTCCCTGCTTCAGCTTGCAAGATGGATTTCCTACAAGACATCCCCAAGGAGAAGCCGCATGGATCTATCCCGATGCAGCCCTGGGTGCTGGAGCAGCCGTGTGGAGACCCCTGCCAGTGCTGAGATGCTTACACGTTCACGGACTCAGCTTTCCTCCTGCAGTCGGCATTATTGCCTCTGTTTTGTGAGGTGAAGGACTTTGTGGACTGGTGTTGGGTATGGGTTAATGTTGGACTTGTGGGCTTGGGCAGCATTGGGTTGGGATGTTTTCGTGATGCACATTTTCTTTGCATAAAACTCTCTCTTATACGTGAGTTGCTGTGGATTTGTTTCTCCAAAGTACCTAGACTAATACAGTCCCCTTCCTTTTCACGTAGTTTTCTTGATAAGCTATTCCCATATCATACACTTCCACACTTAAACTGTTCCTGAACATTATATCTTCTATGCTGTTCCTTCTGGTACTAGTCACGCAGCCTTCTTGTTCCATGAGCACATGCTTATCTCAGGACCCGTGCGCATCCCATATCACTGTCTCATCTCTCTGGACATTTCTTGCTTTAGATACTGTCTGGCTCATTCCTCTTTTCATTAGGTCTCTGTTGAAAGGTCCCCTAAATCAGGGAGACTATCTTTAGCCACCTGGTATAAAAGGATCCCCCCACCCCACCCCACCCCAGCTCTAGTCCCTGCCTCAGCCTATCTTTCTTACCAGAGTTGCCTCCTAATGGTATATTTTTATTTATTGTCTCTCTCACTCCACTATTAGAATGTAAGTTTCCTCAGAGAAGGAATCTTTCACATTGTTGTCTCTGCAGTGCTTAGACTTGTTCTTGATTCATGAAGGGTATGTGTTAAATATAAATGGATTAATGAATAAAAACTCAAAACCCACTGCCATCGAGCCCACGCCAACTCATAGTGACCCTATAGGACAGAGGAGAACTGCCTTTGTGGCTTTCTGAGACTCTTCAATCTTTACCCGAGTAGAAAGCCTCATCTTTCTCCCCAATTAATGAATAAAGATGATATAATAATAGCTTTTCATATCGAGCACCAATCGGTTGTATTTGGCATGTGCTTTAATGTATAATAATATCAGCACCATTTTGAAGCATAGAGAACTTACTGTATATACTCGTGGATAAGCTGACTTTTCCAGCACATTTTTTTATGCCATTTTTGTGGTAAAATTAGGTGCCTCGGCTGATATTCAGGTCGGCTTATACTTGAGTGTATATGGTAGGTTCTGCCGCATATATTCAGTAAATCTTTAATGTCCATTAAGGGCCTACATGCACACACATTTTAAAAAAGGCTAAAGTAGTTCTTACTAAAGTGATTACCTGTAGCAGACCATGGGCAAGGGTGGGGGGTGGGGCATCTGAAAGAAAGGAACTAGGGCTTCTCATAGTTGAAGCCCTGCCTGGGACTACTTCAAGGTTTCATGTAGTTAGAAAACAATGCAGATTTCAGGGCATCTGTGAATCAGAATCGCTGGGAGCAGGGCCTAGGCCCAGGTGTTGTAAGTAAATCCAAGTGATTCTGATGTAGCTAATCAGGTGTGTGCCCTGAGAAAGACTTTGTGAGGGTCTTTGCCATATGACCCCAAGAAGGGACGTGATCAGGATCTATTCACCTGTGTCTTGCCTGCAGAGGCCAGCTCAAGGCCAGGAATGGGGTGGTTTATGCCACACGAGTGTTGTGATGTTGGATGGAACTACATTTTTAAAACGGTGGTCGTCGACTGCATTTCTATGTAGTGCAGCCTTGGGAGGATGCTGTGAGCCCCCGTGTTACAGCGGCCGAGCTGTGCTCTCAGGTAACCGACAGCGGGAGCTGATTCAGAGAGAGCCCTATCAGGAGGGAGGCTGCCACAGGTGAACTGGGAGAGATCACAGGAGGGTGAGGTTGAGAGGTGTCTGGTGAAGGTCAACCTGGTTGGAAACTGAGGTGCTAAAAAGACATAAAGGAAAACTGGCAGGAGTTTTGAGGATAGTGGAGAGAGAAGGATGGGGGAGATGGTAAACTATGTTTGCCTTCTGTCCTAGATGATAGATTTAGATGGCTATTATCCATGAATTAAAACAACAAGTGCTTTTATGTTTGGCAATTGCTCAGCCTAGGGATATCTGAAGGGGAAATTTCACACCGTCTTGGAAACCTTATGGGGCAGTCCTAGTCTGTCCCATTGTGAGGTTGCTATGAGTCAGAATTGTCAACAGCAGTGGGTTATAATGCCAAACATAGAATCTCTTAAAAAACAAAACATTGTGCAGGGAAGCCTTTTTGTTTCCCCTTGGTCAGCTCCATCATTTCACCAGAGCTACTGTGATTTCTAATTTCTATTTATGCCAGGAAGAACACACAGCGTCTTACTTTCTATGCCCCGTTTTTCCTTTGTAGCACAAAAATGAAACAACCACTGTCGTGTTCTGAGAGACAAGGACTGGAGCATGTTTCTAATGTGAAACTAGTGTTGTGAATGTAACCATGCTTTTGCAGACAACCTCTGGCCAGCACCCATTCTTTTGACTTGGGATGCCTTAGTACTTAGCATGTGGTTAAAGAGCCAAATTGAGATTGGAATCCCTACTCTACCACTTACTACATCAATCACTCTGGGCACCTCATTTATCCCTTCAGCCTCAATACTCTCATCTATAAAATAGGGGGTGGGGGACCCCCCCATACCAATGGTAAACTATGTTTACCTTCTGTCCTAGATGATAGATTTAGATGGCTATTATCCATGAATTAAAACAACAAGTGCTTTTATGTTTGGCAATTGTTCAGCCTAGGGATATCTTAAGGGGAAAGGATGTCGTTGTCGTTGTGAGGATTAAGTAAAATAACAAAAGATATATGTTTAGGAATTTTTAGAACACAGTGCGTGCTTAGTATTTGTACTATTATCCAATATTTTATTTCACAAAGGATCAAGATATGACTTATTCCTTTATGAAAGGAATAAGGGGACCCTTATGCTTCAACATAAAAAAGATGAGGAAGTGTCTGTAGGTTGCCTTAATTATTTGATGTGCATCTGTCAGGGTAATTCTTTAAATCCTTCCCGGAACTCTTTTGTGAAAACTAGTCCGGTGTGTCCCAAATGTGATTCCTGAAGCAGCAACATCAGTATCACCTGAGAATTTGTTAGAAATGCAAATTCTTAGGGCCAGACTGACAATGGGTGTGGGGCTTATAGACTCTTTTCTTGAACAAACTCTTAGATAATTTTGATACCCACTGAGGTTTTAAGAACTTCTAGCTTAGGCCATGTTTGCTTGGTTTTTTAAAATAAGCTTTAATGAGATATAATCCACTGGCCATACACTGTTGTGAGGTGCCGTCAGGTTGGCCCCTGCTCAGATAGCCTTTTGTATCACAGAGTGAAACTCTGCTCAGTCCGTGAGTGTTAGTCTGGGTACTTTAGAGAACAAAACCACAGAAACTCATGTATAAGAGAAAGTTTCATATAAAGGTTAAGTGCACATGAAGAAAACATCCCAACCCAGTGCTGCCCAAACCCACAAGTCCAACATTAACCTATATGTCCGACACCAATCCACAATGTCCTCCTCCATCTCACAAAACACACACTATGACACCGACTGCAGAAGGAAAGCCGAATCAGTGAACATGTAAGCATCTCAGCGCTGGCAGGGGTCTCCACAAGGCTGCTCCAGCACCTAGGGCTGCATCGGGGTAGGTCCATGCCACTTCTTCTCAGGGGTGTCGTGCAGGAAACAAGCCTTGCCAGCTGAAGCAGGGAATTGGCTAAGGCAGCTGCACCCTGGTCCGACCATCAAAAAACAAGAGACCTGAGACCTAGAAAGGCGAGGCTCACGGAGCCATTTATCTCTCCGCCCTTCGATTAGCCCCACATGTGTTTATCGGCCAGGTTGGCACAGTCAACTTTAACTCACCATGACTCCCTAACAATTGTTGGTGTTTGAGCTCCTTGTTGCAGCCACCATGTCAGTCCATCTCACTTAGGGACTTCCTTTTTTTTCCTTTTCACTGACCTCTTACTTTGCCAACTATGATGTCCCCTCTCCAGGGACTGGTCCCTCCAATACTAGGTTCAAAGTACGAGAGACGAGGTCTTGCCATCTTCATTTATAAGGAGCATCTGGCTGTCCTTTCAAGACAGATTTGTTTGACCTTCTGGCAGTCCAAGGTTCTTTCAGTCTTCTTTGCCAACACCATATTTCAAGTGCATCAATTCTTCTCTGGCGTTCCATATTTGCTGTCAACCCTCACGTGCCTGTGAGGCGATTGGAAATAACACAGCACGGGTGAGGTACACCTTTGTCCACAAAGGGACAGCCTTGCTCTTTAACACTTTAAGGCGGTCTTGTACAACAGATTTACCCAATGTCATGTGCTGTTTGGTTTCTTGGCTGCTGCTTCCTTGAGCATTGATTGTGGAGCCGAGCAAGATGCAATTCTTGACAACTTCAGTCTCTTCATTTATCATAATTTACCCTATTGGTCCAATTGTGAGGATTTTTTTTCCCTTTACAATGAATTTTAATCCATACTGAAAATTGCAATCCATGATCACCTTCAGCACATGCTTCAAGACCTCCTGAAGTTCAGCAATCAAGGTTGTGCCTTCTTGAACGCAGCTTACAAGGACAAAGGACACAGCTGTGGGAACATCACAAGTATAAAAGTGGTTTTCTCATTTCAAAAAAGGTTGAAATGTCGATTGATGACAAACTTTGTTCTGGATGTCCATCAGCTTCCCGGACGAAAATGTTGGCTCTAGTGCATTTGGAGTTTGTTCCACCGCGTCAGACTATTAATCAAGCTTTCTATTTTGAGGTTCTGAAAAGGCTGTGTAACAGTGTCCGACAAAAAAGGCCTGATTTGTGGCAGATGGGGGACTGGTTTTGTTACCACCATGACAATGCACCTGCTCACACAGCCATCTCAGTGTGCCAGTTTTTGGCAAAAAACAGCATGCTTCTGTTGCCCCACACACCTAACTCACCTGACCTTGCTCTGTGTGATTTCTTTTTGTTTCTGTGAATGAAGAGG
This sequence comes from Echinops telfairi, assembly GCF_000313985.2. Taxonomy (NCBI): domain Eukaryota; kingdom Metazoa; phylum Chordata; class Mammalia; order Afrosoricida; family Tenrecidae; genus Echinops; species Echinops telfairi. Next base: position 427,014 of record NW_022103905.1, on the reverse strand, counting down.
GGCATGAAAGGACAGTGATTTGACAGTGTAAAAGAGGTGAAGAAAGAAAGGAGGGAGGTGCTGTCAGCCATCCAAACAGTTGAGTTTGAAAAATGTTTCCAAGAATGCAATCACAGATTTGGCAAGTGTATTAAGTATAATGGAAAGTACCATATATATTCAAGTATAAGCTGGTCCAAATATCTGCCGAGGCTCCTAATTTTACCACAAAAACTGCATTAAAAATGTGCTGAAGGACTCGGCTTATACTTGAGTACATACAGTACTTTGGTGGTGATAAGGTTGTTTTGTAGAAAAGTAAAATATAAATAAAACGATTAAAAAAATCACCATAATAAAGTAGAAAGGCAAGCCAAAAAAAAAAAAAAAAGTAAAATATATACCGTAGCTTTGAAAAAAAAGTTCTGCTTATTTTTGGGATACCCTGTGTATTCCAGGTTAATAAGCCTTCCTCCAATCCCAGTACTGAACTCTTCTTCCTATACTCTAACTTCTTTAATTGTGTGCTTACCAGACACACTGAGTAAGTATGGTGCAAGGAGCAAATCCCGATTCACACGTTTAGACCATGCAGTATTCCCTTGCTCTTCTTGAATAACTACTCAGTGCAATATATCATTTAATTCCTGACTGCTGCTTCCATGGGCATTGATTGTGGATCCAGGTAAAATGAAGTCCTTAGTAACTTTAATATTTTCTCCATTTATCATGACATTGTGTATCGGTGTGAGGGGTTTTGTTTCTTTACGTACCATGGGCTGTGCGTCGGCTCTTCATCAGTAAGGGCTTCAGGTCCTCGGTGCTCTCGAAGGCAGACCGTGTCGTCTTAGGCTGTGCATGGGTCTTCCTCCAACAGCGTCCAGAATGATTACTTACCACGCAGGCTGAATAAGTATGGTGAGAAGGAATGACTCTGGGAATTGTACCTTTTTTAATTTTGAACCACATAGTGCATCCCTTTGTTCTGGTGGAAGGACTGCCTCTTGATCCAGGCAATCAGGTTCTGCATGAGCACAATTAAGTGTTCTGGAATTTCCATTCAGTCCATCTAATCTACCCCTTTAAAAGGCAAAATTTATTGTTTTTTAGTATTTTCATAGAGGTAGGTGCAGCTGTCTCTACAAATGATTTTAGAACATTTTCATCATCCCGAAAAGAAGCCTTGTCCCCATTAAAATTCACTTCCCAATTTCCCCAGTGTCTTCAAGCCCTGGACAACTACTAATTTGCTATTTGTCTCTGTGGATTTCCCTATTTTGGACATTTCATATAAATGGAATGACATAATATATGGCCTTTTGTATTTCTTTTAGCCTAATGTTTTCAGGTGCATTTATATTGTGGCATGTACCAGTATTTCATTTCTTTTAATGGCTGTATAATATTCAATTATTTGGATGTACCAATAATTCAATTATTCTGTGTATTCATTCATCAAGTGCTGGACCTTTGAGTTGTTTCCACCTCTTTGGCTTTTATGAATAGTGCTGTTATGAACATTGATGACAGGTTTTCAGGTAGACATACATTTTCCTCTTGGGTGTGTCCCTAGGAGTGGAAATTTTGGTCACATGGGAAGCCAAACCCTCATCACTGGTCAGTAAATGGTGAGGAAATCGAAGGTGTCAAGGGTCTCTTTCTACTTGGACCCACAGTGTCCACGGAAGAAGAAGTCAGCCAATCACACAACAGAATACATGTGACCAATCTGTGCAGGTGGCAAGAGACTCTTTTCAAATCTTAAAAAGCAAAGATGTCACTAGATGACTAAGGTGCACCTTGTGTACATGCAAAAGCTGGGCAGGGAAAAAACAGAAAACCAAAGAATTGGCCTCTTTGAAGTATTGGTGCTGGTCATGCCTCGTGCAGGCACCATGAACGGTCCGAAGAACCAACAAAGCCGTCTTGGAGGAAGGGTACCCAGGAAGTTCCTTAGAAGTGGGGAGACTTCGCCCTGCCTACTGTGGAGGGATGGACGGCTGGGAGAAGACATCAGACTTGTAAAGTAAAGGGTCAGCAACAGAGCGAAGCCCTCAGGAGTCACAATCACAATGGGCATGAACCACGGACTCAAGAAGACAACGTTGTGGAGACGGTGCAGGACCAAGAAGGGCTCTGTAAAGCACGGTGTGTCGCACCTGACTCATCTGCAGCTACCAACAACATAGCAACCCAATACTGAACTATGTGAGGAGCCACCAGACTGGTTACCAGTGTGATAAAGAGTGTACACCTTTGTAGGTTTCCACAGTCAAAGTGCGAGGGTCCCAGCTTCTCCACGTTCTTATCAACTTCTAGGTATTATCCATTGGGCCATCTTTTGAGATAGGTAATGAATTCTCTAAGCTTAATATGTCCTGTAGGGCTCCTGTGGGTCAGAACCAACTTGACGGCACGTAACAACAGCAGTTTGTCTGAGGCGCCCTGGTGGCATCATGGGCTAGGCATTGGGCTAACATCAAGACCAGCAGTTCACTCTGGGTCGGAATTGACTCAATGGCCGTGATTTTTTTTTTTTTAGTAAATATGCTATAGCACTTAAACCTTCAAAAGCTTACCCTGTAAGCTGTTATTTTTGTGGTTTGGTACCTAAGTTCATGCTTATTAGCATGCCGGTAATAATTCATTGTATAAGGGTGGTGCAGCTGGTTGAGCGCTCACCTACAGGCCCAGAGGTTGAGGCTTTAAGCCTGGACCCTTGGAAGACAGGCACCTTGGGAGACCTGGCTAGTGATCTGCGTCTGAAAGGCCAGCGGCCTGAAAACCCTGGGGAGCAGTTCACTCTGCACACATGCATCTGCCACGAGCCAGAGTCAACTTGACGGCCACTGAGCGTAAAGAAGGGGCCCTGGTGGCAGAGTGGTGATGGAATGGGCTGCTAGCTGCAAGGTCAGCAGTTCAAAACCCCCAGCCACTCCATGAGAGAAGATGAGCCTCTCCACTCCTGGAGAGAGCTACAGTCTCAGAAACTGTCAGGGGCAGCCCTTTTCTGTCCCACGGGCACACCATGAGTCGCAGTCCATGGATGGCGGTGAGTCTGAGGACAGGCTCAGCGTCCCTTGTTTTCTGCTTTTGTAAACTTCCATCACCTTCTTAGCTGCTGCCTTTTCACAACAGCAACGAATAGATATGTTAATAGAGAAGCTCGTACATCTTTCTGGTCGGTTAATTCTGAAGAAAGGGAATTTGGGGGGTATCGTGGGAGAGGAATGGACAAAGGAGAGCTGATGTCAAGAGTTCAAGAAGAAAGAAAATATTGTGAAACCGATTGTGGTAGCAATTGTGTAATCCTTCTTGATGTGGCCGAACGGAGGGATGTTATGCTCTCTGTAAGAGTCCTAATAACACATTTAAAACAATTTTTAAAATATTAATGGAATTGTACAGTAGAATATACAGAAAATCATAATTAAATAATTGAGAGGGGGGAAAAAAGAGGAGCTGATCCCAAGGGCTCAATAGAAAGTAAATGTCTAGAAAAGTGATGGAATATATGTACGAATATGTCGGATACAATTGATGTGTGGTTTGTAACAAGAGTTGTAAGAGCCACCAATAAAATAATTAAAAAAAATTTTTTTTTGAAGAAAAGAAGCCAGGAACATTTTTAACCATCTAGCCTAGTAATTGTTCCATAAACATCTTTGACTGCTTGGGTCTCAGAAACATTTCTTAAACATATATACATTTATTTATTCATGATTTTTTACATTTGCATGATACCTGCTATCCAAAGCGATTAATTTTCTTATCCTTTGATTCTGAGCACAAGCCCCCGCTACAGAAAGAAGGTTTCACTGAGGCTAGTTGGCCTTTCTCATCGCTGTTTTCTTTCCCAGAGGAATGGCTTCTTGTGGGAACCAAGCAAGGACACCTTCTTCTCTATAGGATTCGGAAGGATGTTGGTGAGTGAAAAACCTTCCAGAAAGAAGTGGCTTACTACTGATACATTTAAAAAAAAAAAAGAAGAAAAAGTTTTAGTAATTGGTCCATACTCAGCTATGGAATCACTGATTTCTGCACCATCAAAAGAGCCATTTTGAGGGAGGGGCAGCTCTGGGAAGCTGAGAAGTTTGTAAGCTTCTCCAGGATGTTTTCTTTCACCCCCAAACTGCCTGCCCCTCCCATATGTGGGGTGAGATCGCATGTTTCTTACTTGATGACTTCTCAGAGAGTCACTACCAGTAAGAAAACCCCCCAAACCTCTCCTGATTGGACTTGAATCTCTGTGTAAATGGCACGGCAGGGTAGGTGAAAAAGGAGCTGTTGATAGTGAGGGAGTAGTGAGTTGCAGGTTGTGCAGCCACCCTCAAGGTCAGCAGTTTGAAGCTACCATGTGCTCCTCGGGAGGAAAATAAGGCTTTTTACTCCTGGAAAGAGTTATAGTCTCAGAAACCTGAAGAGGCGATTCTACCCTGTCCTGGGGGGTTACTGAGTTAGCATCAACTGTGGATGGCAGTGGTTTGGTTTGTTTTTGAGTTCACTTGTGAGATGGGAGATGACCTGGCTTTTCGGCCCAGCTTTACTTCCCCCTGGCCCTGTGACTGACCGTGGGCTCACCTTTCCCCTGTCAGCTTCCTCTTCTCCAGACGTTCTGGTAATAATTCATTGTAGTGAGATAAGCTGCACATGCAGTCATGCAATATCAATCACATGCAATAATGTGCTCAAAAAGACTTCGAGGTGTGTGTGTGTGGGGTGGGGGGCAGTGGGGGAGAGGGCGCACTATCAAATATGACCCCGGCAGCAATAACATAGAATCATAGGTGGAAAGGTTTTGAATTTATTGAAGAGTATTGTCTAGTGGGCATTTAAAGGATCTCACTCTTTTTTTCCCCCTCTTTGCTCATTTTACAGAAAAATTATATGCTTGGATACTAGGCCCGGGAGCCCCGGAGCTATAGCAATCTGCTGTGAATGCCAGAGTAGATTACTAGTGGGCAGTTGGGAAAGAGGAAGAAGGCTTGGTCAGTTTCTAGTGGTGGGGAGGAGAAATCAGAACAAAATAGAGGGCTTATTTCATGCTGAAGGTCTTAATTTTTCCTTTAAATCGAGGATCAGAAAACTTATTTTGAGATGGGCCAAATAATAAATCTTTGGGCTCTGGGGGCCATAGAATCTTTGTTGCAGCTACTCAACTCTTCCTTTGTAGCAGGGCAGCAGCCATAGCCATTATCTAAATGATGGGGGTGCTGTGTGCCAATAAAACTTTATTTACAAAATGGATAGGAGGGTGGGATTTGGCCAATGGGCAGTAGTAGCTCACCAGGTCCAGCTGCACATTTTCAGTTCTGAGAGCCAGAATATTTGCTTTCTGGGATCTCTATCCAGGCTGTGATTTTAAAATTAAGCTGAGTTTTTATCTTATTCTCCATTCTACTGCTTTGTGACTCTCTGTTTTGGGTGCAGGGACAAGGACTAAGATTCTCTGTTCTTTACTCCTCATAGAGAGTCTGTTTAGTTATTTATTTGTGCCATCACATACTAAGTGCTCAAGTAGAATGACTTTCCAGATAGATTATTTCTGGCTTGAACTAGCCGCAGTCTCAGTGTACGGGCAGCCAGGGTGGTGGGCTGGTTTAAGATGAAGCAAAAGCCGCGTCTTCACCTGTTGGTGGTCTGGAGCACACCCTTGGCAAGCCTTGGTGATAGGCCCAGCAGGAGATTAATGATGCAGTGTGCATGGGGCGGCTACTAAATTCCAGGGTTATGTCTCCTGAGCTCATCGGTAGGCGCTTGAGGAATGCAGGCGGGTTATCAGCCAGCAGCACCAAGACATCCTTATGGAAGGCGTCACTCACTCCCTCAGCCAGTAATGACACGCACAGCACCTTCCCTGTCAGTGTTCAAGCTGGGAGGGTTAGGGTTCATGGCTGTTGTCAAGCGCTTAGCTCTTGGCAGCGGGCCCAAGAAAATAAGCTCCTAGCATGTGTCGTGGTTTTCTTCTTGGGCAACATGATTGAGAACCAGTGGGTGTCAACAGGTGCATTTGAGATACCCTGAATGACACGCCTGTGTCTGGTCGCCTCCCATTCACACAACAGCTTGTTGGCAGTGGGATGAAGCTCGGTGTGTGCATGGATTCAATCCTACATCGTGAGTCAGAGCCCCACCCAGCAGCCTTGGGAATTACTGTACATTAAGGAAGTATTTGCAAGAGCAGCATGACTAGTAAGCATCAGACCACTAACTGCAAAATCAGAAGTTCAAACCCACCAGCCGCTCTGCTCCCATCAAGATTTACAGCCTCAGACACCCTATACAGGGTCACCGGGAGTCAGAATCAGCTCAGCGGCAGTGGGCCTGGCTTGGGGCTTGGGGCTGAAGCAGCTGTTATTGCAGGCCAGGTGCTCTCTTGGCAGGCTCGTCCCACTTCGGAAACCTCAAGATAAGACAGTTTTTCAGTGCTGGGACACTCTTGAATTCTGCAGGTCATGAAGTATAGTAATACTATGTAGCTTTGAAAAAAATGCAGCCAGTTAATAGTTATATTACTATTATTATTATTTTTTAATCAATTTATTGGGCCTGTTATATTACTATTGAAAGTAAATATTACTCCTTGTAACTTTTTGTTAGTCCTATTTGAGAAGGTAAGAAATTGAACTACTATTTGATTTCCCCCCCCAAGGTGTCTGCCCAATCTGCTGTGATTTTATGTGAAGCTTTTTGTTTATGTTTTTTGTAGCTGGCATTTTATGGAGCTTTTAGATCAGTACAGAGATCATGAACAATGTGTACACAATTCTTAATGCATGTACCAAAATTTTAAAGTGGCATGTCAATACAAAATTATCTCTAGATTCCAGTGACTTGCCAGCTTTAAATTAGGAGGCGATTTTTTATGAAGAGATTATCAAGAATGAAGTTTTCTTTTTTTAAAAATTTTAAAATAGATGGTTTGGGAGAGATAGCTGTACTCACCAAATACTGTATAAAACTTGATCACACATGTCTAGTTTGGTCATGTCCAATGTATTTAGATTTCAAAATACTGCAGACCGTGAACAGTATGGAAGACTATGGGGAGAACCCTGTATCTAGAACTACGAAAAAGTAATCTTTTGATACAGTAGAACCCTCAAACTGGATCTAGTTAGTGTTAATGGATTTGGAATACTGGTGGTGACTGCATTTTTCCCAAGTTCACATGTGACTTCTGACAAGTGAGTTCAGCTCTTTCACTAGGCGTTGGCAGTGTGAACCTACTTTAGTGTGATGTAAAGTCTCCCTGCAAGAAGCTCCACTTCTCCCTTTCCCCGTGGAGGACAGCTCACTTCTGGACCAGCCCTGGCCCTGTATGTATCAGAAGTAGACCTGGAACCTCATGAGTCAGCTCTAGAACGAAGGTCGTTTCTAAATTGGAGACAGTGCAAGGTAGATAAAGATGCAACCAGATTGCCCTTCCAGGGAGAGAGAGGGAGATGGATGTAGGTATCGTGGGAAGCTGGGCGTTGGGGATCTGGGCTCTGGTCTGAGCCACCTCCCTGCGTGGGAAGTACACTTCCCATGCCCAGCACTTCTGCTGTCCACTAAGATATGAAGTCGATGGTTCTCCAAGTCCAGTGCCCAGGAGACAAGCCGCTGTGTGATTGCATTATGTGCTAAACTTGTCACCTCTTTTTTGATGACTTACCATATCTACTTGGAAAAACAACAAATGACGTTTTTTCTTAGACTTGGGTATTTGGCATATATTTCCTCCAAAAGAAGAGCCCTTGTGGTGTAGTGGTGCTAAGCCCTCGCTCGGCTGCTAACCTGAAGTTCTGTGTGGTCAAAGCCACCAGCCACAGAGAGAGCAGCCTGCTTCCGGCAAGATGGCGGCCGTGGCGCCCTGTGGGCAGTGCTTCTCAATCCTGACGGTTGCTAAGACTCAGCAGCAGTGAGCCTTTGGCGCCTTTGGCGTCTCCAAAATGAACGTGGGAAGCTCCACTCCTTCAAAGAAATAGGAGCGTGGACAGAGGATACCTATTCCTTGGGGTAGCTGTGCAAGTTACAGAGATAGATATACATTTCTAAGCCCAATGCCAGTGATGGCTCTAGTTAAATGGCTGCTCTTATGCCAACTGTTCTCTTTTCAGCTCTGTGGTGCCTTTGGAGGTTGAGTATTTTTTTGTCATCCCAGCAAGGCTAGATACGCATGGTTTTTTGGTCTATAACTTCTTTACCCTTTTTTTGCAACAGTGCCGGCAGATGTTGCATCACCTGACAGCGGCAGTAAGTGTAGATGCGTTTTTCTGGGGGTGTGCTGGGCTCTGGCCCAGCTACAGAGGGTAGCTGCTGGCCTACAGACGCTTTGGGCTGGGTTTCATTGCTTGGGCTCTTGCATTTTGGGCTCTACTTTGTACACTCTTCTCTGTGAGGCACTTTGCCAAGGTACTTTTTGTTGTGGCTGTAAAGTGTAAGACGTTTGAACTGACAAGTACCTTGCAGCTGCAGGGCACTTCTGTGGTGTGATCCCTGTTGCTGATGCCAAGTGAAGGTGCATGGAAGCCTTTTCTAAAATGGGGATAGAAAGTAGCTCGCAAGGCTTAGTAAAGATAGGTGGCTGGTATAGAGGTGTCCTTCGAGTCTTGTAGGAATGTCATGTAGAGTAGCCTTTTGTTTTTGTCTCTGTTTTCAAATGTTTATGTTTGGAACTGTGCATATTCATTTCTTTTCCATAGGTTGCAACAGGTTTGAAGTAACGCTGGAGAAATCCAATAAAAATTTCTCCAAAAAGATCCAGCAGGTAGGCCATGATGGTGGTTGCTAGAAGAATCTGTGACGGACTCGTGGGAGGCCCTGCCAAAGCAGGAGCTCTGGTCATGCTGTTGAATAACGGAACCCTCTGCTTTCTGGTCTCTGTCCGTACAACCAGGGGCCCGAGATCCTCTTGGACGAGCGGAAATTTTAATTATGGGTAAAAATAAGTCAAATGTCTGCGATTGGTTTAGGCTCCTTTGTCCACTTTTGGTCTCTAGTTAAAAGACTTTTGCTAAACCTTGTTAGACATGTTTAATTGAGAAGAATGATCTGCTATTTTCCAGATCCATGTGGTTTCCCAGTTCAAGATTCTGGTCAGCTTGTTAGGTAAGAAAAGGGGATGTGTTTGTATTTTCTGTGTGTGTGTGTATATACTATATATATATAGTATATATATATATGTACTGTGACCCAATTAACCCTTTCATAGTCAATTTGATAGTCATTATTTAACAAATGAACTGATAGGTCCAGAGCAGATAAAGCAAGAGACCCAGGTTATAAAGACAGCAGTATCTATCTCCCTTGGGCTCAGCTGTCCAGGGAGTGTCCCTTTATTCATTCACTCATTCATTTATTCACCAGTTTGTCAAATATTGATAGAGCACTGTGCAAAGCAAGCCTGACCTGGGCATTGAGAACGCCAGTTGAGCGAGACCTGGCTTCTAACTTGGAAGTGTCCAATCTCATTAAGAAGATGAGAATGATAAAAAGTCATCATCATCGATTGTCGGAAGTTACTATGGAAGTTTATAAAAGGGTTGAAGGGTCCACCGCTTAGTGGGTGGTCAGCATTGGGACAGCAGGGGAGAGGTAGGCAGAGCCCTGGAGGCAGAGCGACTCACTTGAGCAAAACCCCGCGAGGCAGCAGTGCAGGGCATGGCAAGTAGTCCCTGACAGGCAGTCTTGGGATTTGTGATGGAGGATGGTGAAATACCAGAGGAAAGAGGAAGTCTGGGCCAGGCTGTGAAGGACAAGCTGTGGTTTCTAAGAAGGGAGCCAGTTAGGCCTTGACAAGCAGAAGACTAAATCTTCTTGACTAAAAGACAGGAGGCCGATGTGAAATGACTTTGCTTTCTGAGAATAGACATGTATGCCAGGGGTTGGTACAAGATCCATAGGGGTTTTCGTTTTTCTTACTAGAGGTTCCTAAAGTGAGTATCTTTAAAGGCCGCTTCTTGTGCAAATATTGCATCACAAACTTTCCAAACTTGAGGGTGAGGTATAGGATTTACTTTGGAAGCGAAAGAGCTGTTTTACTGTGGTGATTTCAGGTTTTTAAAGAGCAGAACATGCAGGTTCCAAGTGGTCTGTTGCATGTTCGGGACTGGCAGGAGAGCAGGTAGAACCACCGTCATCCGTGAGACTAATGGTCCACCTCCATCCAACATCTACCTCTCCCATCCTCTAGAGCAGCGGTTCTCAACCTGTGGGAGTCGAACCACCTTTTCACAGGGGTCGCCCAATTCATCACAGTAGCAAAATGACAGTGATGAAGTAGCAACGAAAATAATGTTATGGTTGGAGGGCTCACCACAACATGAGGAACTGTATGCAAGGGCCATGGCATCAGGAAGGTGGAGAACCACTGTTCTAGATGCTACGGTTATTTACTTTTACCTTTACCTTTGGTCATGAAAGTGGCCGTACTAGAGAAGGGTGATCATTTATAGTGACGATTTGCCTTCTTCCGAACAGAAAATAACATTTATGTCCATGACCTGTTGACATTCCAACAAATCACTACGGTGTCAAAGGCAAAGGGGGCGTCCCTGTTCACCTGTGACCTCCAGGTAAGCGTAGGCAAGGTGAAAGTTGTCTTCGTGCTTTCATCAATATGTTCCTGCTCTTCGTTGAGAATAATGACCTTGACCATCCAAACCCACCAGAGGCCCCACGCAGAGTCCTTGGCTTTGGGTTGTCTTGAAATGTCCTCTGATCTGAAGTTGAGCCACTGCATTCACAGTGACCTCCAGTGTGAGCCCCACGTATCCGCATAGCAGGGTCAGCACACTGGCCGTGGACAAGCCCCCGTGCAGAATCAAGGCTAACGCTATGAGTAACGTGGCGATTGTGCATTCAAATGGGCCCTCGTTCTAACCATGTGACCATGGTCTTTGTCTTTGGCTTGTCACTACTCTCAAAAGACAACACTCCTTCTTTTTGCCAGTTCATGATCCTGCTTTGTGACAAAGTCGGCCTTGCCCTCCTCCATTTGGGTCCCGCCACAGCCTGCGTGGTGCTGCACCGTGTTGTGTCGAAGCACGTGCCTACTCCACTTGTTTTTAAATCTGAGACATGACTTTAATGTCAGAGATAGTTTTCTGTAAATTCCATTTTTTTAAAAAGATCATTTGATTGGGAGCTCTTCCAGCTCGTATCACAATCCATCCAGCAGCAGCCCCAGCCCCCACCCCACCCTATTTGTACATAGGTTGCCATCGTCATTTCCTAAACATTTACTTTCTATTGGAGCCCTTGGTATCAACTCCTCTTTTTTCCCTGCCCCCCCAACCCCACCCTCGTGACCCCTTGATAAATGATAAATGATTATTGTTTTCATATCTCCACTGACCGCTGTCTCCCTTCACCCACGTTTCTGATGTTTGTCGGCGAGGGTGGGGTTATGTGTTGATCACTGCGATAGGTTCCCCCTTCATCCCCTCCATCTTAAGGGTGTTCTGTGGGTGAAGTCCTGCCCTAAGTCTTTCCCCTCTGCGGGGTGGAGGTGCCGGCATCTGGCGTTGGGGAGGAAGTGCCCCCCAGCCAGGTGTTTCTGAGTCCACATTAGAGGCTGCTGTTCTGCTCAGCAGGCCTGACAGTGAGACCCCATGTTACAGAGGACTTCGGATCAGAAGCCACTTAAAGGGAGACCACCTGCAACAGTTCTGATTCAGTGGTGGAGTAGGCGTGGGTGCCCGTGAGTGTGCTCAGTGAGGGCATGCGCATCCTCATCTGGAGTGGGTGTTTCTTTCCAGCACACAGAGACTGGTGAGGAGGTGCTGCGGATGTGTGTGGCAGTGAAGAAGAAGCTGCAGCTCTATTTCTGGAAGGACAGAGAATTTCATGAGTTGCAGGTAAAATCCACTGCGGCCTGGCCTGTGGGTGGGGTGGGAGCTGTTGCTATGATTAGCCCCACAGTTTGAAAGACTTCCTGTTGAGTTCAGCACCCCAGTCTTGTAGTTCTTCCCCGATAGCTACTCTGGCAAGAAATATATGAGAGCTTGTTGGCCAAGTCTTCTGGTCCTCAGAAGTCGGGGGAATACGATTCTACCATTTCCATCTTGAGTGGTTTAATTTAAAGTAGGCATCTACTTCTCCAAATCTACCTTTATGTGTAGCCTATATATCGTATCTTTATTTTGGGTATCGTATCTTTATTTTATTTGGATAGCCCAACCTTAGGCTATCATGAGGGTGATGTTTTACAGAATGGGAGGTAATAACATGGTCGTGATTTTTTTTTTTAATTTCAGTATCTTTGAACTCTTGCTCTCTTTCTTTAGGGGGACTTTAGTGTACCAGATGTGCCCAAGTCCATGGCTTGGTGTGAACATTCTATCTGTGTGGGTTTCAAGAGAGACTACTACCTAATACGGGTAAAGCATTATGATTTTACAAACATCAGTTTACTTTGAGGAAGACAAGTATGAATTTTCCTTAGGGAGAAGACGCTATGCTTCCAACTGTAGATCCAGAGACCATCTTAAGTAGAACTTTTTTATAACATGGTTTATGTTTGTTTGTAGTTTTAGTAATTTTTCAGACTGTCAACTTTTCCACTAAGATGTCTGTGTGACTGAAGCCAGGGCAGAGTCAGCTCTCAATTCTCTGCCTTAAGAACTTTCCAGATTATGTATCTAATTCTTGGGACAGATTTAACTTGGGGCTTTTTTGCAGTTGTCTGATAGACTTATTATGACTGCTGCCTGAGGCTTCAGTGTGCAGGAATTATAAGCTAATTTTAGTATTAAGTATTATTTAAAAAAATTTATTTTAAATACTTTGTTTCATTTTATTTCAAAAGCTACATGTGTTTAGAAAATAAGACTTCTAGATAAACATAAAAGAAGTTCAAATTGTTTTATCATTCCTATTCACAGATAAACACTGTTACCCCTTTGCTATATGTAGACTTCTACCCCATTTGCAAAATAACACGTTACACGCCTTGCTTCAGAACTTTCATTTTTCTGAACATATGTGGTAAATATCTTTCTGGGACATGAAGTTGTTTTCCCCAATTTGCATACAAGAATGCATTTTTACCCTAATATGAATATCTAGAAAAAGTTGATAGACCATTTATTCTATAGACTAGTCTAACTCTCGTAGCTCCATACTTCTCCCTCGGTCCAAAGTAGGCAGTTCTAGAAGCCTTGCTTTTTCACCTCCCCGCTATTCTGGCCCCAGTGGGCCATTCATTACCTAATCAATATGTTTGTTCCATATTTTTACTGCTGGAATATCTTGATTTTGTCAGCCACGGGGTTCTAAAGTTCTAAAGGAGTCACTGATGTGCACTGATTGAATAGCAAGTAGGCAGGTCAGTGCTGAAGGAAGATGACAAGGGTTGGGGGAGACTGGGCCAAAAGTCACTCCGACGACGACCCTGGTTACTGCTGTCACAGGCTTGAGGCTGGCGTTTTCTGTGAGTGGGAAATCTCTCCTTAGTGCATTGCGCTTGAGACTCATCCCTGTCTGCAGTTTATTGCCTTTCATGGGCTGATGCACCCCACAGCTTGTGTGTCCATTCATTTGTTGCAGAACAAAGTATTTTCCAAGTTTCAGCAATCATGAAGAAAGCTACTTCACACATTCACACACATGTGAGCATAGAGGTTCATTTCTCACGGGCAAGTGCCTCGGAAGGGCCCTGCTGGGCCGTCGGTGACTGGTGCTCCCCTTCATGAGCGACCAGCCATCGGTAGGCAAAGTGGCTGGATCATTTCGCATTTCCCCGGCAGCATCTGGTGAGTTGCAGTTGCCTTGCTGGCACGGTGGTGTTGTCAGTTGCCAGGCTAAATGCTTTTCCTTGTGTTAGAGCAAAAGAGAGCTGGTTCTACTTTTTGATAACAGATTCTGCTCTAATAACCCCCTACCATCTTTCTTTGTGCTGGTCAGAGAGTAGTATGGTCTTCTCCAGCTCTGGGATTTCGTCTGGATTTTTCTCCTCTCACTCATTTTGTGTCTTCCTGTAGGTGGATGGAAAGGGCTCCACCAAAGAGCTCTTTCCAACAGGAAAACAGCTGGAGCCCTTAGTTGCGCCTCTGGCGGATGGCAAAGTGGCTGTGGGTCAGGATGACCTCACCGTGGTGCTCAATGCGGAGGGGATCTGCACGCAGAAGTGCGCCCTGAACTGGACGGACATACCGGTGGCCATGGGTGAGGACCCCCGGTGCTGCCGTGGGCCCCTTGGAGTCCGGGGTTGGCGAGTTCTTGAAGAACGGGGGGGCCCCCTTGGCAGACCTGGGTTGGGTCGTCATTTGCTCTCGGTTCCCCTTTTGATAAGTAGAGGAGGGCCGGAGAGACTTGAAAATCAGGATATAATGGTTTGTGTGGGGAATCCAGTTTTTCACAGACGCGGGACTGTAAGCAGAACTATCCGTTTGAGGCTATGATGATGGGTGAAAATGTGCACGGCAGAGCAGGGACCCAGCCCGCAGCTTCTCTGTGAGCAGCTGGGCCCCCTTGGTGGCATTCTGCATACCGTGTGGCCATTTTCACGGTTCCTCCTCTGCTTCCCCACACCGACTTCCACAGACGACCAGCTGACTTCTCTCCCGTTTGCAAGTGACTGTTTACTGAGGCGTCCACCTCATAAAAGTAGCTTCTTCCCCCTACCTTCTTTTTCAAGATCTCATTGCGTCTTGGGTCGAGGAGACACCACTTGGAAAGCAGTGGACAATCCCTAGTTCTTCCTCACATACACATAACTCAGCAATGACGGCTTTCTGACACTGTGGTCCTTGTTGTCTTTGGAGCTAACTTAGTGAGGCAAACTGCCCGTAGGTGTCCGCCTCTCCTCCTAAGCTCTAGCTGATTCTGGCGGCCCTACACTCACCTCAGGCCTCTCAGTCCGCGTTGGTGTTTCCTGGAACCCTGTGGCCACCCTCGCAGTCAGAAGCGTGAGCATGCTGTGGGGTCAGGACTACAGGCTTGCCTCCTGTCTTTAAGGGCTGTAGCAGGGGAGACAAGGATTGTATCCTGGGGAAAGGCGCACTCAGACACCGCTTCAGCAGGTGCTGCCTTAGATGAGCTGCACTTCAGTAGTCCACACAATAGAAGGTTCATTGTCTAAGGAGTCTGGATGCTTCATGGTGGAAGTAAGGTCAGACTAGGCCAGGCAGGGAGTTTGAGACCCGACTTGAGGAAACTTCCTTTTCAGGCTGAGAGAACAGCTTGCAAAAGGAGCAGAAAATGCAGAAGACATGCTGCTTCCTGAGAAGATGTGAAGGAGACCGACAGGACTGGAACAGTGCTCTGAATGATGGAGGACTAAAATAAGCCTGTTGTTCTTGGCCCCTGAGAAGTTGGGAGAGGCCTGTGGATTTCTAACTGGCCAGCTGCCTTGACCCTGGCCTCTGTTCCAGGGTGGCTAAAGATGAGCTGACCAGCAGGAAGATCACAACCGAAAGACTAGTGTCTTAGAAGCTCCCGAGGGGCTAATTGCTTGTGGTGGCATAAATGAAGGAACACTTAATGTGCTCCAAATATGTTTCTGATCCTCCAGTGTGAGAGCTCCTGTTTAAAAACCTGTCCTAGTATCTTGGTATCTTGCTCTGCCCCACAGTGGGAGACGTGGTTTTGATGAGAGCACCATAGAACTTCCTTGCAAGACGTTGAGCTGCCTCAAAAGAAAAGTAAGAAAGTAAGGGAGTGGAGTCCACCTCAGAGAGAGAGGATTCAACATTAGAACCATGCAGTACGTTCCATCCACACTGTGGACTTTTCTGCTCTCACCCTGGCCACGTGGCCCCCTCTCTGCCCTTGTTCACGATGCTGCTGTCCCCTTTCTTCTCCACTCACTGCTGGCCCGCTCACGTGACCAGGCCCTGCCTCATGGCACTTCCTCTGTGAAGTCCTGTCTGACCTTCAGGCAGATTTAGTCACTTCCTGCTCTGCGCCCCCAGAGCCCTCTCAAGGTATCTCCTCCTGGCACACCCCCTGTGGC
This sequence comes from Echinops telfairi, assembly GCF_000313985.2. Taxonomy (NCBI): domain Eukaryota; kingdom Metazoa; phylum Chordata; class Mammalia; order Afrosoricida; family Tenrecidae; genus Echinops; species Echinops telfairi. The sequence continues at coordinate 411,095 of NW_022103905.1, read as the reverse complement.
ACTGAAGGGCACCGAGCCTCTGGTCTCCTCTGCTCACCCCAGGGTTCCCTGCCCTCTGGATCATTGTCTTGCTCCACTTTGGATTCTTGTTGCCTGAACCATCCTCACCGCTCAGTAAAGGATTAAGAATGCCGCTGGATAAATGAATGATCGCCCCTGTCAGACCTTCCTGGTCTGACTGCCGACCCAAAGCCAGGCTATGCTATGTCTTGAGGTTAGAAAAGAGGAGAGCTAGGGGACCCTACTCTTGTCCAAAGAGCCGGGGGAGCCCCAACATTTGAGAAGATGCACCAGCCAGGAGGGCTCTTGTGGTGGGCTACCTTTTTCACGGAAAGGCCCTTTCTGAGTGAGCCAGAGGGAACAGGAGAGAAATGTGACATGTTTAAACAAGTGAATACTAAAGAAAACCGCACCAACTGTTTGAAATGAGACCAGTCCCCTCCACCCCCACCCCTCACCCCCAAAAGGAAAGGGAAAAAAAAATCTAAAGACGAAACATGAAGCTTTTTATTTATTTATGTATTTTTCATCATGTGAAAACATTAAAACCTGTGGAAATCCTGTCTAGAGGGCTGTGTCCTCGTTGCTGAGTTCCTGTATAGTTTTGAAACCCCACTGCATCTATATTTTTAAGAACATAAAAGTTCAAGTGCGAAACACATTTCATTTTGTTTTGTCTTTTTCCCCAATTTAGCAACTTCTACCTGTATCAGTGCCATTGATTACCCTGTTCCTGATCCATAGCCATTATTGATAAGTCTTTTCTGAATTATTCCACCACCGTTAATATAACTCCTCCTCCTTCACCCATGGTAACCTCTGGTCAAGTTTGGTTGCTTTTTTTTTTTTTTTTAATTTTAACAGAAAACCGATCATTAAGAAAAAAAAATTATAGTAAATTAACTTCACTGAGCAAACTTCTGAAGGCATGCTTTGAGATTAAATTTCTGAGTGATAATTCTGCCATCTAGTGGTTCGTTTTGACTCGGTCTTGACAGAATGTGGAGTAGAGCCATGGGCATTTCAGCAACCCAGAGGGTCAGTTCTGCGCTGTCCTGCAGGGTCGCTGTGAGTTGGAATTGATGGACTGAGTGATGGCAGTGAGTTTGGTTTGGGAGTTTACATTCATAGAAAATACTCCCGCTTTGTTGGTGAAGTTATATTTAATGTATTATGCAGATAAGAAACACATTTCAGAGGTCATTGTAAAACATAACAGGTCTTCATTCAGGATTGTTCTGAGTTTCTGCCTAGTTTCTAAATTCCCTCCATGTAAATTCTCTTTTACCATAAAGAAAAGAAAACAGAAGGCCTGTTGCTGTTGACTCAATTCTGAGCCGCAGAGACCCTGAAGGACAGAGCAAAACTGTCCCTTAGGGTGTCCAGTGTTCGGCAGAGTGGCAGCTGGTAGGTTTGAACCTCTGATTTTGCAGTTAGCAGCTGAGCACTGTACTACACTCCTAGGGCTTTTTTCCTTTCGGACAACTGAAAACTCACTGCCATCTAGTAGATGCTGACTCACGGACAGGCTAGAACTGCCCCTGTGGGCTCCCAACCCAAGAATTTAAATGAGAGCCATGGATAGTTGAATGAGAGTGCTTTTCTGAGATGTGTGCAAAGGGAGAGAGTCAGAGGACTCACTGCTAGTCTCACGTAGGAGATGGCTGTGCTGGCACTATTCTCCTCAGATCTCTTCTCAGTGAGCCAGCAGGCGCCAAGCAGAGTTTTTGCATTTTGTCTGTGTAAAATGCTTAAGCAGATCAACATTGATGAGAAATCACGGGTCTTTTCTTTAGCATCATTTTAGGGAAAAGACATTACCTTCCCTTTCTAAGAGCATGCAAGAAGGGGTTGTGGGACCTTGTCCCCCCACTGTTGGGCAGCTGCCGATGGCCTGTGTGTGGTCTCGCTTTGTAACAGATGAGAGAGAATGAGTGAAGCTTCAGGTTGCTCGTGGCAAAGCCGTCTGCATTCTTTTTGAGCAAGAGACTTCTCAGGCCAATTCAGACAAAGCGACTTTTTCTTTTCTCTGAATCATTGTAGGATCCTAGTTGAGTGTCTGACTGGTAGGCTTTGGTGGTCTGACTGAAACCCTCCATGGATAACCCCCAGACCACATGTCATGTAGGCCCGGACTACCTCTCAACATGCCCTCTCTCACACAGAGCACCAGCCTCCCTACATTATTGCCGTGTTGCCTCGATACGTCGAGATCCGAACACTTGAGCCCAGGCTCCTGGTGCAGAGCATTGAACTGCAGAGGCCCCGCTTCATTGCTTCGGGAGGGTAAGGAAGGAAGACATCTATTTACTGTGGCCTTGGTCTTGCTGCAGGTGACACCTGTGCTGCTTGGCTAACATTCTTTCACTTGCCTGCAGATCAAACATCATCTACGTGGCCAGCAATCATTTTGTTTGGAGACTCATTCCTGTCCCCATGGCAACCCAAATCCAACAGCTTCTCCAGGACAAGCAGTTTGAATTGGCCTTGCAGTTGGCCGTAAGTCTTGCTCGGGAGGCTGGCGTGTGAGCCTGCTATAGTGTTCTCAAAACCGGGCGGTGAGGGTGGAGATGTGCAGACGGGGTTTGGGCTGGCTGAGTGAGTACACGCCGAAAGCCGGGGGTTGCTCTCGCCTGACTGCATAAAACGTGGCTGTCACGCTCTGCCCTGTCGCTTTCTCAGATTGCCATCTGCCAAATGTCGAGTGCATGCTGGTTAACTCACAGTACCTCATAACGTTGATGGATGACCAGAGCAATTGAATTAGTGTGCCATCGTCTTGAAGAACGATAGGCATCAGGGCTCAAGTAGGAAGATGATGTTTTGAAAATGACCATGGCAACCTATGTACAAGCTTGCTTGATACAATTGTTTTATGGATTGTTATATCTGTAAGAGCCCCCAATAAAATGATTTACATTTTTATAAAACAGCAGGCAGTGCACATTCTGAAGTTCAATGACAATCATAAATGTAAGATTATAGTCTTATCCTTGTGCAAAGGGAAAGAGTTCCTTGGTTCTGAGTCAGCGACCAGAAGGCCTCTCAAAATCCCTTTCAACGGCAGGCTGCTAGGTTTGGCCTTTCTGTCTGTGCCTTGAAACCACCTCGAGTTGTGGCGTTCACCAAGACCGCAGCTCGCTACCTGTCATTGCCACACCTCAGCTGGGTGCATGGAATGTTATTCACAGCATGTAGGAGCCGGGCTCTGGTTCCGGTCATGTTTCCATGCCAAACGTTGTTTGGGGTTGGCCTGAAAATCCACGTCTCCCTCTCTGGAACATCTTTCGGGATGATGATTGTCACCCTGGAGGGTGACTTTGATTCCGGGAAAGAAGCCAAAGCCATTCTGGGCCTGACTTCGCTAGCCTACCCTCCTCAGGCAGTGGCCATTTTAGTAAAAGAAGGGGGTTTTTAGAATGCTCATAGCAGTAAAACCTGATTTCCAGGGCAACTTGTAAATTGC
>NW_022103905.1:403853-406988 GCF_000313985.2 Echinops telfairi | reverse complement strand
CACACACACAAACACAACCATTGTCCCGAACTTTGTGTTTATTGTTTGGAAGAGTTTCTTTTGTTGGTTAACTTTTCATATGTGTAGGTAAGGCTTTTTATTCCCGGAAAGAGTTAGTGAAGGAGCCCTGGTGCTGTAGCAGTTATGAGTTGGACTGTAATCCGCATGTTCGGCAGTTCAAAACCACCAGCAGCTTTTCTAGAGAAAGACTGGGCTTTCTAGTCCCATACGCAGTTACAGCCTTGTAAACCCACAGCGGGTGGCTGTGAGTCCACACTGACTACGGTGGTGAGAGAGAGTTAGTGACCCACACAGGCAGTTCTACCCGCTCCTGTAGGCTCACCAGGATGGTGGTGAGGTGTTTGGGGGATTTTTTTTGTATGTATGCTTCAATAGAAAAAATTTAAGATTTTTATTGAAAGTCTACCCTGTCACACATAGCTACTTTCGTGTCTATTTCTCAAGGAAAGTCTAAGTGTCTTTCAGTGCTCCTTCTGCTGGATCTTCAGTGGAAGAGATGGGAAAGAGGTCCCATTTCCCCCTTTTTATAATCGTGTCATTGGGGGCTCTCACAGCTCTTGTTCCAATCAGTGTGTCCCACATAGCCGTACATATAGTCCATTGTTCTTTTCTAGACGTTTACTTTCCATGAGCCCTTGGGATCAGCTCGTTTTTTCCCATTCCCTTCTCTTTTCTAGACTCATTTACTATGCACCCTCACCTTCTTAAAACAAAGCAAGGTGGACATGGGCTCAGTTCTCTCGGAACCTATCTTGTTTAGATCAGTGGTTTAGATTTAGATCAATATTTTTAAAATCTCAGAAACATTCGGAGGACAATTTCGGACTAAACTCTGGTATTAACAAAGCACAGAGAAAATGTTAGAGAAGGGACCGTCCACCATGGGCTGGAGATGGTGACCAGAGAGGCGTGAACAGGTGACTCGGCCCCTTATGGACAGGCGAGGTTGGGATCGGAGGTGAGGAGAGCCTTTGGCTTGTGTGCAGAGCAGGAGGGAGCTGAAGAGGTGAAAACGGGGTGGCCTGTTCCAGGGGGGTCTGGGGCTCCTGATGGGGCTGGAGGTCTGGGTTCAATGGCTGGGACGCAAGCTTCAGAGGAGTCTCGTACCAGCTTATGAAAGTGTTCAAAAGCACGAAACAGGCAGCGTAGACCTGATTCTGCCTCTGGACTCGGGTCTGGACTGGGGTGATGGCCCTAGAACAGGCAGTGAGAGGGAGGGAGAGAGCTGAGAAACGTTCTGCAGGAGGACGTGAAATGTGCTGCAGAGGACTTCAAAGGGTGTGTAAGGAAAAACCAAGATTGTAAAGAAGAAACAAGATAGTGAAAACCCGCAGAATCAGATCCACTGCCACTGAGCTGAGGCCGAGAGCAGCTGGCGAGCTTGGGGTGCCCTTTAGTGTGTTTCGTTTTCGCTGTGAACTGGGCCTTCCCCAAATGCTGCCTGCTGCACTCAGTGTCTCACTGCCCGAGGAGTTATGGGCGGGCACCCTGCTCAAGCGCTGTCCTCCTTGCCTGGGGTACCCTGCTCTTCTTGTCCCACCTCAGTCACCTGCCCAGTGGCTCTTCTGGTTAACTCCAGCTCCGCTAAAGGGCTCCGCGGAGAATCTGCCCGGGATCACTCCTTGACCTGCCACTCACATTGGATCGTGTCCCCTCCCACGTGTGCCTCTCATCACACTTCCCTGGTGTCGTTTTGTAGTTGCTTTGGTTTTCCCCTTGAACTGAACTTTAGTCATTCAGATTTGACCAGGCTGATTTTTTTTCCATATATTTTTTCTGTTCTAGGATCAAATTTAGGCTGGGACATTCATTACATTGAGTTGTCACGTCTTCTCACTGTGTGGTCTGCGGCAGTCTCTGTAGTGTGCTGACCTTGACAGCATTGTGTTTTGCAGAGGCCTGGTGGGGGTATTTTGTAGAAACCCCGTTGTATTTCCCATTGTGTGGTTGCTTGTTGGTCTGATAGCCCGGGAACCCTGGTGGAGAGGGTAGGTGCTAGTGGCCTTTCTCTGAGTGGTGGCACATGCGCCCCCCGGGATATTGCCTGACACCTAGTAGGTACTGGACACATGCTTGCGGAGCGGTGGGCGCTGACCTGGACTTCTCTCTGATTAGGAAATGAAAGATTATTCCGACAGTGAGAAGCAGCAACAGATCCATCACATCAAGAATTTATATGCCTTCAACCTCTTCTGCCAGAAGCGCTTTGATGAGTCCATGCAGGTGTTTGCGAAGCTTGGCACAGGTGACCAGAGGGTCTGGCCCTGGGGGCGAGAACTCGTGCCTGGAGGGGCAACCGGAAGGGGCGGGGAGAAATGAGACCAACTGGATTTTTAACAAGGGTGGGAATTGGTACGTGGGAAAGGGAAGAGTTATGCCTCCGAATTTCCAGGGCTAACCTCCATGATCTTTCCATTCCATTTTCCATGAACTTTGTGAGGTGGCTGCCTCACACTGTCACAGTTCTACCTTCCAGTGTCTTCCCACAGAGCCGGCAGCGCAATGCAGCAGCTGCTTGCTGAGGTCCTTCAGAGGAGGACCGAGGACGTTTGCTGCGCTGCGTTGAGGCTGCCGGCATCCGTGCCTGCTCGTGGCAGCAACGTGCTGCCTTTTTTTCAGTGTTGAGTTAGCAGCATTGACTGCCTTAGTAGTGTCCAATGGATTCCGTTTGTGAGCCCAGGGGAGTATCATTGAAAATTATTTTTTCTACTCATCAAACAGATATAAAAATGTTGCCTCTTTGAGATTTTTACCGTGTACTGACTTGACTCAAAATGTAGTGGAACCTTTACCCCCTTACTTCTGTTCTTTTGTCAACTGTCATGTCTTTTGTCCATTTACCAAATGGAATCTTAGGCTTGACCATCAATTGTAATGGAATTGTTTTATATAATATTACTGTTCTTGCAACAAATATGTGGAAAATACATTCCCTAACCTGTGGAGGGTTTTGTTTGTTTGGTTCTCCATATAATTTTTTTCCTTTTTACTCTTATGCCTTTGATAATGCATCTGATTTTCTTTGGAAGTTTTATTCCTCTTCCTGTAACAGAACGTGAATTCTGTTTACGTGCCCTGGCTTGGAATACCCAGTCACGCCATGTTTTGAAATGT
>NW_022103905.1:390241-403660 GCF_000313985.2 Echinops telfairi | reverse complement strand
TTAGATCCCACCCATGTGATGGGCCTGTACCCCGACCTGCTGCCCACTGACTACAGGAAGCAGCTGCAGTACCCGAACCCACTGCCTGTGCTCTCCGGGGCTGAACTGGAGAAGGCTCATTTGGCTCTGATAGACTACCTGACACAGGTAGGTACGACGCACCTGCCGGAAGTGGAGGGCCTCCTGTAATGCCGCAGAGCATCCAGGATTGAGCGCTGCAGTAGTCTGAGGTGGGGCACAGTTTTCTCTGTTTCTGGTTCCTTAGTTTGACAGTACTGCCGGGCCTTTTTTATTTTCAATGTGTTTCTCTGTGTGTGTTGTAATCAAATCTCGATTTCTAGTGAATCCATATTAAACTGTTTGAGGAACAAACAAGGATAAGTGTTAGTTGTTAGAAAAGAGTAACTTATTTTTCAAGCAAACTCTTTGTAGAAATGCATACTCTTTTTTTGAAAAAGCACTCACTCTGGGCAGAAAACATGGGAAACATAAAAGTACAAAATAAAGTTACAAATCATCCTTAACTCCACCACCCAGTGACATATAACTAACATTTTAATGTTGCCCTTCCAGGCTTTTATATGCACTTATAGATTTGTTTTTATTCCTCTATTTATTTCTTATATACAGATGATAAACAATTCTGTTTTATAGCTTACCCTTTGAATTGAGCCATGTGTGGCTAAACTTGGTATCCGTAAATGTTTTTCAGGAGCATGGTTTGAAGGGATGGTGTGTGCTTCTGTTTACTGTTACAGACAGCTGGAGGACATTTTCAGGTCAATTAAGATAGCACGCCCATCAGAGCCTCTTAGCTTCTAATCTCTGTCTCAGAAAACTTGTGTACTTCCTGGTGACCCATTCAGAGCTGGAGAATGTATTTTCTCCCATAAATGCTCGACAGATCTTTGTAAGTGGTTCCTGGGGAGCCACGGGCAAAACGGTCATGTTGATTTCCTGCCTCCTGCTTCTGGGCCAGGGGGTGCCCAGTGAGTTTGCTCAGGCATGCAAAACCTGGGTGCTTCCTTGACATTGGGCCCCAGAGGATCTGGCTGTCTCTAGAAGCACGCTAACTTACCTCGGCCTGGATGCTCCACGGTCATCTCTGTGCCAGACACAGAGCACAGTGCTCAATGTCCCAGAGCACAATGTCTCCCAAGCCGGGGTCTTTATAAAAGGTCCTCTCCTGTCAATGTCTTCTCTCAGCGCTAGGAATCCAGGCCTTTTCCTCAGATGTTTGTGTATGAGGAGGTCACCGACATTAGTCTTATTCCAGAAAGATTGTAGCGCGTATGAGATTGGTCTTTGCTAGATATGAAAGAGTATAAATGAGATGATTCTGTGTCTGTGAAGTTCTATGATAGGTAAAAACTAGTGTACATCGATAGGAAACAGACCAGGATGATAGAAATGTTCTGTTCCTTGATTGAGGTGGCGGTTACACACGTCGATACATCTATCAAAATGTCGTTAATATAGACTTAAAAGGAGTATATTTTATTGTACATAAATTACACCTCAATAAAGTTGGTTTTTGAAAATTAACAGATACAAGGGGTTATAGGGAATACAGGGATGGTGAGTGGATGGGTAAGGGGATCTTGGGAGTAAATGGTGAAGCCGGGAGAGGGATGGGCACACTAAGATGGATTGTGATCGCCTAACTCATCTTGGAGATGATTTAACCATGGGAGGGGGAATGTTCTAAAGAAACTGATGTGCGGGTGATTGTGCAATTCTCCTTGATATGATTGAATGGATGAGCTATTGAATTATAGGATATGTAAATCATTTGTCAATAAAACTGTTGGGGAAAAAAGATTGATTACAACACACACATCATGAGCATCATGGGTTTTGAACCAGGTAGACGCTGGTGTGAATCTTACTTTGGCCACTGAAGTGGTTCTAACATCAGTGTCTTGGATTCTTCCCCTGCGAAACAGGGATAAGGATCCCTGCGTGTGTTTTCCTTGTAAATACTGCAATGTACAGGAAGTGTGTGACACAGTGCGTGGCATGCCGTAAATACTTGATAAATGGGTGTGGCCATGATTTTGATCCTCGGTAAAAATTATAATGCCAAGGTGCCATCAGGATAGGTAGCTGTGAGCTGATGTGGAGGTATTTGAAGTTACCCAGTGATAAAGTAAGATTTGGTCCCGACCCTGACCCCCTCCTTTCTGGTGTCCGCAGAAACGAAGTCAGTTGGTGAAGAAGTTAAATGACTCCGACCACCAGTCTAGCACCTCCCCACTGATGGAAGGCACGCCCACCATCAAGTCCAAGAAGAAGCTGTTGCAGATCATTGACACCACGCTGCTCAAGTGCTACCTGCATGTGAGCTACCTGAGCACTCGGAGGCCCCCAGGCTTCCCCTGGCCCTTAGGCCTCTGGGAAAGTGGAAGGGAGCTCTGGGCTGGGCTAAGAGTGCAGCTCTCATGGAAGGAACCCCCCCTGAGTTTCTTGGAATTGAATTGGTTAAGGCGAGGCATTGATGCAGAATCTCACTGTGGGCTACCCCTCCTGGTGCTATAAGATAAACCAGGGAAGTTTTTCCTCCAAGAAAGTGTTCTCCTTCCCTCAAGAGAAGTAAAGCAATGTGAGAACAAGCACAAATATGCTTAAAAAAAAAAAAAAAAGCGCCATTATTTCCTTAGTCCTTGGAAAGGGTTCTTGGCTCTCTCTTGGAGACAGGGCTGGGTCAGGGTGGCTCCCCAGACATAGTTCCCACTGAAGTCCGCCCTCTGCAGACGAATGTGGCCCTGGTGGCCCCCTTGCTGCGGCTGGAGAACAATCACTGCCACATCGAGGAGAGCGAGCACGTGCTGAAGAAGGCACACAAGTACAGCGAGCTGATCATCCTGTATGAGAAGAAGGGGCTTCACGAGAAAGGTACCTGGAGGGGTGGTCCTTCTGTCTGGGACGCCCGCTCAGACGGGCCCACTCCCCTGTGGGGCATTGCCCTCCTTCCGGAGGAAGCTCCTGACCCTCTCCCGGGCTTCCTGGTCAGCTCTGCAGGTCCTGGTGGACCAGTCCAAGAAAGCCAACTCCCCCCTGAAAGGCCACGAGCGCACCGTCCAGTACCTCCAGCACCTGGGTGAGTGGCCGTGGGGAGTGCCCACGGGACACCTATCACTGCCCCCTCCCCGCCCCTGTGTTTGCCTAACCCCGAGGCCCCATTTGGGGGAAAAGTCCCCGTAGGGATCCAACCGTAACAGCTCCCCAGGAGAGTCAAGACAGCCTGAGTGACTGGCGCTTGAGCGGAGCTGTGCTGGGGGCACCTGCCCGCCTGCCTGCCTGCGTTCTCAGTGCCATGGGCAGGGTGCTCAGCCACTGACGAGTCTTGTTCCTCCTTGTAGGCACAGAAAACCTGAATTTGATTTTTTCCTACTCAGTGTGGGTGCTGAGAGACTTCCCAGAGGACGGCCTCAAGGTAGGTCACTTGTTTGTCCTGATGCCACCTGAGGCTGGGATGGGTCTAAGGAGAGGGTGGACTCATACCATTTCTCTGTTGTTCAAAGCATTCAAATGAAACAAGTGTGGCTTAGAGAAAGGAGCCTTGTGCCAGTGCAAGGACCTGGCACCGAGTGTGCCACACACTAGCTAGCTGTGGGAGCTTGTCGCCTCTGTTAAAATACGGGGCTGCATCTAAGCACCTTCTGACTCACAGTCTCCCTCCTAAAGACTGCCCTGTTGACTCCTTGACGCGGGCGGCGGGCGTGTGTGCGTGTGCGTGTGCGCGTGCGCATGCGCGCGTTGTAGTCAGCTGGTCTGTTCGACAGATATTTACCGAAGATCTCCCAGAGGTGGAGTCTCTACCACGAGATCGGGTGCTTGGCTTCTTAGCAGAGAACTTTAAAGGCCTGGCTATACCTTATCTGGTAAGAGATTGTTTGACCTAGAGCTTATTTTAGACGCCATCATCTGATCGTTGGGTCGTTCACAGTGGGCCGTTGTCACTTGAGGGTGAGGCTTATGTCACTCGTCACTGAGCATTGGCCAAAGAGGGTTATTGCAACTTCTTCTCTAGGAAGAAATCTCTGTGGGACAGAGTAAGAATGTTGCTCTAGGCTGGGGCTGCCTTCTAATGCAGGGTAAAAAGGATGATGTTGGGGGTGGGGGGACCAACCTTCAGAACCAACCACAGCTGTGCCCACAAGAACACCCAGACCAGAGTGCTGAGTCCCAGAATGCAGCTGCTTCCTTTTAACGACATGGGCGCTGATGGGGTGGTTGGGAGGTTCCTGCTCAGGCAGGAAACCAAGCGAATAATTCCTGGGGTGTTGCTGGATTGCCTTGTGGGATTTCTCAGCGGTTTTAGAAGAGCTGGGGCAATGCCCTTGGTAGTCCCTGCAGCTGGATGAGTGGGGAACCTGAGTGGGGCCCAGGCCAGGTGGTACCAGGTGGACCCACCTCTCATCTCGCCCCAGGAACACGTCATCCACGTTTGGGAGGAGACCGGTTCTCGGTTCCACAACTGCTTGATCCAGCTGTATTGTGAGAAGGTGCAAGGGCTGATGAAGGAGTACCTCCTGTCCTTCCCCGCAGGTACCAGTTCTCCTGCAGACCAGTCAGCCCAGGCCCGTGGGGGCCGTGCCTGCTGTTAGCAGACAGAACTCACCCTCCTCTGTGGGCCTGGGTGGGCAGCAAGGTCCTCAGAGGAGGTGGAGAGCTGGAACTAAAGATTCAGCAGCTCCCGTCTGGCTCTGGGTGTCGCTGAGCATCATGGGTGGGGGTGGGGGGTGGGGCGGTGGGGATGACCAGCTCTGACTGCAGGGTGACAGCTGATAAAGACACAAGCTTGCCTGCCAGCGTGTTTGGACCTCAGGCTGATGTTTGGGGATCTTGTCGAGGTCAGGAGCCGCCCAGCTGGAAGCCACTGTGGTGGTGGCCCTTCCTGATGGTCGTGGTGACATCCTCGAGCCCTTCCCCTTCTTTGTGCCGCTTCCCACACGGCGGGGCCGATGGCCTTCTCTGAGTGGAGCTAGTTTTCTGTAAAGGCAAAGCTCCTGTCCCGGCGGGAGAGGAAGAGGGCGAGCTGGGAGAATACCGGCAGAAGCTCCTTGTGTTCTTGGAGATTTCCAGCTACTACGATCCCAGCAGGCTCATCTGTGACTTTCCTTTCGATGGTGAGTTTCTGGCTGTGAAGGGTGTGAGCCTCTTGCTGATGGACAGCAGGTCGCAACCTGCTCAGCCTGCATAAGCGCTCTTGACCAACCTGATTGAGTAGCACGGTTGGCAGCTCAGTGTGATTTTTCTGAAAAAGTGCTGCGTACACTCTGGGACAGCAGAGACCTGGTGGGTGTGTGTGTGCTTGCCTTATTACCCGGCACACCTGGAGTACAGCTCACGCAGCTGGCTCTCACGTGTTCTCGTCCGGCCGATAAGGGAGCCATGCACGGGCACGCACATGCACATACGCATGCATGAGCGAAAATACCTCCTGAAGATTCCTCCTGCTGGATCATGTTTTTGCCTTGTAGAAAAATCTCAAAAAAAAAAAAAAATCATGAAATCCTCTCCCCCCGTTTTGTACTGCCCCTATTTATTCCTCTTAATACGTAGCTTCCCAAACTTAGGTGGCCCCCTTTGGAGAACGAATTACTGAGTGCCACCCTCCCTGCAATGAAAACCTTTTGTACTTTAGCCGGTAATCCAGGACGGAGTACAGACAGCTGTTGTCCCAGTGTACCCTCCCCTGGCCGCGTACCCCTGACCGTGTGCTTGCCTGATGTTCACTCTGTCGGTCACAGGCCTCCTAGAAGAACGAGCCCTCCTCCTGGGGCGCATGGGGAAGCACGAGCAAGCCCTCTTCATCTACGTGCACATCTTGAAGGATACCAGGATGGCTGAGGAGTAAGTCGGCCTGTTATTCCCGCCTCCCAGAGGCCTGATAGAAGGCCCCGGAGAGATGGGAGATGCGAGGGACACAGAGGGTCATCTTCCCACCCCCTGCACCTGGGCAGAGACTCCCCCCTGGGCTGGCTCCTGACCATAAGGTCATCTGTAGATGCATGTGCCACTGATGACCACCTTCTCCTGTGGGGCGCCCCCCCCCCCTCCCGCCCCCTGCCTCACCTCTGTCTCCCGTGCAGGTACTGCCACAAGCATTACGACCAGAACAGAGACGGCAACAAAGACGTAAGTAGTGACCCCGGACCCAGGGGAAGCACACATGCGTTTGACCTCACGTGGCGCACCTGACCACACGGGTTCAGCTGCAGGTGGCAACAGTATGAACTGCTGACGTGGACAGAGCATGGTCATGGCCGATTGTGTTTGTGTCCTGGGGCAGTGTACCTGTCTGTGCTTGGTGGGCTTGGGGTGTGTCTGGTTGGTGTCTGTTGCCTCAGATAGTTACCGTCTGCACCGCGTCTGCTCCCCAGAGCCCTGATTTGTACCATACACGACACAACCAGCCTCTGGTGATCCCGAGGAGGCTCGTGTGTGCACTGTCTGGACACATGGCTTTGTCGATGTCTGAACACACGCTTGGTGGTGCTGCCACACCATGCACAGCCAAGACTTCCCCAGCCCTCCCTGCTAGTGGGGCCAAGGTCAAGCAGCCCTGTGACACCAGCAGGAAGTCTCATCCTGCGTCCATCCTCGCCTGCTGCACTGTAGTTAGGGCCTCTGCTTTCAAAGCCCAAAGCAAACTAGAAGGTCTCCCTTAGCCTTTTTAGGTGGTAATCTGTCTTTACCAATTCTCTCTCAAGAGGTGCTGAGTTCTCAATGTTCCGTCCCAGCCATTGTTGAGACTAAACCTGTTAACATTTAGCTGCGGTGAGGGCTGGCAGCAGATGGCAGGGTGGACCTCTGGGGGGGTTGGGGAGTTAGCGGTTGTCCAGGAGAGGTTGCTGGTAGCGCCACTGGGGCCCTGACCTATGTGGCTTGTATTTCTTTGGGGCAGGTCTATCTGTCCCTGCTTCGGATGTACCTATCACCCCCCAGTGTTCACTGCCTGGGGCCAATCAAGCTGGAGCTGCTGGAGCCGCAAGCCAACCTCCAAGCCGCCTTGCAAGTCCTCGAGCTGCACCACAGCAAGCTGGATACCACCAAGGTGGGCGGTTGTTCGTCGGGACATGGAGGGGGCATTGGCGGGGAAGCAGAGTGAGGAGACAAAAGCCCCGGGGTCCTCACCGTGTGCCTGTCTATGTTCCTGTCCCTAGGCCCTCAACCTCCTGCCAGCCAACACTCAGATTAATGACATACGCATCTTTCTGGAGAAGGTCTTGGAAGAAAACGCACAAAAGAAACGGTTCAATCAAGTGCTCAGGAACCTTCTCCATGCAGAGTTCCTGAGGGTACGAGCCTTCAGGCACCAGGGCAGGACACCAAACATGAGAAACAAAACCCAGACCCCTGCCACTGAGTTGACTGTGGCACATGGAGGGGCCTGGGTGTCGGGGTAGAAGTGTGCTCCCCAGGGTTTTCCGTGGCTCATCTGGGGGAGTGGATCTACAGGACTTCCTTCTTAGGGGCCCCGGGGTGGTTTCAGACCCCTCACCTTTGTGGTTGGCAGCTGAGCACTGACCCACTTAGATCACCTGCTTGCTCAGACAGAGACAGAGCTTGAACTGCTTTACTTTGTAGCTCAAGCTGAGCCACTGTCCACCTGAGAAGCCAAAACCAAGCTCACGGCCATCCAGGTGATGCCGCCGACTCATAGTGACCCCATAGAACAAAGTAGCACTGCCCCTTTATGAGAATAGAAAGCCTCTACTTTCTCCCAAGGAGCTGCTAGTGGTCTCAAACTGCTGACCTTGCAGTGAGCAGTCCAATTCTTAACGACTACGCCACCAGACATGCAGGTTAAATGCTGCAGATCAAGGGCTCTGTGAGGCCCTGAGACCAGCCGGCTCCTGCCTGCCTCTGTGCCTGTGGGCTGCACCGTGCAGCTCCTCTCCGTCTCCCCATTCCTTCCAGGTCCAGGAAGAGCGGATTTTACACCAGCAGGTGAAATGCATCATCACAGAGGAGAAGGTGTGCATGGTGTGCAAGAAGAAGATAGGGAACAGGTGAGCCCCCACCTCAGCCTGTGCATCCTCCTGGGGTTGTACTTCTCGTGCTGGGCCACATCAGGGCCAGCTGGAGGCCAAGGCTGGGTGAGAGGCTCCACCTCTGCCCATTAACCAGAGAAGACAAGCGCTGGCTGCTGGCTCTCCTGGCTTCTTGTGGTTCTTGAGCACCCAGAAAGCGTGGCTTTGAGAATTGAGACCAGAAATGTGTGCTGTGGTGCTGGCAGTGCTTTGTCCAGCAAGCCCGACTCCTCTGGGCACTGGAAAGCTGATTGTGACCTGTGGTCATCAGTCCTCCTGTAAGGAGGAGCCTCTAAAGCATTGGTTCTCCACCTTCCTAATGCCACGACCCTTTCATACAGTTCCTCAGGTTGTGGTGACTCCCAAACCATAAATTATTTTCATTGTTACTTCATAACTGTAGTATAATTTAGGGGGGTGGCGACCCCCCACCCACTACTACCCACGGGTTCAGTAAGCACAATTGTACGGGTGAGATATATAAGTATTAAAGTCATCGAGAACATGAGCGATACAGTAATGCCGTCAGACACATTACATGGTAGCATTGCTCACCTCAGCCCCGCTTGGCGGTCCAAGTGGAGAGAGTGGGAAGCAAAGGAGGATGGGGAAAGGGAACAAGGGAGAGAGGACTGCAGAGGAGAGGGGCCAGGGAGAGGAGAGATCAGCGAGAGAGATCTCTATTGCTGACCCAGGCCTATATATACCTTTTGGGCGTGCAAGCCCACTAATTACAGGTAAAGACATATGTCACAGGAAGGGGTTGCACTATAGGTTATACAGCCATGAGGGGGACATACACGAGATAGGAAGAGGAAGGATTGGGGTATACATGTGACAAGATGGGTGGATCCTAGATACAGGATGGCAGCCTAACTTTGGATGTCACAGAGCCTGTTTGACTTGTTCCTGACTCAACTGATAGAGACTCAACTGATAGGGATGTGAACTCCGCCTACAAGAGCCTGCCCATTGTCCCCAGCAGCAGGGAGCAGGCTCACCCCTTGGCCTGGTGACTGACTATCTTCAGGGAGGATGACACCCCCCCCCCCCATAACTATAACTTTGCTAATGTTATGAAAGGGTTGTTCAATCCCCAAAGGGGTGGTGACCCAAGGAAGAACACAGTCCTTCAGCCTGCCATCTCCAGACGGGCTGAACCTGAGCCAGCCTCCCGCTGCTTCAGACACAGACTCCAGCCTATCCCTCTTCACTCTCCTGTGTGGCCGGAGACATCCTGTTCTCTGGAGACCTGGCACTGCCCTTTGTGAGAATCAGCCTGGCACCCGTTCAGAGGATCCTTGCCACCCCTCAGGCCCCTCTGCTCGGTGTCCTGCCTGGTTTGCTCCCTCAGAAATACCCCAGTGGTGTGGAGCACACAGCCTGTGGGTAGAGTTGGACAGAGCTGATGCCTAGGGAATCCTGCGCCCTGGGGGCCCAGCTGTGATCAGGGTGGGGGGGCTCTGTGATCAGGTGCAGATACAGCTTCCCTTGGAGGCAGCCCCAACACACCATCCCTCTTCTCTCCCCTCAGCGCATTTGCAAGATACCCCAATGGTGTGGTCGTGCACTACTTCTGTTCCAAGGAGGTGAACTCGGCTGACACCTGAGCCCAGCATGCCAAGGACCGAAGACGGACAGCTGCCATCCCAGAGGATGAAGGAGCACCGGCCTTGGGGCCTGGGGGGCTGCCACCCCCTGGTGTCTCATTTGCACACTCCTGGACACCTGGGGCCCTGGAGCATCTCTGAACCAATCAGACTCGTGGTCAGGCATGGCCAGCTTTTTTTTATAGCAAAAAGGGATTCACTGTACATTACACATTACGTTGTGGGCAATTCCGGATACTTTATTCACTACGCACTAGGACAGGAGGAGGTGAGGGTGCTGCACCAGCTTGCCTTTGCATGCCAGCCCCCTGGAGGAGGGCACCTAAGTGTTTGTAGCCATGGGCAGTTTCTTAAGTTTTTCCAAGCGCACCACACCATGGGAGAGACCTGGGAGAGAACAGGGTGATGGTATGCACACAGCGACCTCCTTCCTAGCTGATGGCAGGCAGGTAACCTGTGGTGTCTGTGCCCTGTGTGTGTGTGTGTTGGGGTTGGGGGTGGGGGTAAGTAATTGCCCCTCCCACGCCGCTTTGTTTTTCAATCTCTCCCCTTTCTATTTATTTTCTCGTGCGTCCCGCACAGGCGCAGTGTCCCGTGTCGCTAACCGCAGGCATAAGGAGTGTTTCAAGGAGGAGGAGCCGTGGGCAGCTCCCTTCTTTGGAGCGCGTCCACTGGCTGGTCTTGGCGTGGCGCTGCCAATAGGCCAGCTTGGGAGGGCCCCCTCTGCTGAGCCGCCTCAGAGAGCACGCCTCTCTGCGCAGGAGCATTCTTCAGTCACCTTTTTATCTGCCCACACCCCTAGGGCCAAGACTGGGCCACCATGGCCCCTGGCCCAGGACCTCATCGGCCAGCAGCTCGCTCAGCTCAGGCCAGCAGCTTTTTCCGAGCAGAGGGCGCCAGCCTCTCTTTCCCCGGCCGCTTCCCATCTACTTCCTTCCAGCCTGGGCTGGCCAGGCCTGGCCTACGGTTCTGTAGCTTGCTTTTGCAGGGCCCTGTAGCTTGCTTTTGCAGGGCCCGAGGGATGTGGTGAGCCTTTGTAAGCAGGCAGGTCACATGAGGAGGAGTTTACCACTGTGTGGTTTCAGTGTGTGGGTGAGGCTCTCTCGGGGACAGTAAGAGGAGCAGCATGTGGGCTTTCTCAAACAGCTCAGTGCCAGGCCTGTTTGGCCTGGGTTGGGGACCAGCCTCCCGCAGTGGCCTCGGGTGCATCTTGTGGCGTTTCCACTAGCCCTGGAGGCTGAGCTAACCTGGGGCGGCGGGCCCTGCTTCCCACTCTCCCCAGGGTGTCCGCAGCTCTGTGGGGCCCTGTACCTCGCCTAAGAGTGAGGGTGGGGGCCGGGGCCCAGCGTCAGCAGCGTGCGGGGTATTTCTTAAACCACAGCGCCGGTCCTTCTGTGTCCTTAGGTGTAGGCAGGCTGGCTGGGGCAGCTGCAGATAAGAGACGGGCACCTCCTGGACGCGTCTCCGCGGAGACCACGGGCTGGGGCGAGATGTGGGAAGGACAGGACGCTTGGGGCAACATTCTGTGAGAGCCCCCGCCCCAACTGGTGCTGCGGGACTGCGGTTCGGTTTGTGCCACCTGAGCTGTGCTGCCTCGGGTGCAGGGAACCTCCAGGCCGCCGGCTTTCAGCTTTACACCAGAAGCTCCGCCCCACGCCGAGGCCCCGCCTTCCTGGTCCGCAGCTTCGGCAGCATCCTCATCTTCACGAACCACGTGGCGGATGGGACCAAGACCACGTGGTCTGGTCCCTGCTGCTGTGCATGAGCACCTCACCACCTGCCCAAGACTCGGGCCTGCCTGGAGCTGCGGAGGAGCTGTAATGAGGCCTCCCCAGGTCTTGTAGCTGCCCCTCATCTAAGAATAGTAAAGCAAGGAGCCAAGCCGCTGTGTGTCACGTTTTAATCGACTGTGGAGCGTGGTAATAGCAACGGCAGAATGAGTGATTTAAGAATTGAGGATAATAAGCCAATTCACAACGACTAAGACAGGAAAAAATGTCCGTGCTCACGACAGGTTGCAGCTAGCAAGAACTGTGCTGAGGACCTAACTTTCTCTCTGTTGCCTTCTGGGGCCTCTAAGTGAGATGCTCCGTGCTGCAGCATGCAATTTGCTGATGCGCTGGTTTTCCTTTTCATGCCCGAGGCAAAGATGGCCTTTATAAAGATGCTGATAATAAAAGACTTAATACTGAGGGGGGAAACATATTCGATGTGTGTCAGAACCTTAAGTCTGGCCCAAAGGGAGTCACTGGAACAGAATCCCATCCCAAGCCAGGAGCTGCCTGTACCACGCTCCTATTGCCTATCACGTACTCTGTCTAGATTTGTGCAGTTCAGTATGGTGACTGTTAGACACATGTCGAACGGTCATTTGAGTGTAAATAAAGTTTTGGATTAAGTTCCTTAATTGCAATCAGTAGCTGCACCACAAGTGTTCAAAGGCCATCCGTGATGGGTGGCTCCTGAGCTGACAGCACACAGGTAGGACACTTCTGTTGTCAGAGTTCTAGCTGGGACTGGGACTCTTACAACATCAACCACCCCACTGGCACGGAGTCCATCCCAAGGGAGAACTGCTCCTGTGGGTTTCCTGGATAGTAAATCTTTGGGGAGTAGAAAGCCTACTCTGTCTCCTGTGGAGCAGCTAGCGGGTTTGAACTACTGACCTGTGGTTAACAGCCTGATCGGTAACCACCACGCCACCGAGGCTCTAGATCAGCAGTTCTCAACTTGTGGGCCGTGACCCCTTTGTGGGTTGAACGACTGTTTCACAGGGGTCACCCAATTCATAACCGTAGCGAAATGACAGTTACGAAGTAGCAAAGAAAATAATTTTTTGGTTGGGGGTCTCCAAAAATAATACACAAGGAACTATATTAAAGGGTGGCGGCATTCGGAAGGTTGAGAACCACTGCTCTGGACAATCCAAATGGTTTTCTGCCCCTAGTTGACATTTTCCGGCAGCTCATGACAACCAGAATGGTCGTGTATGTGAGTGAAGACGGTGGGGTTGAGGGACCCAGGGATGTTTGAGAAATGAAGTGTCAGTCCACCTTGGCCAACTCCAAAAAAGGCTATTTAGTCCTTTTGTATTATTTCCCTCTTGAACTTCCTGAGGCCATGCTCAGCTTCTAAAATAAAATGTAGAACATCTGGCTGTGACTTTCTTGAGTCTGGCGCCTTAGACCACTCAGCCATCCTGACACATCTGGCTGTGACTTTCTTATGGAGGCCTGGGACCCTGGTTTCCAGAAGAGAGCTCTGGAAGCAGCCGGGTGCCCCAGCTCTTAATCCACCACCAGCTAGATCTGACTCATCCCTCACTGGGCCTCTGGGTCCAAGGAGATTCAGCATATCATTGATGGGGATCAGTAGCGTTGGGCTCTGAATTTCTGAGACCCTCACCTCAGGGTT
Source organism: Echinops telfairi (assembly GCF_000313985.2). Taxonomy (NCBI): domain Eukaryota; kingdom Metazoa; phylum Chordata; class Mammalia; order Afrosoricida; family Tenrecidae; genus Echinops; species Echinops telfairi. The sequence continues at coordinate 390,594 of NW_022103905.1, read as the reverse complement.
TGACTTCATCTGTCAAATTAAACTGAAACAGGCCCCAGGGGGCGTGGCCACCATTAGTCATCTGCCCCTTTATTCCAGGAATTTCTGGTCTGAACTTGCCCAGTGATTTCGTTCACTGTGGAGTTGAATCACATCTTCTGGTGTTCTTTCAGCCTCCAGGCCTGAGGGGGAAATGCAGAGATGTTTGGACAGACCTTGGCTGAAAAGAAATGTATCTCCAAACAGATCTTTGGCCCAGATACCTTTCTACTGGAAACTGCCAGCCCAGCCACCTCCACCCAGGGTCATGGTCCACTGAAAAGGACATCATATGTCATCTACAGTCTGAGGCTCAGGGTGGTTGTAGTATTAAA
>NW_022103905.1:386771-390106 GCF_000313985.2 Echinops telfairi | reverse complement strand
ACAATTGTACGGTTGAGATATATAAGTATTATATTAAAGTCATCGAAAGCATGAAAGATAGAGTCATCGAGAGCATGAGAGATATTACAACAATGCAGTCAGACACATTACATAGTAGCATTGCTCACCTCAGCCCAGCTTGGTGGTCCATGTGGAGAGAGGGGGAAGAGAGGGGAGCCAGAGAGTGTCAGGTCCAAGTCCGAGGGCTCTATATCGCTGACTCAGGCCTATATACCTTTTGGGGGCATGCCAGCCCACTAATTACAGGTAAAGACATACATCACAGGAAGGGGTTACACTATAGGTTACACAGCAATGAGGGGGTGGTCTCTGGGTCTCCATAGGAACATTATCAGTAGGATGAAAGCTCCGCCTACAGGAGCCTGTCCATTGTCCCCAGAGGCAGGGAGCAGGCCCACCCCTGTGGAGGGATGAGACAACAGTCTGGCAACTGATTGCCTTCAGGGGGGGAATGCCTGCTCATCTGACCTCCATCCACAGGTGGTCACCTTCTAGTAGGTGAAGGACAAGCGCTCTGTACTTGAACAATGCAGGTGTTCCCATGGTTCAGGCTGATGGCCTTCTCTTCCCTGGGTGTTCCAGGGCCTCCTTCAGATTGGACACAATGGAATGAAAGGAGGGCATCTTTGAGTGACTGGAAACACCTTTGAATCCAGTTGAGATGCAAAATCACAGATTACATGCTTCTGCGAGGCTATGGGTAAGGTGACTTTGCAAGGCAACTGATTTTAGGCATTTTCGTTGCCTGGAGACTTGCCCTGGGCTCAGGACTTCCAACTGTTCTTCCATGAGTACTGCTTGGTAATTGGGATACCTGAGCACATACCCACAACATTCATTGGACTTCAGGAGCCCTGGAGGTGATCTGCTGATTGTAGTCAATGATTGAGACCCACGGGAGAAAGGTGGGGTGATCAATTCCTGTGAAGATTTACAGGAGCCCTCTCTCAGCTAACTAAAAGTCAGAATCAACTAAACTCGATGGCAGTGGGTTCATTTTTCGGTTTTGCTTAGGGAGCAAGTTTCACAAACAGGCCAACTGATGAAAGAAGGCAACTGGGTTTGGGAACTGCAGTACTAGGTTCTCATCCTTGTGGGTAGAGGGACACAGATCCTCTTAGACCGGCCCCAGCTTGAGAAAAGGAGGCACTAATCACTTCCAGGAGCAAGGCACACCCCACCTCCAGCTCCTGAGGGCCACCCAGTCCTGACTCCACAGCTTAGCCCTACCCTCCCTGCCAGGTGCTAGACTGGAGGGTGTGGAGTCTGAGAGGGAGCAGGGTGGCTCTGGGAAGCAGACAGGGCTTCCTGCAGGCGGATGGGCACGGGGCTGCCCAGCCATGCACTGGGCACGCTGGCCAGCATGGCTGTCAGGCCGGGGGCTGCCGCTGTTGGGGGTAGTGCTGCAACAGGAGAGAGAGAAGAAGGGACCTCGGTGGAGGCACTGTTGGGTAAAGTACCAAATCTCACTGGGAAATGTGGCCTGGAGAGATCTTGAGGTAGCTGGTCCCCCCATCCCTTTAACTATTAACTATTAACTGTAGCCCTGAGATTGGGTTTAATCTGGGGTGGAGCCTATTTGTTCTGGACAAACCTCCAGGGCTGAGATCAGGGCACTCACTGGCCAAGACTGCAGCGCCCAAACCTACTCAGCTAGTGAGTGGAGGGCGAGGCCACACTGGGCTGGTGTGTGGGTGTGTGGTTGTGTCTCAGGATGCCTGAATCTGGCTGTGGAGTCCAGTGGGGGTGTGAAACTTGCTGGGATTTTAAGGGGGTAGTTTCACTCTGTGGAGTTACAGAGAGACCCAAACGGTTCAATACGCCACCACTTGCTCCAAGGGCGATTGTTCTAAGCCCTCCTGTAAATCCAAAGGAAGTCAGTCTTGAGCACCAACCCTGTGGAGTGCAGTTCCTCTCTGATCCACGCGGGGTCACTGTGACAAGCTGGGTAGCTCTTGGCTTTTCTTCAAGGGCCCACCGCCTCCTGGGAGGGTGTTTTGTTTTTGCCTGGGAGCTGGGGGAGGGGTGGATCTAATCTCCCTAAGCTTCTAAACCCCCCTCCCCATCCTGCTTTCAAGCCACAGCATCAGATGGGGTTGTATGTACATTTGGAGTGAATGATCACCAGCCGAGACTACAGGGTACATATGCTCACGTAAAACTCACCAAGGCTTAGACTATCGTCTGGGTTCCCCTTTGGCTAAGGTGACCAGATTTAAAGCGGGACACCATTAACGGGGGGCGGGGGAGGGTTTGGGGGTTTCTTGATTAAAAATTTGGTCTATATGGACCAAATAGACCATTCCTTAGCTTGTCGTGCATTCGTTCCAAAAATCTGGACTTTTTAAAAACACCAAAAATCGGGACTGTCCCGCCAAAAGTGGGATGTCTGGTCACCTTACCTTTGGCAGATGAGAAAATAGAATCGCAGAAGAATGATGGTCAGGTGGCTCACTAGTGGCTGGTGGAATCAAGACTAGATCCCAGGCCTGACCGATTCCAAGGTTCAGGCTCATCCCCAAGGCCATGCCTAGGTGCTCCAGGTCCCTAGCACCACCACACCCACGACTCTGGGCCAGGCTGCTCTGTGGTGGGGGCAAGGTGGGGGAGGCCTGAGTTGGACCCTGCTTCAGGGAGGAGGGGGAGCCCAGGTCTGGGTTGGTTCTTGGTTTCCGGCAGCTAAGCCCCCAGAGCTGTACCGTTTCAGTTGGAAGCCCACCCTTACTACGACCTCCAGGTGAAGGTGCTACGGGCCAGAAATATCCAGGACTCTGACCTGCGTGAGTGACCCCCATGGCCACCCCCCATTTCCGGTCCCGGGGTGGGGTGGGGACACAGGGACTGTGGGAGCTCAGGCTGTCGCTCTGGGCCGGTGGCTGGAGTCCAAGGGGGGTGCCGTGCAGACCCCTCCTTCCTCTCTCGATCCGGGGCCGGGGGTGACTTTATTGTTTGAGTCAAACCATTTCTAGGAAGCAGCCCTCGCTCCCAGGTGACAGCTGCAGGACTTCTGGCTTTGTAACTGACTGGGTGTGACTGGTCCAGGCGGAGTCCCCAGTGTTCTGTTTCCCCGGTACACCCCAGAATGGAGGTTCAAAAGCCTCACTGCCATCAAGTCGGCTCTGGCCCATAGCAGCTCTGTAGGACGGGGGAGAACTGCCCTGTGAGTTCCTGAGACTGGAACTCTGCACAGACGGGAGTAGAAGGCCTCATCTCTCTCCCTTGGAACCGCTGCTAGTTTCGAACCAGGAACCCACTTCATATCGCTAACTGTTCTACTTCGCACCTCCCCCAAACGGCCCCCCAACACTCCCAGC
>NW_022103905.1:378236-386671 GCF_000313985.2 Echinops telfairi | reverse complement strand
CCCGAAAACCCTTCAGCAGTAGAGACTCAGGGCCCCTCCCCTGTCCTACCTGCAGTGTCCAAAGCCGACTGCTATGTGCAGCTGCGGCTGCCCACAGCGTCCCCCAGCCCGGCCCGGACAAAGGCGGTGGCCAACTGCAGTGACCCGGAATGGAACGAGACCTTCCACTACCAGGTCCACGGTGCTGTTAAGGTGAGGGCCAACGAGGGGTGGGGGTTGCAGAGGGAGGGAGAGGGCTCTTGCAGGGTGCCTCCTTCCTGCCCTGCTCAAGAGCCGGCCCCCTCCTGGTTTGTTCCCAGAATGTCCTGGAGTTCACCCTGTATGACGAGGATGTCCTGGCCAGTGACAGGCTCTCTGTGCTCCTGTATGACCTGAAGAACCTCAAGCCAGGCCAACTCCACAGGCACACATTCCCCCTCAACCACCAGGTGAGCCCACTCCCTAGCACTGGCCATGGGCTGAGCTCACACACAGGCAGCACAGAACTGGGGAGCCATGAGGGGTTCGCAGACCTCTAAGACAGACACTCCTCTGCCTGCACCACTCACCTTAGGAGGATTTCCCTCCAGTTCTTCTCAGTGTGGAACTGGGGGGCCCAGCTCCTGGAGGGCGGAGTCTTGCCTGTCTTGGTCTTGGCTGAATCCTCAGTGACATAGGGATCAATGAAAGTAAAGTTAGGCCCTGTGTGGAGGTGCCACTGCCCCCCACTCCCACTCCCACCATGCCCCACTGTGTCCATCAGGAATGACAACAGGGCTGGGTTGGGGTTCAGGACACCAAGACAAAGGGAGGGAGCTTCCTGAGCCTTCCAACCTCCCTTGTCAATGGGGATGCCCTGCCTGCTCTCTGTAGGATTCCCAAGAGCTGCAAGTGGAATTTCTGCTGGGCGAGAGGTGAGTCCCTGTGGAACCCATACCTTCCCGGTTGCTCTGAGGCTCCTGGGGAATCAAGTTTTGGCGGCTCCCAGCTCCCAGTCACCATGCCCTGTGCTGGCCTGGCAGGCCTGAGGAGAGATGGCTTGCCCTTGAAGTTCATGAGGTGTTGGCCGATAGGCTCACCCTACTCCCCCAAGGCTGACCACACTCCCCAGGCTTTGCCAGCTGCTGGAGTCACATTATTATAGTGACTGTTGTCAGGAGGTGGCCAGTGAGGGGCCTGCTGTTCCATAGCCCCACATCTTTTGCAGCCAGGTGCCTGCCTCTGAGGTCATCACCAATGGGGTTCTGGTGGTAAGTAGGGATGGGGAGCCTGGGGCTGGGGGCAGGCAGTGAGGGGTCCATGCCTGAGCCCAAAGGTGCCTAGCCTCAAGCCTCTGAAAGAGACTCAACCTCTCCTTGGAGGTTGATGTGTTAGGAAAGCCCTCCAGCGATGGGGGGTAAGCGGGACCAGGAAGCTGCTTAACACCTACATGCACAACTCAGAGTCCAACCTGCCTGCTATGGGGTAGCACACTAGACTGCCAGAGCAGCCACTGTCATGGTCCCTCACCCCAGCTCACCTGCTTCAACCAGGCACCCCTTCCTCTGAGTCCTGGGAGAAGGGGCTGCGTGAGACAGGAGCTCGTTGCAGAGACCCCTGCCCTGGAAGGCCCTGCTCCAGATCCCCCTCTCCCCTCCATCCTGGCTCAGGCCACATGGAGGGGTCCTGAGGCTGTTGGCTCCTGCAGGCCTCTGTTCCCTCAGGCGCAGCCCTGCCTGAGAATCCAGGGTACCCTCGGGGGACATGGGACAGCTCCCTGCCGAGAGTATGGTGAGTCTGGCTAGTGGTCTTGGGTCTTGCCTGCTCTCCCGGGGAGTAGTGATTTCAGGAGGGGGGTCTGAGAGAGGAATGCCCAAGATTATTGCTATTCAAAGCCGACTGAGGTTGGGACAGGTTTTGCCCCTGGACAAGTCGTCAGAGGATGATGGCTGTGCTACCAGGAACCAGATTTCAGCGGCATTCTGCAGTGAACATTTATTCAGCCCACGGACCTGGTGCTTGGCTGGGATCTGCCTGATCTAGGCTGAGCGGGGCTGGGGGTGGGGGGACCTGGCTTGGCCCTGGCTCAGCCCATGTGTCTTTTACCCACCTCCTGCCCCCAGTGGGTTAACCTGGTCATGTTCTTAAAGTAACAGCAGAGGCGCAAGTGAACAAACTCACACCTCTGTGGTTGCGTAGTGGCCGGCTGACTAGCATGTTATTGGCCCAAACAAGTCACATGCTGAGCCCAAAGTTGGGAGTCAGAGGGTACACTCAATTCCTTTAGAGGGAGGAGCTGAAAGCCACAGGGCAAAGAGTGAGATGGCTGGGAGAAGGGACTTGGGGTCATCGGGGTCTTCTAGCAGGCCGCTTAGGGCAATGGTTCTCCATCTTCCTTCCTCCGAGACCCCCGGGGCAGCCGAGAGGTTTGAACTGAAGATCTTTGGGCCAGCAGCCCAACGCATCATAGACCCACTCTGCCCACCAGGGCTCCCTTGAGCTGATTCCAACTCACAGTGACCCAATATGGGGTCTCCAAAACCATATGGCGTGACCACAGGAGCAGAGAGCCTCCGCTTCCCCCGACGGGGCATGCCTGACCGCTGACTGAAAGGCCGGCACCTTGGCCCTTTGGCGAGGCACTTGGCTAGTACGAGGAGGAGCTGAGATGGGATTCGGAAATGGAAATGCACTTTGTATAGAAAACCTGTAAAACCAGAAACCTGATCTGGCTCTGCCTGCCAATGACTGTTCTTCTTTGTCTCCAAGGAGGTTTCGTGGGGTTTCCACATCCCCGGAATGGAATAGCCCGTGACTGTTTTTATAGTCACTAAGCGATGACACCCCCCCCCACCTTAGTCCACAAGGCAGGCACTCCCATTGCTAAGTTCTAACTATCTTCCCTCCCTGAGCAGCACCCTGCAGAATGTTGTTTGTGAGGGTAATCCAGCCCCTAACACATCATCACAGGTCCAGTAGGTGTAATTGTACAGCGATAATAAGTAAAGATTATAGTAAGGTCATAAAGAGCATAAGAGATAGAAGAGATAGAGAAATAATGGAATCAGACACATTTCATGGTAGCAAATGCTCACCTCAGCCTCACTTGGTGGTCCACGTGGAGAGAGATATTTAATGCTAACCAAGGCTTTTATATTCTCTGGGGACATGCAAGCCCCCTTATTACAGGTGAAGACATATAGGCAATACAGTAATGGAAGGGGGGTGGTCTAGGTGTATACATGCCATAGGAAAGGGAGGGATTGGGGGTATGCATGTGGTAAGATGGGCGGATCCTAGATTCAGGATGGCAGCCTAACTTTGGATGTCACTGAGCGGGTTTGACCTGTTCCCTGGCTCAACTATAGAGACCATTATCAGTAGGGAACTTGACAATTATTTACCATTAGCTGCAAGCAGTGTCCTATTTGGTGGAGGTGACTTGGGAGAAATCTTTCTGTTTCCCACAGTTGTTAACTGGTTTCCAAAGAAGCTTTAAGTGATCCATCTCTCTGGCTTGTTCCCCAAGATCCTTCAATCAAACCGTAGGCCACCTCCAGAGTGCCCACCTCCCCCAGATAGCCCATCATGGCGAGATTCCACCTGCATCAAGAATTGATTCATGAATAACCCCGGACCATTTCCCTCAGCTTCACTTCCTTATTCCGTTGCTGCCCTTGAGTGATCCCTCAGCGAAGTCTGCGGGTCCCTCATGCAGATCTGTTATATCAGTGGTTGTCTTTGTCTTCACTAAAAGCTCTTAGCTGAATTTAAATCTGGGCTCTTCCCCCTCCCCACAATTCAGCCATCGCCATGGGGAGCACAGTTCTGCCGAGATGCCAGTGTCATTCCGTTCTACAGCAGCTGTTTTTTAATGCATGAACCAAGGCCCAAAGAGCAACCTGCTTTAGGTCACACGGCCAATAAGTGGCAGAGGCTGGGCCAGCCAGACCAGTGGCGTCCCAGGCCCACGGTCTGACACTCAAGATTATGCATCTCTTCTTGCTAGGAACGTTGTTTTGGGGAGCTGTTGAGTTGACTTCCTCGCACAGTGGCTCCGTAGGGTGGAGTGGCATCGGGTTTCTTAGGCTTAACTAGGCCCTGGAGCAGATGGGTGGCTCTTTTTCTCCCAGAGTGGTGGGTGGGTTTGTTAGGGACCTGGAGCGATTTCCCCTTCAATGGAACGAGATCAAACACAAGGCGGCTATACAGAGAGGCCCCTTTTATTATGCAGGCTTAAGCCAGGGCTCCAGCCCTCAGGTGCTTAACCGGGCACCATCTTGGGCTAGAGCCTCAAACAAAAGAAATTCTTAAGTATATATCTGCGAGGTACATAATGGGGCGTTATCAGCCCCCCCTCCCCCCATCAGTCCACTGATTGGCTCGTTGAGGTAGGTTGGCCGTCTGGTTCTTTGTGTGTAGTTCCCGTGCTGGCCGGTTAGTCCTCCCTCGCGGCGGTTGGGCTTTTCTTGCTGCTCCCGGATTGGCTAACCTCAGTCTCTGGGTACATCCTACTTTGCACTGCTAGGAAACATGAAACCACAGCCTGCCCGAGATGGCAGTACCAGTCACGGGGGCAATCTGGCTTTACAGGCTCAGGCAGCTGACTCTGGTTAGCAGCTGACCACTTAACTATTGTGACGCCAATGAGCATCAAATGTCAACCTCAGTCTCTAAAGCTTGGTCTTGCCAAGTCTTGGGGGCTCACTGTGAAGCTGGGGAGAGGGTCCCATCTGGACCTCTGCTCTCCAGTGTCTGCTGCCCCTGGTTCCCAAGGCAACACAGTTTGCTTCCAGGTGACACTTAAACTCAAGTAAACCAGACTCCCTGCCATTGAGTCCATTCTCATGCATCGCAACCCTATGGGCAGAGTAGAATTGCCCCTAAATCTTTAGGGGAGCAGGAAACTTCCATCTTTCTGAGGGTGGTTTTGAACTGCTAACCCTGTGGTTAGAAGTCCAACTTATAACTCTGTTATGTTACCAGGGCTCCTCATGCCACACCCAGGTCTGTGGTGAACCTGCCTGTGGTCCCTCCCCCTAGATGTCATTCACAGGCTTTTCTCTGGGGTTCCTTCCCTCCCTCCCTCCCTCCTTCCCCAGAAAGCTGCTAGGAAGCAGTGCAAGGTCCCTGGGTCTCCTCTGCCCATAAATCTCCCCCTCCCTCTCTCTCCTCTCTGTTTCCTTCCTCCCAGTTTGCCCTCTAGCCTGAGCTGCTTCTCCCCTGTCCTCCAAAACATACCGTTTCTCTCTTCCCATTAATCCCCTCTTCTCCTCTTTCGTCTTTTCTAAGCCTTGTCTCAAGGCCCTATGCTTTGGGAAGCCAAGCCAGAATGACCTGCAGTCTACTTCTGTTTAGTTTTTGTTTTTTCTCCCCTGATCCCATGCCTCCCAGGGCAATAAGTCCAGAGCTTGAATGGGAACAAGAGAGGGAGAAATTATCAGTTGAAAACTGGTAATATAATGATAAGTTGTTATTAGTCAACGTGTTAAGCACATATTTATTATATTATACTATAGGATTACACTATGTGTGATTTAGAGTGAATAGATGAGTTGTAGGTATTCTTTTAATCACTGATGTCATATAATCTATAAAACCAAACCCACTGCGTCAAGGCCACGTTGGTTCTGACTCACAGCGACTCTGCAGGACAGAACAGAAGGGCTCCCAGGGTTCCTGAAGCTGTAACTTAAAAACAGACAAACATTTTAACAGTTTTAGTGACATAATTCAGTCATTTAAACCTATGACACAGAGTTTAGTAGTCATCACCACAATTTATTTTAGAACAGATTCTTCATTCCTGTACTTATTATTATTAATTCCCCATCTCTCCCCAACCTCCCTTGCCTAAGAAACTGTTAATCCAGTTATTGTCTCTATAGATTTACCTCTCCTAGGTTTCATATAAAGAAAAGCACTCAACAAACAACATCAACAACAATAATATAAAACAGAAAAACCTCAAATGAAAAGAAAGCAGAAAATAAAAAAATAAAACTTAAATGGGTATCAAAAGGGAGAACAAATGATAAGGTGCTAAATTTTAACCAGACTACAACTGTATTTGTTTGCTTTTCAATGTATTCTGTCTGAGGGCAAGGCTATTCGCATCTCTGGAGGCTTAGTAATCCACGTGGATATCATGCGAGTGAGTTTTAGGTTTTCACTGTCATCCATAGCCTTTTGCAAACTGGGTGCTCAGAATTTAAGCTCTAATACAATTCCCTCCTCCAATCTTGGGTTTTATGATTTACAATCCTTGGATCACACAGACTATTGTGCTTCTTCCTTGATGACTATCTTCCTCTCACACAGCGGCTGGTGGGTTCAAATCATCTGTCCTTCAGTTAGCAGCCAAGCACTATACTACAGTGCCACCCAAACTCCTTCATATCATATGGTATATACTATTATATAACTGTATCGATGCAGTGTATGTCAACTATATTTATAATTACAGAATTAGGTAAGTATATATACAGTACTCATAGCACAAATGTCTTCTGAGTTTGTTTGCTAACCTCACTCTCCTGCAGCGAGGTTGTGTTTAAAAACTGGCAGACCTATTTGTCATTTCTGACTCAGAGCGACCCTTTGGACAGCCAAACAAAACACTGCCCAGTCCTGTGCCAGCCCCACCCCACAATGGTTATGTTTGAGCCAATTGTTGCAGCCACTGTGTCAATCCATCCTGTGGAGGGTCCTCCTCTTTCTCCCTGTCCCTCTACTTTACCAAGTAGGATGTTCTTTTCCAGGGACTGGTCTTCTGGACAACAGGTCCGGAGTAAGTGAGATGAAGTCTTAACCATCCTCACAGCTAAGGAGCATTCTGGCTCTACTTCTTCCAAGATAGATTTGTTTTTTCTTCTGGCCGCCCCTGGTACTTTTAATAATCAACACCATAATGCAAGGGCTTCAATTCTTCTTCAGCCTTCTTTATTCGTTGTCCAACTTTCACCTGGATCGGAGGTGGCTGAAAACACCTGGCCCGAGGCAGGCATACCTTAGTGCTCAAAATGACATCCCTGCTCTTCAACACTTAAAAGAGGTCTTGAGTAGACAGATTTGGCCCCATACAGTGTATGGCTGCTTCTATGAGCATTGATTGCGGCTCCTAGCAAGATGAAATCCGTGATGATGTCTGTCTTTCCTCTGTTTGGCATAGCTGTAACTAGATCAAGGGACGTGTATAAAAAGACAGCACCTGGTGGCACTCTCCAGTAAAGGTTGACAGCCTTGGAAACCCTACACAGGTCACTAGAGTTTGGAATGAACATTGGGTTTGATTTATAACTGTATAAAGAGCCCTGGGGGTGGAGTGACGTAGTGTTGTGCCCCTATTATTGCAGCATATAAAATGCATATTTATATGTGTAGTAAATATATATTAGTAAAATACTCATCTCAAAATCCCCAGCTATCTGCTATCTGCCTTCTCCCTTGTCAGACTCTGGCTGATCCTCCCTGCCTGTCCCCTTCCCCAGGCACTTTCCTGGTCTGATCAGCACAGTAGTGAGGCCCCAGGATGCTTTACCAAGGGTCACACTGCTAGAGTGAGAACAGGCTGGGAATCTGGGTGTTACCACTCTGGGTCACACCCACACGCCCACTCTCAGCCCCTTCCCTGGGCACTCACCTGGGCCCTCTGCTAGCAGGCCATGGGCAGATCCAGCTGACAGTGCCTGGAGCCTTCGAGAAGCCCCAGCTCTTGCCCTTGCAGCCTGCTGAGGGGGTGGACTCCCCAACCACCTTCACCTTCCATGTGAACCCAGTGCTAAGCCCCAGGCTGGATGTGGAGCTGGGAGAGAGGCTCACTGTCCTGCAGGTGAGTGAGTACTTTGGCCCCGGGAGCCTGTCCCAGGGAACAGGACTGGGTAGCAAGGAGTCCAGACAGGAGGTGCGATCCAGAGCTCAACGCAGACCCATGTTCCTCCAGCCTGAGCAGATGTGTTCCTTTCCCAGGCTGGCCCGAGTGCCGAGCTGGAGACGCAGGCCAGCACGCTGGGCGAGGGGAGCATCCTCCTCTCCTCTTTGCCCCTAGGCCAGGAGGAGCACCGCTTCATGACCCTGGGGGAGGTAAGGCTCTGCCTGGGGGCTGGAGGGATCTGTGGGAGAGACCCCGGAAGGGTCAGGGTGAGGTGTTCAGATCTGAGCCCGAATTGGCAGCACACCAGGGGCTGGCCGGAGGGAGCTCAGCTGAAGTGGTTGCTCAGGGCTGGGGCCATTGTGTTTTTCAGGGCCAGGAGGTGGCTCTGCGTTTGAAGGCAGAAATGAGGTGAGGGGGGGCTTCAGGAAGGAGGCCTCCCTCGGGAGCAGGGGGGCGCTTGGCTGCAAGTGCGGGGACATGTCCTTGTGTGTTCTGCCCTCCTGCCCACCTGACTCAGCTCCCCCTGAGGGTCTTCCTGAAGGTGAAAGTGGGCAAAGGGGCTTGGTTTGAGTCTCTGAACAGAACAATCACCATGCCTCTCCGC